>NW_005357346.1:386660-434462 GCF_000412655.1 Myotis brandtii | reverse complement strand
GAAATATTTGTATAAGAGCAAAAAAAAAAAAGAAGGAAAGAAATCCCTGGGAAAAGAATGCACATCATCTGTTCTTCCACTAGATTGTAAGAGGGCAGGAACCAACGTTTTAAACAGCTTGTGTAACCCCAAATCCCTCCGCACTATAATTAACACGTACTCTGACTCAGCAATGCCACTTGTGGGAAACTTTCATAGGAAATAAAAGCAACAAATCTTCAGGGTTATGTATAAGGGTCAAAAACCACCCTGAATATCCATAACAGAGTTATGTTCAAAGAAATCCTGGCATAGAAAATTATTTAGGGTCTTATGTAATTATTGGTAATTAGTTAGAACAGAATCTATTGGTTCAGAGTGACACCCAGGGTGAGTTGCAGAGTAATATGTAAGGCAAAAAAATAAAGCCAAACCAGTCATCCTATATGTGTCTGTGCTTACACAAGCTTGGAGAAAAGGCATGGAACACTTCTGACCTCAGAGGGAGGAAGGCAGAAGCAGACACATCTACTTTGCCCCTATGTAATCTTTGGAGTATTAATATTGTATTAGACCCCCCCCCAAAAAAAAAATACTTTAAACCAGTTAATCTTGCCTTTCCTCAATATTCTATATAAGAAAATTTGGAATAAGTCTTCCTTCAGGAGTAGCATTAAATCAGCTATCACTTATTTCAGCTATAAAATCATCTGAGTGATTTACATGTATGACATCATTTAATCCTCACAACCCCAATTTACAGGTAAGAAAACTGAGACTGTATGGATCTGGCCAAAGTCCCAAAGCTAGCAGGTGGCAGAGGCTGCACCCAAAGTGCAGTCCTTCACCATGGAATTTTAATGTGAGATGCACATTCACATATAGGCCCCTTCATAAATAACAGTATTTACAATACTGGCTCATTAAGCACGTGGCTTTCAGCACCATATACAATCATACTTTGACTAAATGCAAAAGCAAAAAAAACCACAAAAAAAAAAACCACTTGCAATCCAACATTCATTTTCAAATTAGAACTGATTAAAACCACTTGTATCCTGGAATTTGCTTGAGTTTTCATTCTTTTGAATTATTAGGGTGAGAAGGATCATTCTTTTTCTACCTCATCTAAAAATTTTAATAATCTTTAATACTTTCTGATTATAAATTCATTATAAGTGGAAATTATAGAAAACTAAAAGGAAAAACTAAAAATCGTGCATAATGTCACCACCCAAGGGTAATCAATTTAAAACTTTTGTATATTTTATCCCATCCTTTTAATTAGGTATATTTTAAATTTGTTTACATTATTGGGATTCCACTACTTTGTTTCATATCTTTCATCCTTTCTGATTACTACTTATCTTCCCAAGATGGGGCACACACACCCTGCAGGGGGGCAGTTTGATTTTTAATGGGGGGCAATTCAATAATGAGTGAATTATTAACAGTGAATTTTTGTATTTTTTATGGGGACTCATATACAGTATATAAATATATATTGTGGCATATTTATGCATTTCAGTTCTCTATTATATGTTCTTAAACTTTATTTGCTATTTTTTCATATTGCTTCATATTATTACTATTTTTATAACAGTTTCTTAGTGATTTCTTCCTTAGTTCTTCAACTGTCCTTTTGTTCTTTTATTTTCCTCTTCATGGATGCCATGTTCTTTGGAAGCTTATTTAGACCACGTTAATGGCCTTTTAGGCTTCCTCCATGTGATTAGGAGTTTGCTTTTTGAATAATAATTATATGTCACGAGGGGGGGGGCATCAGGATTTCAGAGATGCTTAGGTGGGGCATGGCCAAAAAAAGGTTGGGAACCACTGCTCTACGGTATAGGCCAACATTTATTGAACCATTCACCATTGTTACATGCATGTGGGTTCTAATTTTTGCTATGGTTCAAAAAGATTTGTCTATGCCTCTGGTTCTTTTTTTTTTTTTAGCTGAAGTTAACTTTGCTGTTATTTCTTTCTTTTTAAAAATAATTCTTTATTCTTTCTTTAGGGTAGATTCGGAAGGAATGCTATCAAGTCCAAAGCTATACATCTTTAGAAGTCCCTTATTGCATAGGCCTGAACTGCCAAATGTAGAAGCTACGGCACATTGCTGCTCCATTTCTTGACCTATAAAATGACTGAAATCGTGTGTTTTCACACGATAAAAAGCTGCATGCATAATGTAAAAACAGAAAGAAATAAAACTTGGAGTCAAAACAACCAAGATCAGGTTATAGCTTTTTTTCTTACTGGGTTTCCTTAGGCGTCTCTGGTGTGTGGGGATGGCTTCCGTTTTGGACGCGTGGCAGTGAACTGGTTAAGTCTGATTGGTAAATGAGGATTCTAACACAGCAACCTAAACAGGCAAGCAATAAAGTATGAAGATTTCATCCTACTACCTGCGCCTGAATGCTCTCAAGAGAGAGTGCACTAAGAAAAAATGTAATGGCACTTAGCCACTTGTATACTAAGTTAGAACTTTTAGATGGTGTCTAACCACATCAAAGAAAAATCACTCAAGGGGACCATATCTTTTTTTTTAAGATTTTTATTGATTTTTTTTTAAGAAAGAGAGGAAGGGAGAGTGGGAGAGAGAGAGACATCAATGTGAGAGTGAAACATCCATCGGCTGCCTCCTGCACGCTCCCTACAGGGGATCAAGCCCACAACCCAGGCATGTGCCCTGACCGGGAATCAACCAGTGACCTTTTGGTGCACAGGATGACACCCAACCGAGCCACCCAAGCCAGGGCAAGGCTCATTTCAGTAACAATCTTCTTGAAACATCATCTTCTTTATAAAATATACTTAAATCTCTACATGCTAATTTTACCTATTCTTAAACTCTTTCACCTTGAAAAGGGCCACTGGGATCCATCCTCTCTACATTACAAATTCATAAATTTAACACTCTTATTAAGGCTCACAACATAACTATCCCTACCTTTCTGACCTTCTCTCTTGAGGTCCTAATTCAACGCCCGTTAATTTTCTCTGTGGTTCCCTAGTAACTCTCACCTCGCCTTGTGTTCCTTTAGTTGCAGAACTAAAATGAGACAAGTTATCTTTACAACCTACCTCATTAAGTTGGGCTTATTATTCACCAGAAAACACAGAGCTCACGAGCTGGACTTTCCCATAAAATCTTCACTGGAAGGAAAACTCTCACTAGAGGAAGACACCAGGAGAAAACCTGAGCCCACTCTCGTTTGTATCAGACAATAACAAAGACTAGGACCAAGGGCAAATACGTACAAAATGTGTCTGGAATATCTAGGCTTACTTCCTCGCCCTGTCTGGTGACTTTAGTCCAGCCAATAATTAGAAATTTGGAGCTAGAGGCTGGGAGACTGCTGGATGTGAGCCACAAAATAGTGAAGTTTTCACCTTTTCCCAGCTGAAAAATCATTTCCAATGGAGGAGGGGAATAAAACACAAATGCTAAAAGCCCCACGCTTGACGAAACCAGGGGATTTCAGGAACCTCGCGTCAAAATATATAAATACAGAAGGAAAGCTGGGCGTGCGAGCTAACTGAGAGGTAAGCCTCTGGAAGTTCAACCTGAGAGGCATAGGTACCAGGTGTTCTGCTCTGTTTGGTGAGGTGAGGAGGTGGTTTGGTTTTGCAAAGTGTGGAGGCTGCGAGAAGGGAAGGACCTAAAAGCAGGGCAACGGTTTAAAAGTCTTTATAAGAAGTGTTACCTGTGCCAGTCCTTACCTAAGCGGAAGCTGGGGGGCTCCAGAGGGAAGAAAGAAAGGGAAGGGGGTGAAATTATCGAATGAGATTGGATCTCGTGGAAAGTTGGGCAGGAGTTTCATAAAGCAGTGGGAAGTGTGTGGGAACACTTAGTCAGATGTTTATTAAGAAAACCAAGCAAATGTAAAGGTGAACACTGACCAGGGTGTTAGTGCAGCTGATTACACTGGCAGGATGGTGGCGAGGAAGATGGGGTATAAATGAGCTTTAGTCCTTATCTCCCACCACCACCACCACCGTCACCATTTAGCTAACATTCTTGAGCACTTGGGTTTTATGATTTTTATTCTGAGCACTTATAAATGGGCTTCATGCCCCTCCCAGGAGTCAGGAGGCTGCCACAACACACAGGGCACCACGAAGCCAACAGAGTAAGAAATACCAGATAAATGTGGGAGGTGATGATGTGTTCGTTACATAGAAGGGGAAAATCATTTCACTATATTCATATCAAATCACCACGGTGGACACTTTAAATATCTTACAATAGTTATACCTCAATAAAGCTGAAATTGAAAAGATTTCTTAAAAGAATAATCAATCCCAGAAATAAACGATACGCTTTTGCATCTTTTATATTTTCATGGGGAAGCACAGAAGTGAACGCAAACTGCACTGTGGCCTCTCCTCCCGAGAGTCTATAGGACGTGTGGCCTCTCATGACATTGCTAAGGCCAAGAGTCACCTCTACACGAGTGGGTGGAAGAGAGGGAATGCAGGAAGGTGATTCTGCTCCTTCAAGTATAATTAGCAACGCTGACCATGTGTCATGTTCCCCACGAGTGAACTTAAAGGAAGGAGATGCCTGTAAGACCTGGAATTCCTCTCGTCCGACTCATGAAACTAAACAGGTCTTGGAGGTCACTACTATGGGTGAAGCAGCCACTGTCTGAAAATCAGGACCAGCACTGGTGGCAAGATGCAGCCTCTTCTTAGCCTCAGCCCAAAAAGGGACGATACTAAGCACCAAAACTTATTTAGTACCTTCTGAAAAACAATTAAATACAGTTGACCCTTGAACTACACCAAGTTTGAACTTCAGGGGTCAACTTATATGCAGACTTTTTTCAATAAAGACGTACAGTACTGTACTGTTTTCTCTTCCTTATGGTTTTCTTAATAACATTTTCTTTTCTCTACCTTACTTTACTGTAAGAACACAGTATGTATTACATACAAACGTGTGTTATTCAACTGAGTCAAAAGTTTTATGCGCATTTTGACTGTGCAGGATTTGAGGGAGTGGGGAGGTCTAACCCCTACATTGTCCAAGGATCAGCTATTCCATTAAGTGTGAGGAGTAAGAATTAAACAGTCAAAAAATCTGCAGTAACTCAATGGAGTCCAAATAATAAATAATGCGGCATTAATCCACTCCAAGAGAAATGTACTAGGACAAGACTGAAGTTATCAAATTAAGACGGGGCAAGAAAAACACTGTTTGAATATAGTTATGATATGCTATTTTAATATATTTTTCACACCCACAGATAAACAACACTTCATGTTTCTTTTCTAAGCATAAAAATAAAACTCCCCTGGCATTCTTGGGTCTGAGTTTGTAATGTACTCAGTAATTTTCCATTTCACTTGTGTTCACGGATTTAGAAATGTGCTTCAGCTCTCAACAAAAATATTTATGCTCTGAAGTATTTATTGCTTCTGCCTAACGAGATCCCAGTGTACAGATGAGAAAGGTATCCAGGAGGAAATGGGGAATAATAGTGTGCAAAGTGTTCTAGAGCGGAAGGTCAAACTGCGGAACATACTTTAACTGTAACAGGATAGGGCTGGAAACAGAGGGAGGCCTAGCCTAGCCCTGCCCAGGGAGCTCCGCCCAGGTCCTCAAGGCAAGGAATTCTAGCTCCAAAGCACACTGACCACACACATGACCAACACCAACACACTGGAATCCCCCAGGGAAACCCTACCCAGCTCCCCAAACTTCAAATCATTGGTTTTCTGGTTCTTTTTTAAAGAAACACCTTCATTTTCAAATGCAACATTCCAGTAAAAGCAGAACTGAGTTGTACATCCTCCAGGACACCCTAGTCCAGTGGTCGGCAAACTCATTAGTCAACAGAGCCAACTATCAACAGTACAACGATTGAAATTTCTTTTGAGAGCCAAATTTTTTAAACTTAAACTATATAGGTAGGTACATTGTTATTAACTTAGTTAGGGTACTCCTAAGGCTTAGGAAGAGCCACACTCAAGGAGCCAAAAAGCCGCATGTGGCTCACGAGCCGCAGTTTGCCAACCACTCCCCTAGTCCCAAGTCTTGAGGTGCCTAAAGTGACCAGGAAACACAATTTGAAAAGCCAAACTAAATGAAAGCTGAAGAGAAATTTGAAAATCACCAAAAAATATTCATCTGTAACATATATACTTCCATCATTCAGTTTTAATTTGATCTATTGTTATATGAAGCTGCTTTGGTAAGTCATAAAAATACTATACAAAAGTATACCAATCTTCATGATCAAACTACAGGGCAAAAGGAAGAGTAGAAGTCAATCATTCTATCAATCTAGCTCAGTCTAAATGTAAGAAAACAAAATTATAAAAGTGCCAGAAGAAAATATATTACTAATGTGAAGGTATGTAAGTCTCTCCTAGATACTATCAGATTTTATTACATAATTTTAAATGCTTCCATGGCTAAAGACAATGTAAAGTGGATTATAAGACAACGACCTGAGAAAATATACTTGCAATATACTTGCAATAGACAAAAATTCAGTATCATAAAAATCCAATAAGAAACTTCAAAAAAAAAAAAAAAGACCAGACACTTTATAGCTAAAAGACATCAGATTAAAAAGCATATGAAGATACTCAACCTCGCCCTAACCAGTTTGGCTCAGTGGATAGAGCGTTGGCCTGCAGACTGAAGGGTCCCAGGTTTGATTCCGGTCAAGGGCATGTACCTTGGTTGTAGGCACATCCCCAGTGTGCAGAAGGCAGCTGATGGATGTTTCTCTCTCATCAATGTTTTTAACTCTCTATCCCTCTCCCTTCCTCTCTGAAAAAAAAATCAATAAAATATATTTTAAAAATTTAAAAAAAGATACCCAACCTCACTATCAGTAAAATGTAAATTATACATGCATAAGAGGCCACTGTTTTCTCTCTTGAATTGAAAATAAATTAAAAAAAAGACTGATCATTCCAGTGCTGATGAAGATATCATGGTGTTACTTGCTGGAATATACACCAATAGGACATTTTTAAGGGGAAATTTGACGTTACCCTCAGTAAAAACTTAGGCATGCATGACCTTTCAACACAGTTGTAGTAATTCCACTTCTAGGAACCTATCCAAAATTCGACATGTATCTATGTAAAAAGAGGTTCACCTCAGCATTAATTGTAATAGGGAAAAGTGCATACAACGGAGATGTTGTGTTGTATGGGTCATGGTACATACGTTTAAAAGAAGTAGGCTCTGTACATACACACGAGGAGCTGACTACAGCTCTGAGTGGCAAAAGCAGGTGCAGCATTATGCTTAGCGTGATTTCGTTTCTAATTTATGTTCTAAAACTTTCTTTACATTTCACATTATGTATTATGTGCATAGAAAAAGCTCCGGGAGGACGTACTCAAACTGTCAACTGTTGGCAGGGTGACAAGGAGAATATAAAACTGCATCGGCATGTTGTTTCCAATTTAATTAAACACACACACAGAAAAGGACAAAAGAACTGATGGGGTGATGATCTCTGGAAGGTAAAATTCTGGGTGATGTTTATTTTGTTGCTATATAAATTTTTCTATATTTTTTACATTTTCTACAATGGTCATTATTACTTTCCTATTCTGAAAAAATATTAACATTTATGCTTAAATTATTATAATAAAGTGCTTGGGGGGGCTTTTAAAAACTTAAGAAAATAGCATTTATTGAATGTTATTGTTTCTTTCCCAAGACTAGAGAAAAATCAAAGGGCAAAGCGATGAGTTAAAACTGCTCTTAACATCTGGTCTCCCGACATGGCTCATAAACATGATATAGATTCCTTTTAATGAAAGCATGGAACTGAGTACAGGGTGTAAATGCTGTCCCAGGCCAACAAGAGCTAGACTAATTATAGGTTCCATGGAAGAAGGCAACACTGAGCTGAATCTTAAAGAATTTTGAGAAGCATAGACAGAAATTGAGGACATGAATCCAAAAGCTCCTCAAATTACCTCATTGTTCATCTTTTCACAATCTGATAGATAACTTAATGTTGTAGACACCTAGCTTAAACATCTAGCCACTTAAACATCTAGCTTCCGAAGAAAGACGGTAATGTGACTACACAATAATGAAATATAGATCAAAGTATATTTAAATATGCATACGTTATGTATTTAAATATATATATATTTTCAAATTACCTGAATATTTTCAAATTCTCTAATTCCCACCCCCAAGAGAAAGACTTAAAAGCCAACAGTCTACCAGGTCCCCCAATACATTGCTGGTGGTATAACTTCCATGGCAAGCATTTGGCAATATCTATTAAAATTACAAGGGCAGAAGCCTTTAACCTAGCAATTCTACTTCTAGAAATTTATTTTAACACTCTTACATGTGTGAAAAAAAGTTATTGGTAATTACAAAACCCAGAAACAACCTAAAAGCTCATCACAGAAGACGGTCAATAATGGCACATCCGCTTAAGAAAAAAATGAATAAGGAGGCCTTTTATACACTGAAATAAATGGCTTCTGGGATAAGAAACAATACTGACATAGAACAGGAGTAGTGTATGTACCAGATGTGTGGAAAAGCGAGGGAATGGGTGTATATGTTTGTATGCACACAAAATAGCTCTGGAAGACTATCTTAAAAACTACTTACAATTCTTACAGAAGAGGGGACCTGAGACTAGGGATCAAGGGTGAAATGAAGACTTCCTATTGCATAATCTTGTATACTTTTTTTTTTTAATCCTCACCAAGGACATGCTTAGAGAGTGGGAGGGGGAGGGATGGAGGGAGGGAAGGTGAGAGGGAGGGAGGGAGGGTGAGAGGGAGGGTGAGAGGGTGAGAGGGAGGGTGAGAGGGAGAGAGACTCATCGATGTGAGAGAGATACATCAATCAGTAGCCCTCCGCACACAACCCAACCGACCAGGGACCAAAGACACAACCCAGGCATGTGCCCCAACCAGGAATAGAACCAGCAATCTTTCGGTGCACTGGAGGAAGGGCCACTCCAGCCAGGCTCTTGTGTGCTTCTTAAATTCTGCATTATATTCATCTTTCACCTACTCAAGCAAAAATAAATTTAACTTAAACGTTTAAGTTTAATACATTTTATCTCTGCCCTCAAAAGAAAACTTCAAAGCCAGCATTTTACAGAGAAAAAATTATCCATTTACATGAACTCAGAGAGTCTGCCAAAGTTCAAGTAACCGTAATTTTTTTAATGTTAATCTGTAAAGTTGTTATATTATTTCTAATTTAAGTATAAATTTTCTAAAAATGCCCATGAGACAACTCCTGAAAAAGAAAAGAATACTCAGCGTTGTTTGATGTCTCTGAATATAGAAACACTCTTCACGTCACATGAAACTCAACTTCAAAAGCCACTACATTTCCCACAGGGACTCTTGCTCCTGGCGACACATCTGGACCAGCCACCTGAGGAGGCGAAAGGGCAACTGGATCTCCCTGCAAGTGTTTCTGGCAGCAACTCCTATGTGGCATTTCAGGCCATGAGTCACAATTCCACTGGATGGCATTTGGGCTTTATATTTAACTATAGGGCCGGTGCACAGATTCATGCACCGATGGGGTCCCTCGGCCTGACCTGCACCCTCTCGCAATCCAGGACCCCTCGGGGGATGTCGGAGAGCTGGTTTGGGCCTGTTCCCCACAGGCCAGGCCAAAGGACCCCACCGGTGCACAAATCCGTGCACCGGGACAGTTTTGGCCTGATCCCCGCAGGCCAGGCCAAGGGAACCCAGGTACACAAATCCATGCACCTGATCTCTATCTAGTATGCATATAAAATCTTTGGTTAATCTCTTCCCACCTTTCCCCTGCCCCCTTTCCCTCTGAGATTCATCAGTCTCTTTCATGTTTCCATGCCTGCACATTGAGCGTCTGCCCCCTGGTGGTCAGTGCATGTCATAGTTACTGGTCAAACAGTCAAACGGTCAACTGGTCGCTTAGGCTTTTATATATAGAGATTCTAAGACATCAATGAGGATGTGCCCAAGAATGAAAGTTCTCTGCAGAATGTCCTCCCAAGAAATAATATATACTGATGTTGTCCATGGTGTTGACATATTTGTCACAATAATGAAAGATACCTAAAAAATCATCTTAGCACCTGGGACGACAGATGGACTCAGGTTCCGGATTCCCGATTAGAAGGAGCCAGCCACAGATCTCCGCTGTTCCCTTCCCAGGAGCACTCCTCTCCAACATCGCTAAGTCAAATCAAACTCTGTTCAACACCTGACTGCCCAAGTCCTCCCATACGGCATGGTGTCACCTCTCCAGAGTGCTATCTACTCGAGAGCCTCATTATATTCAGTGCCACCCTTTTTGCCACAGAAGAAAGCCACCAATACCCTCCTCCTTGAACTCAGGAAATGACAACTCTTTTTTGGTTCCAAATATAAGAGAGATTTTGATCGCTCTTGAGAAAAATATCATCCTAAGTGTCAGAATCACTGGGGAGCCGAGAGAAAGAAAGGGTCAGGAATCGGTCTATCACAGGCCTCACCCAAATCCGATGTACAGAGTGGGGCAAAAGTAGGTCTGCAGTTTATTCTTGTATTATTATTTATTAATTATTGTTATTATTTTCCTTACGAACAACTGTAAACCTAGTTTTGCCAATCCCTGTGTATAAGGAACCTGAGCTATCACAGAAGGGGATGAAGGTATAATTGTCTAAGGTTTTCATAAGAATGTATGAACAAACTGGCTGGTGTGGCTCAGTGGTTGAGCATCGATCCATGAACCAAGAGGTCACTGATTTGATTCCTTGTCAGGGCACATGCCCGGGTTGTGTGCTTAATTCCCAGTAGGGGGCATGCAGGAGGCAGTCGATCGATGATTCTCTCTCATCATTGACATTTCTATCTCTCTCTCTCCCTCTCCCTTACTATGAAATCAATAAAAACATTTAAAATAATAATAACAGAAAATATATATGAAAAACATAAATGAAATAGAAGTGGTGAGACTCAGCCATCCATCCAGCCTGCTATGTAGATGTCATCAAGTTCCTAGACATTAAAACCTGGTGGATAAACACTCAGCTCATATCAATTATTTGCATAGGATGTAACCAGATTTCCCTCCAAGTTTTTAAAGATTATAAAATAATTTCTAATTTAAAAAAACTATTAGTCTAGATTACTGATGATAGGGGTCCTCAAACTTTTGAAACAGGGGGCCAGTTCACTGTCCCTCAGACCATTGGAGGGCCAGACTATAGTTTAAAAAAAAACTATGAACAAATTCAGCAACAGGCAGCGGCGGCAAAAACACCCGGCGGGCCGGAAAATGTTTTCGGTGGGCCGCATGTGGCCCGCGGGCCATAGTTTGAGGACCCCTGAATACATTAGCAGCTTAACCCTACAGAAGTACACAAAAGCATCTAAAAAAAAAATTCCAACCAAAAGACAACATCCAATGGGGAGAATCTTGAGTTTTAAACCCAAGTTATGAAAATCATAATATTAGTTTGCACTTGGAGAAATACACCATTCCAAGTAAAATTAAAATACAATTCTGTTAAAAAGTAAACAATAAAAAATTAGCAATAAAATGGCAAGACAAGTGTTTACTAGGACAAACATTTATTCTGAGTACTACTCATTAAATCCTCAAAATAATCTCCAATGACATATAATCTGCCTTAAACACATGCTGTGTTGGGGCTGGGGTGGGAAAGACACGGACAGACATTCCAGGCATGGCACCTGGACCCAGCTCAGTAATCAGAACAGAGAACCTTATTCAAACACAGCCATGCATTTGTCATCAGCGGCCCTTCTTCCATTCTTATCTCCAATGTGCAGGTGTGTATTTGCAGGACAAGATAAACTTTAAAAACAGGGTTTAAAAAACAGAGAAATCACAACGAGTGGTCAATTTTCACTTCAAATCTCCATTCAGGGCAGTTCCATTTCCGCCAGCTCTCCGGGGGCTCGTTCTTCCCTCGCTCAGAGCAAAGTGCAGCACTTTTACCGTGTGCTCTCGTGACCCTACTAGGGTAATGCTGGCCTATAAACAACCCCTGGGGGCAATTAGAGAAAATCATGTGACATATTTAGCTGCAGAAGAGCACAGACTAACATCAGCAATAATTTAGGAGTCGTTTTTCTTTTACCTGCATAGGAAATATTTCTACCTATCCAGCAGCAAACATACATGACTTCACCTACTCTAATAAGTTTTAAAAAAAATTTTGTGCATTAATTTGAGAGAGACAGAAACATCAATTTGTTGTTCCACCTATTTGTGCATTCATTGGTTGATTCTTGTATGTGTGATGTGCCCTGACCAGAGATCAAACGCGCAACTTTGGCATACGGGGCTGATGCTCTAACCAACTGAGCTACTTGGCCAGGACTGGTTGGCCTTATGTCTATTTACTTAGGTTATCTCACGGGTGAGTCTCTGAGCTTCCACAGTAAGGACAAGCCCAGAGCAACTGGTGGTTCCCGGGACTCGAACCATTTTGTACACAGAGTTTTCTGGTTATGAGGGTGTATGAGAAAAAGGACACTCAGGTGCCTTCTCCAAACTGTAGAACTAGGACTTGGTCATTACAATGCTGCCAATGATGTCACCATTTCCTGACTCTTCCCCACTAGTTACAAAAATGGGAAAGTCCACTTAAGACTAAAGAAAAGTCTCCCAACTTACATTACGGAACAAAAGCAGCTGCCTCTGAGCACCACCTCTGAGAAGACCGGCCTTCACACTGCACCGGGGAGTCAGAGAATAGGCGAGGACTGTCACCTCAGCCAATTGCCACTGAACCTTTTGGTCCCTGTTCCATCCAAGCACCTAGCCCAGCCCCTGGGTGGTTGCCCCAAACATATCATTATTGAGAACCAGCTCTTACTAGGTGCTTCTCCTGCATTATTCTTCCCTAGTCCTTAGAGTTCTGGAAATCAATGATCTTCCCACTGTGCCAAAACTGCCTCCTGCCCTCTATCACCTTCCCATATGACACATCCAACTCGAAATAAATGACAGAAATGGCTTTCAGGGCCAATGGAAATCAATGATCTTCCCACTGTGCCAAAACTGCCTTCTATCACCTTCCCATATGACACATCCAACTCGAAACAAATGACAGAAATGGCTTTCAGGGCCAGCAAGCCCACAGCTGATGCCCCAGCCCCATCTCTGCATGAAAAGGGCAGCACACCCACCAGCCACAGGATAGTACTCAGGCACTTCCAGCAAATTACACATCTGCAAGGTCCCACTCTGCTAGCCCTGAAACTACGCCATGACCTGGGCCACAGCTAAACTCAATCAAGTTCGGTTCAACAGGTAAACAGGACTTATTAAACCCCAGGCCGAGGGACTAGGACAGAATTCCTTCTGCAGGAGGTAAGGTGATACTGACTCTGAAGGACAGTGGGATTGGCTTAGAATGGGGGAAATGCAGCCACCTTACAGTAAGGAAACGGGCATGGTGCTTATGGGATAAGAAAAGTGAAGAAGAATGAGACATTTATTTGGTTGCCTCAAGTTCTTTCTTTAACTCGATAGGAGGTAACACAGTCACCAAGGTAGGGAATATAGGAAACGGGCTGGTCTGAGAAGAAATCAAATGAATTCTGTTTGTGGCACTCTGAGTTTAAGATATTTGCGGTCCATTGCATGGAAAACCCAGTAGGCAGCTGGAATGTGGGGGCCCTGAAGAGAGAGGGGTCTGAGTTACAGATGAACGCCCCTGAGAAAAGGGTCAGGAAGGCATGGAATCAGACTCTAGACCACACCTGTATCCAACAGTGGAGGAGCACCCTCAACGGACAATGAAGGGGAACACCCAGGGGAGGAGGAGGAACATCAGGGGGCGCCCAAGAAGGCAACGCGTCCAGGAGGAGGCCACGGTCAATGTCACATTCCACAGGAAAGTCAAGTAAGATAAAGACAGAAATGTGCACTGCGGCTGTTAAGAAATGCCTGGCCCCTTGCCAAAGGCAGCGTCTGAGGAGAGGTGAGGATGCCAGCCACATGCACGGAGCCAAAGCCTGAATGGGAGACGCAGCCAGCCCTCGGAACTTTCTGGAAAACCTTCACTACAAAAAAAAAAAAAAGGAGCCCAGTCTGTTTTGTTTGTTTGTTTGTTTTTAACTTAAGAGGTTGTAATAAGCAAGAAATGCTCCAACCCAGATCCAACTGTCAGTGCAGACACTGGCTGTGCCAGCCAGCCATCCTCTGCCGACAACAGACAGATTCCTATGGAGAAAGGAAACCGCGAACAACTGCGTCCACGGATTACCAAGGAAGGAAGCGGGGACCCTGATAACGCGTGTGAAATCATGAAAGCCATTAGGGACACACGTCTCAGAGCTGCAAACACTAATTTTCCGCCAAGCTTTTTTTTTTTCATGACATAAAGGCTATTTCGAATGTTTATAGAAAGTTCCTAAGTGGGCAAGAGCTCCAACAGCTTCAGTTGGACATAACGGTGGTGAGCCTGAAGCTGCACCCGCAGGGCTGCGGCCTTCTACCTGGTGGCCCAGCTCAGTAGGCCGCAGTGAGGTGGCTGAGTCCTCCAAGACCGCCACCAGGTCACTGGCAATGCCCCGGCTCGAAGCAGCTCCTGGGAAGGGAAGGAGACTCATATCTTTCTTTGCTTCCTTTGTTTGATTTGATTTTTTTTTTTATCTTTTTCCAGCCCGGATGAGTGTTCCCATAAAGAAGAAAATCTCAGTCACATGCAGCACAGCAGACTTTTAACAAGACTCTCCTGCCCCGGCCAGTGTGGCTCAGTTGGTTAGAGCATCACCTGATATGGCCAAGGTTTCGGGTTCAATCCCCGGTCAGGGCACATGTAAGAATCAACCAATGAATGCATAAATAGGTGGAACAACAAATCTGTCTCTCTCTCCTCCCTTCCTCTCTATCTAAATCAATCAATCCATTTTTTTTATTTAAAAAGACTCTTCTGCTAACAAGAGCACTATTTGTCTTTTCATATTTGCACTGAGGAAAAGACTATTTCATACTGGCTGGTCTCTCACCAGACAGCTGGGAGAGAGTTAAATGAAAAATTGGTAGAATTATTCTACTAGTCCCTATAAGGTGGTAAACTATTCAGGGACACCACCTGCTCCTTTGCAAGGAATGAGTCATAAAACGTCTGTGCTATGTAAATGTTATTTGCAAAAGAAAAAAAAAAGTCCTTCACAGTGTCAGCTATTTCAGAGAACAAACTATGGAAGGTATATGGTCTTAGTCAGAGGTAAGGAATGGTTAACCATTATTCATTCTGAGCAGTAGGTCTCATCAAAAGATTAGGTGTTATGTCTGGCGTGTTGTAGGAGTTAACCATTAACCGGCTGGCTAACAATAGCCCAGACAGTCCTTCCCAGACCTGGAAAAGGCAGGAATGCCTTGTTTCTAAGACTGCAGCTGTGGCTACCCCCATGAATGCGCTATCAGGAAAGGACACCAGGAGGGCAAGACCCCAACATGGGTACCTTTTTTTCAATGAATCCTGAGTCCACAGGGGTGCACCCTAGAATATTAAATTCTAGAATGAAATTTTCAACAGGTGGGTATAACACTTTTTAACCCTAACACTACTCATTAGCTGTCACTGAGTTAAATTTACTCTTCTCCAGGATCTGAGGGTTTTAGACATTACCCTTATTGTCACCAGACTGATTCAACCAACTTTCTTTTGTTCCAGTCAGTATCCTATATAATAAAAGCCGAATATGCAAATTGTCCCCTCAACTGGGAGTTTGATCGGGAGTTTGACCAGGGGGTGGTGCCAGCCAGCCAGCCAACGGCTCACGCCCCCCACCCCCGGCCGGCCCTGCCCCAACCGGTGGCAGCAGGCAGCCGGGAGAAGGGAGACCCCAGCCGGCAACCAGCAGATGCTAGGGACCCTACCCGTGCACGAATTTCATGCACTGGGCCTCTAGTTATCTAATAACATAGTAGGAGGATTATCTAATAATATAGTAGGTTGGTTATCTAATAACATAGTAGGGGGATTATCTAGTAACATAGTAGGGGAAAAGGATCATTTACTTTTCTTATATGGCTAACGTTAGCTTATCAATCCTTCCCATGCACGCTAAGCTCTGCCACTCTGAGATGGTTCAGCATTCTGGGGAAAAGCTCAGTCACTTCAACTTTTCCTTCTTCACCTCCCTCGCCCTCCACAGCCTCCCCTCAAAAAGCTTAATCACAGTCCATAGCACAGTGCTCTCAGGATGAAAAGTGGCCCCTCTATATGGGACGAACAGCAAGAGATCCGCCCAATCTGCTTGCACGTTTTGTGGGGAGGTCCAAACATGGGCCAGGACACAGCGGGTCCTCGGCTACGTTCTCCAAGCAGTGAAAGCCAGAAGCAAGGGCTCTCGCTTTAGTGCCTGGTTTCTTCGATGGATCCTCGAGTTAGGCTGGTTAGGTAAGCTCTTGTGTCTCTGTGCAGGAATATTCTCCCATGTTACCCCAAGGCAATACTAGGAAATACATTCTTACAACTCCTGAAAGCTCCCGGATTTATAGCTACTGAATAGTAAAACACAAAACAATGGCCTTAAGAAGCACATGAAAAGATGCTCAACATCACTCGTCACTGGAGAAATCAACACCAAAACCACAATGAGATAACACCCCCACAGCCATTAGGATAGCTAAGCATTAAAAAAAGGGGGGGGGTGGCAAGAATGTGGAGAAATTGGGAGTCTTATACACTGTTGATGAGAATGTAAACGATACAGTTGCTATGGAAAACGGCATGGAGATTCCCAAAACAATTACAAAAAGAGCTACCATATGATTCAGCAATCCCACTTCTGGGTATTTTTCCAAAAGAATTGAAAGCAGGATCTCAAAGAGATGTACCATGTTCACAGCAGCACTATTCCCATGAGCCAAGAGGTAAAAGCAACCCAAGTGGTCCACTGACGGATGAATGGATCAACAAAATCCAGTCTATACTTACCATGGAATATGATTCAGCCTTATGAAGGAAGGAAGTTCTGATAATGCTACAACGTAGAGCAGGGGTCCTCAAACTACGGCCCGCGGGCCACATGCAAATACAAATATTGTATTTGTTCCCGTTTTGTTTTTTTACTTCAAAATAAGATATGTGCAGTGTGCATAGGAATTTGTTCATAGTTTTTTTTTTAAACTATAGTCCGGCCCTCCAACGGTCTGAGGGACAGTGAACTGGCCCCCTGTTTAAAAAGTTTGAGGACCCCTGACGTAGAGGAACCTTGGGGCAGTATGTTAAGTGAAATAAGCCAGTCACAAAAAGACAAACACTGTATGATTCCACTTATGTCAAATTCACAGGAACAGAACGGTGGTTGCCAGGGGCTGGTAGGAGGGAAAATCAGTGTTTTGCAGGTTTAGAGTTGCAGTTTGGCAAAATGAAAACTTTCTGGAGATCCGTTGCACAACAGCGGGAGTCTCCTTGACACTACTGAGCTGTACACTGAAAACTGGTTAAAACGATAACTGTGATCTGTTTTCTTACTACAAATTTTTTTAAAAGAATTTAAGACAAACAAAAACCCTAAAAAAATAAAAATAAAAACACAAGGAATGCTGGTCCGAACACCAACCCAAGCTAAAGGGATTTTAACCTTTGAAGTAAATCTGATTTATATATTTAAATTAAAAATGATCTGACCTGGGATAGAAAGCAGCAGTAAAACCTAAAAGATAGTTGGAGAAAGCAGTAGAGCAGTGGGTGAACACTGGCAGCCTATGAGTGTAATACGGCCACAAATATCAACTCATTCATCTGTTCAACAGCATTCACTGAGCATCTACTATATGCCAGTCACTGCTCTAGATGCTGTGCATACAGTGGTAAACAAAACATGATAATCCCTGCCTACATTCTTATGTTCTGTTTGGCCCAGAGAGTTTTATATTAAAATTTGAATTTGTTGCCACTATTTCAAAGTCAAGATGTTTCACACAAAAATACGGATTTCCATCAGCTCTTGAAAAGCAGATCTCCATAGCCGGTATAACTCAGCAGTTGAGCATGGATCCAGGACCAAGAGGCCGTGGGTTCGATACCCAGTCAGGGCACATGCTAGGGTTGCGGGCTCGATCTCCAGTGTGGGGCATGCAGGAGGCAGTCAATCAATGATTCTCTTACATCACTGATGTTTCTCTCTCTCTCTCTCCCTCTCCCTCCCTCTCCGAAATCAATAAAAATACTTAAAAAGTACCTTTCCTCCAGTCAACAACAGCAAGCACCCATCTCCCTCCAGTCTCCCTCCACCGGCCACGGCCATGCCCCAGTAGATCTAATACCAAGAAAAGATGCTCCGTCCAGTATGTCTTCTGACTCAATGAAATGGCCACATGGTCCAGGGAATGGAAGCCCTGCAATGCCTTGTGACCAGTCAACTACCCCAAATCCCACAGAACTATCCTTCTATAAGTAGAAAAAGCCTTACCTCGGGGATTAAAAGACAATGACAAAATACCCTGGCCAGTGTGGCTCAGTTGGTTGGGCGTCATCTGTGCACTGAAAGGTTGTCGGTTCTACTCCTGGTCAGGGCACATGCCCGGGTAATGGGCTCCATCCCAGGTCGGGGACATGCAAGAGGCAGCAGATCCATGTTTTGCTCTCACACAGATGTTTCTTTCTTTCTCTCCCTCTTGCTTCCTCTCTCTCTCAAAAATCAATTTAAAAATCTTTAAAAAGCCCTAGCCGGTTTGGCTCAGTGTATAGAGCGTTGGCCTATGGACTCAAAGGTCCCGGGTTCAATTCCAGCCAAGGGCACATGCCCAGGTTGCGGGCTCGGTCCCCAGTAGGGGGCGTGCAGGAGGCAGCCGATCAATGTTTCCCTTTCATCACTGATATTTCTATCTCTCCCTTCCTCTTCCTTCCTCTCTGAAATCAATAAAAATATACTTAAAAAAATCTTTAAAAAAAAAGACAATGATAAATTCCCACACTATTTCACTGAGTTTTTATAAAAACTGAGTTCAGCACATTCATTGCATTTTCAATCCCCCAAAATGGCTTTTGCTTCCTTCTCTCACAAATGTGTTGCTCTATCACCTCCCTTGGAAATGGAACATTTGGCAAAAATACAGCTTTCCTGGCCCAAGTCCCATGGGGCTGGTATTCTCACTTAGGCCTCTGTCCCATCCATATCTGAAAAGAGGGTTGTATCTGACTTTTCAAAGAAGCTCCTGGTATCTGGGTAGAGCTCTCCTGAACCCCTCTTGCCAAGCCACAAAAGCAGGAAGTACACCTCACCCCAGAGGAGGCAGACTCACCTCACCCACTCCACCCCCACCCCCAGCTTCGCAGGAAAAATCTCCCTCTATTGGCACATGCATAGCAGACAAGCCCAGTCACTGAGAAGCGATTTGCCTCTGCAGTTCCCTCACCCTTTCTTCCCCACCCACCTCTAACAGGTGAAGCCGCAGTACCAAACAGGCAGAAGTAACTTCTGTCTGCTGTTTTCTGTTTGGCTTGGTTGCTGTCTTGCATGCTGACCATGGAAGCAGCGGAGATATGTCTACAAACTGAAAAGCAATTCCCAGCACTTCAGACGATCCTTGGCCAGGACAGCAGTGTCCCCCCTGGGACACGCTTAAAAGAGTCATCACTGAGAAATGTGTGCGAGGCAGATATTACAGTTGCTGAAACCTAGCATTCCTGTAACACTGATGATTTCTTCGGACATGTTGACTTTCCTGTGGGACATCATTCTTGCCAGATTAGCACCAGAGCAAAACAAACATAAAAATGTGGTTTCGTTGAGAGTGTTTGAAGTTCCCCAGTACTGAAGGCCTGCCCAGGCCATCCACATCGCTACCAGCACTGTACACATTTGTTTTCTTTGGGGACAGAATCAGATGGAAACAGAAAGGCAATCTATGTTTGAAAACACTGGACTCACTTTGATCCAAGAAAGAGACGCAGTGAGACAGGCAGGTACTAAGTAAATGTGGTTTCGTTGAGAGTGTTTGAAGTTCCCCAGTACTGAAGGCCTGCCCAGGCCATCCACATCGCTACCAGCACTGTACACATTTGTTTTCTTTGGGGACAGAATCAGATGGAAACAGAAAGGCAATCTATGTTTGAAAACACT
Organism: Myotis brandtii; assembly: GCF_000412655.1. Lineage (NCBI taxonomy): Eukaryota > Metazoa > Chordata > Mammalia > Chiroptera > Vespertilionidae > Myotis > Myotis brandtii. The sequence goes on along the minus strand of NW_005357346.1, from coordinate 414,416 downwards.
GGACTCACTTTGATCCAAGAAAGAGACGCAGTGAGACAGGCAGGTAGGTACTAAGGGTCCCATCTAGGTAAATTCTAATCTTTCCAAAGAGAAAACTCACACACATTCCTTCATCACGAGGGGTTCTGGGAGCGAGTATCCGCAGAATGTGCCACCTGGCATGCAGATTATTTCCAAATGAAAACAATTAAAACCCAACAAAGTCAAGAAGAGGGTTGTGTTTTTTTTGACGGGCCAGTGTAGCTAAGTGGTTGAGCATCAACCTATGATCCAGGAGGTCACGGTTCGATTCCCGGTCAGGGCACATGCCCAGGTTGCAAGCTCAATCCCCAGTAGGGGGCAGGCAGGAGGCAGCAGATCAGTTATTCTCTCTTATCATTGATATTTCTCTCTCTCTCTCTCTCTCTCTCTCTCTCTCTCTCTCTCTCTCTCCTTCTCCCTTCCTCTCTGAAATCAATTTAAAAATTAAAAAATAAAAATAAATAAAGTGAAAGTTTTCTCTACTGTCCACACCACAATTAGGAATCTGCCAGTAACTCCTCTACTTCAAGAGGAGTCATGGAAAGACCAGTTTTTAAAGTTAGAAAGAAAGACGCATGAGATGTTGCTGCTAAGCCAACTCACCAAATTTAATGAGGATAACACAGCTGAAATAGCTAAAGAAATAAATATCAGTTAACCACCCACACTTAACAATCTTATCACAGCAGTAACCAGGAACCACAAGTGCAAATGTGCAAACACACACCAGCCAAGTAAAATGCATCCTCCTTCTGAGATAAAATGGAAAGGAAAAGAAACTGACGGCAGGGGGAGGAGAGAAGGAAAGAGAAACACTTAAAATATGTAAAGTTTATACTAAAGCCTTCATTAAAAAAAAAAAAAAAACAGGGACTTAAAATACAAAGAACTAGCCCTACCCGGTTTGCCTGAGTGGATAGAGCGTCAGCCTGCGGACTGAAGGGTCCCAGGTTCGATTCCGGTCAAGGGCATGTACCTTGGTTGCGGGATCGATCCCCAGTAGGGGGTGTGCAGGAGGCAGCTGATGGATGTTTCTCTCTCATCGATGTTTCTAACTCTCTACCCCTCTCCCTTTCTCTCTGTAATAAATCAATAAAATATATATTTTTAAAAATACGAAGAACTTGTAATAAAATCCTCTAAAAATGGAACCTTGCTTTGGTATCTTTTCATTTCCTTTCAGCTACCACCTGCACTCCATCTAGCACACAGTTAACAACGTTTGTCAAAAGATAGAACTGGCTATTGAAACCCCAGCACTGATGGACTTCTTTTCCCAAGGATGAAACCACTGTCATAGGGGGAATGAGGCACCACATGAGGCGACCATGTTCGAGCTGCTTCTCCCCAGTGAAAATGTGACTCCAGCCGATCAAAGCCACTCATCTCTGCTCCCCAGGACTCATAAGAGACACCTCCTAGGTAGATTCAAGACAACCTTCCTTAGAATGGGATGAGTTACTTTCCAGAACAACAATACTTTATTTCACTTCTGCATTCATTCAGGGCATTAAGTGGATTAAATGTTGTATGACACTAACTGCTCCCAATATAAGCTTTTTATTTTTTTCCTGGACTAGAATATTATTACTCTGCATCATCCATTGTGGTAGATGATGCATTTCACAAAGAATGAAAAACGGTAGACAATGATCAAGTAATTTATCTACACAGAGAGGCTGAATCTCCAAAAATGAATTTCTAATGGGTTCTGTTGAGCTGAGGACTCAAGAGAAACCATCCAAAATCCCACTGGACCGTTGGGTCAGCTGGGTCCAAGTGAGAGAATAAGGACGGGTGGAGTCGTCTATTATTGCCTCTATGTCTAAATACAATAGCTATTCATTTTATTTTAAGTAACGTTAAATTCAGCAAAACAGAAACAAAGTAGAGGCAAAATTATAAAGCTGAACTACAAAATGTGTGTAGTCTTTACCTTCAAACAACAAAATAAAACAGATGGTAACCTGACAAAAATGTCCTAAGAATATCTGCCCTCTGTACTCTTTTATATTCCAGAAATGTTGGTTTTAAACTACTTCCCTAATTAGGTCAGTGCGTTACTTTTAAAAGAAAAAAATCCCCGAAGAAGCTAGAGGGGAGCATGTTTCTACAGCAGTACCAACTGTACTAAATCAAAGTCTTCACCATTGATTTAAATGATCTGCCTCTGCTCTGGCTGGTGTGTCTAAGTGGTTAGAGCGTTGGCTCAAGCACCAAAAGGTCAAAGGTTCGATTCCTAGTCATAGGCACTTACCTGGGCTGCATCAATTTCTCTCTCTCTCTCTCTCTCTCTCTCCATCCCTCCCTCCCTCCCTCTTTTCCTCCCCTTTTTCCTCTCCCCCCTCCCTACCACTCTCTCTAAAAATAAATGGATATCCTTGGATGAGGATTAACAACAAAAATACAGTGACAATAAAAATGACAAAACTTAGAAGGTATGAGAATGCTTTTGCTTTAAATCAGACTGTGATAAGCAATGAAATCATCAACTCCAATACCACAGAAAATTCAGAATGCACTGGGAATGGCGGAAGAGAATGGGTAGAGAAAAAGAACTGAGAATTTTCAGCAAAGCAGAAGTCAAACACTGAGGCTGTCTGGATCCTAAAAGCAAAGTGTCCAGCAGTTCAGCAGCAGGTGGGAACAGAATGGGTGTCATTCCACTCCTCGCCAGAGCGCCTATGACCCTGCACCGGAGATGCTGATGGTCTCTCCACAGTGGGGACTGAAGGGCATGCTCAATGCAATCCAAAGGCCCCCCCAGCCCCCACGTTGACTGCTCTGCACGCCTCATATACTTTCCTCCATCACTGTGACTTGTTGAGTTTATTGGGATCAGTCTTGTGATTAAGGGTCTTGTAAATAAATACAAAACATTTCAGCAGTTCACTCAAATGTTTTACTGCCTGACCTCCTGCTGGGAGGTCACACATGGAGCCGATGAAAAGAATGTCATAAGCATTCTTCTCTACCCACCTGGCCCACATGGTTATTTACCCCAGGCTAGTGTCTCTTTAAAGAGGCCAAATGCCTTCCAGTGCTTTTGGTAACACAAGGAGGAAATCAAACACACTCAACAGTGGCTGCAGGGTCCGCATGCCACTTCACGGGAGGAACTGCAGGGAGAGAGAGGAATCTGTTCTCCTAAGTAGAAAACAAAATTGATCTTTGGAAGTGACAGTTAAAAAAATGAAGCAAAAGAGGGGAGATAAAAAAGAAAAATAAATAATGAAGCAGCTAGATGCATTTTTTTAAAACTTTTGTTTAAAAGGCATGAATCAGCCTGGCAGGCGTGGCTCAGTGGTTGTGTGTCGACCTATGAACCAGGAGGTCACAGTTTGATTGCTGGTCAGGGCACCTGCCCGGGTTGCAGGCTCGATCCCCAGTAGGGGGTGTGCAGGAGGCAGCTGATCAATGATTCTCTCTCGTCATTAATGTTTCTATCTTTCTCCCTCTCCCTTCCTCTCTGAAATCAATAAAAACATTTATTTAAAAAATAAAATAATAAAAGGCATGAATCATACAAGGTAATTGGTACACATGGCATGCTAATAGCATGAGTAAAAAGACCTCTCACAGAAATGCATACACGTGTGCTGTTTTTATAATGTATGTGACAATCTCTTAGGTAGTGACAAAAGAACCTCTTAGCCCCCTACCCTGGCCCAGATACAGGAAAGAACTTTCTGAACAACACAACTAATATAATTAAAACAGCCGATCCCTGCGCTGTGAGAAAAACATGCATAAATACAAAACCGATGACAGTGCAAATAAGCAGGCACAAGAAAGAGCAAGAAGAGTTCAATAAAAAATCTATTAAGAGGAAAATAAGCAATTAGGAAAGTTTGGGCAATACCGATCTACTACGTGCTCTGCACACTGTTTGTCAGAGGCATCTAAAACCATGCTTTGAGTTTCTTGTTTCGTTTTTATTTAATTTGCAAGAAAATAGAATTCAGAAGCTTCTTAGATCCCCACAAGTATGAGATATTTCAGATCAGTAATATAGCCTCTTAAAGATTAATAGGTAGCTTTAATAGAATACCGAACAGCCAATTTGGGGGTTGGATCAATCTCTACTAAGGCAAGCTGTTGACTAAACCAGTACTTATCTCCTTTTCAAAAAAGATAACTTGCAACGTGACTGATCAACAGTTAGCTAATTCAACAGACTCAAATAATGATCTATGTTCAGAAAAGGAACGAGCAGAATATAAACATCCAGACCAGTAAAATGAAACCAAAGGATACACATGCAATCCATGTTTACATCAGGTTCTGAAACAAGCTCACTTTCCCAACTGCATTTGGCTTAAACCAGCATTAAAAAAAAAAAAAAAAAAAGTTAACATTCTTTGAGTCCAAAACACAAATGGTGGGAAATGGAGGGAATTGCCTAGAGAGAGCAGTTAGCAGACTCAGGCTATTTTATTCAATTTTATTTTTCTTTGTGTGTTTTTTTTTATCTTCACCCAAGGATAGGTTTATTGACTTGAGAGAGAGAGAAACATCGATCAGTTGCCTCCTGTACACTCGACAGGGATTGAACCCACAACCTAGGTATGTGCCCTGACTGGGAATCAAACCTGCCACCTTTTGGTGTACAGGAGGGGACGATGCTCCACTGGCCAGAGCACCAGGACTCAGGTGATTTTAAGTAAAGGACTGGAAAAGTGTAAGTGAAGACAACCAGAAAAAAAATAGCAAGAAAGCTGCAAAAACTTTACTCATAAACAAAGATAACCAATTGTGAAAATAAATATCACCATGTTTTTAATGATTTAATGTACAACTTCACATTTAATATGTAATAAAATTGCAGGTTCTATTACATTTAAAATGTTCGACCGGTTACACAGAGGAAAAAGGAGGCAGCCACTAGGCCTAGGAAGAAGCAGAGAAACATCAATGCAAGTTTTTTTTTTAATTGCAATGGTGATCAGGAGCAAACTACATACCAAATACTGAAAATTATTCTGACTTTTAAGACTTAATCACAGTTATGTGGAGACCAACAGCTTATAGAAGCTAATGAGCTATTAATCCTCGGGTGATCCTGACATTTTTACAGTAAAGGATCAGGGACAGGCATGACCCATCTTTCTAGAAGCAGTGTGACCTTGGACCTTGCATTCAAAGGTCAGTCTCTCAGAGGAGCACATGGACTGCCCACCTCCTCTCCTATCTTCCCATTTGCCTTACACATCCCTTACTGGTCATCTTTCCTAACCAAGAATGAACCGAGAGTAATTACTTTAACTGACTCATCGATGTGACCATGGGGGACCTGCAGGCAGTTTCTGTGAAAGAACCGGGCAGCATTCCCCAGGCGGCTGGTCCTACGAGCTCAAAGCCTGGAGCCTTCCCTCCCGCTGGGTCTGACCAGGAGCCTCAGGGCTCCTGCTGTTGAGCAAGCAGCTGGGAATCTCGTAGCTCACAACTTAAACACCAATTTGAACATCTTTCCACAGGAAAATCGATTCCTGGTTTGGGGCTAATTGATTAACAAACAAACTTTTGGAACCAACCCTTGATAAAAGTCAGCCTAGAAGTGAAAACACTACACATGTTTCAAGGCAGTAAAAGGGAAAGAATGGCGATTTGTATCAATAAAAACAAACTGTGTGTGTGTGTCTGTGTGTGTGTGTAATTTAAAAAAAAAAGCTTTTTGGTTAAATTAAAACCCAGTAACTTATATAAGCAACATAAGGCGTGCTTTTAAAAATATTAAAGGACTCAAAATATAATAGGATTTAAAAATATATATATATGGACTCTGTGAAATTTATTTTTTCAGACAACTCTCCTATCTGGCAGGCAACCCCTCCACCTCAGCTAAGGCTCTCTCTGGTTGGGTATCGCTGACTCATCTCCTAATCTTCTCTCCCTCTCTTCTCTATCACATACTGCTTTCTTTGAAACACCCCTGAGCATCTCAAATTATTTTGAAATAAGTTATGAAATTCCCAAAACACCCATGTAATAAGCCTACGCTAGAAAGAAGTCTGCCGTGGAAACCTAAAACCCGAAAGATGATGTTGCAATGCCCCTGAGGATACAAATCACAGCTCAGGACAAGCCAAAGGGGCACATACGCCACAGACAGCAACGCCTAACACTGTCAAGACCTGCACAGTCACAGCAATGCCGGCCATAAATCTCTGGGAAGAGACTTGGAAGTTATGTCTGCACTGTCATAAAAGGTAATGTTTTGCAGAGGGCAACAGACAAGACGGCAGGATATGAATATCCTCTCCCACAGTACAGAGAAACTTCTGCTAAATTCCTCCCGTCTTCTCACCCCAGTGACTTCCAGCCTTTGACAGGCCAACATCTAATACTGTCTAAAAATGACCTCAGCGACCAGGGTGAAGCTCTGAAAATATATCCAAACAAAATTAATATTAACTGAAATAAATGCTGTAACAAGTATATTGCCTACATGACAGCCCCATTTTTTTCGCAGGACGGACCAGGGGTACATGCCACGGAGTCCTGCAAATAATATGAACTACCACTGCAAGGGTTTTTTTTTTCTCTAATTGAGTATTTAAATGTGCTACTTGAATCTTTTCCTGGACCAAAATAAACCAGGCAACTAGTAGTTTCCTCTGAGAAGAGTAACGGCACAGAGGTTTCCTTCTTTGCCTGACCACAGATTCAACCACAGAGTTGGAGCAAAAACTTTTGTAGAACTATTGAATTTTCAGAGAAGTGTGGAGCGAGGAACCTAAAGATCACATTCTACTCGATAGACGGACTAACTCGCGGCGAAGACAAGGAAACTGAGTCATGAGTGACTGAGTACCTTGCCAAAACCCAAAATAGCTAATTAGTGCCAGAAGTCGGACTCAAGTTTCTGAAATTCCACAGGAGTGCACTTTCCACCAGGCCACATGGGTGACGATGGGGGATGGTTGGAGAGTTTGCAAAAATTCAACATGGACTTGGCCCATTACACATCTGCCCAGCGTGGTTTCATCTTACATGGCCTGAGGGACTCTCCTGTAACAGGCTGGAGTCACCTCATTATGGGGCTGCCTTTTTAATGGGGAGTTGCTTTTTTAGACATAGGTGTGATCAAAGAGATTAAAATCAAGCTACAGTTAAAGTGTACACATACCAAATACCATTCCAAGAAGTCACTATTTGGTTTTCTAGGTCAAAGAGTAAGACTACATGGGAAAATATCCTTTTAATGTACTTAAATCACCAGTAAAATATGCACTATAGGAGATTACCTTTAGAATCTGCTTAGTAAGGACTCCAGATCCCTAGACACTATAAGACACTATATATATATACATATATATACACACACATATATATATATACAGAGAGAGAGAGAGAGAGAGAGAGAGAGAGAGAGCGCTTTAGTAGAAAAGTTCTTTGAACACCATTCCCAGAAACAAAATATAGCAATGAAAGGAAACCAAGATTATAGTCCAGTATTGACTGGCCCAGACACAGCAGAGAAGAAGGGCCATTATTACTGGCAAAACATTTGAAAATCCAGGGATTTTTGAGGTGTGGTTTTTTTCCCTTTAAGCCTGAGATGGGTGGGGGAAAAATGATAGGTGATAGAAAAGGGAGAAAAAGTAGGAAATAAGAAAAGAAAGCACCCTGGCCAGTGTTTCTCAGTGGGTTGGGTACCTTATACACCAAAAGCTTGCGGGAATCCAGCAAGATTCCTGGTCAGAGCACATGCCTGGGTTGTGGGCTCGATCTCTCACATCAATGTTTCTCTCTCTCACTGGCTTTCTCTTCCTCTCTCTTAAAAAAAAAATAAAGTAAAAATCAATTAAATATCTTTTAAACTGTTGAAGGTTATTGAAGAAAAATAAGAAGAAAAGATAAAAAATATGAGCAATAAAAAGGCAATAAATACATATCTATCAACAATTGAATCTAAAAATCAAAATAAATGAACAAGGAATCTAATAAACAAAATAGAACCAGAGGCATGGAAACATGGAACAGACTGAGGAAGGGTGCGGGGGCAGGAAGAGATTAACCAAAGATCTTATATGCATATATGCATCCCTATGGACACAGACAATAGGGTGGCGAAGGCCGGGGAGTGGGGCGGGAACTGGGTTGAGAGGGGCAATGGGGTAGAAAAAGGGGGACATCTGTAATACTCTCAACAATGAAGATTTTAAAAATAAAATTAATTAAAACAATAAAAATAAAATAAATAAAAGAAAGTGATGAAGCAGTAAACAGAGCAAAGGATGTAGGCAGGGAAAGGCCAATCCCTTGCCGCGGAGCAGCAGGAAAGCCCTGCCTTCAGTGAGGAAAGTTCTCGTCCAAACGTAAGAATCAGACCGGATGCTTCGGGATATCCAGGGACTTCTGTCTGGGTGCGAACAGAAGCTTCTGTCTACATATCGGTCTGGTCTTTTGCTTTGCCTCTTAAGGAACTTCATCTGATGAGTTCAACCAGGAGTGACGAGTCCCAACCGAGCAATTTTACCAAGAAGCCTAATTGTCAAGGGGACTCCGCTCATTCTCAACCCAATGGACTCCTGTCTGGGCAAATCAGTTTAGTCCTCAAAAATTCTGAATACAGGGAACTGAGCCATCCTACCCGCTGGAATAAAGCGAGGCTAGCCTATGGCATGCATTGCTGGTCCGGCTGCCTATTCAGGGTGTCTTTAAACAGTAATTACATGTTTAACTCTTTTTTATTTTTAGCATTCCTTTTCATTAACCAAAAAAATCCTATCAGTATAACAATATTTCCTTCCAGCAGGTGCATCCAGGGTTCCAAATAGTCACACAGTTAAAAAACAGACTGGATTTCATAGGAGCACAGACACGCATGCTGAGGAACACCTCGCCAAACACAACCAATCAGGTAAAAGAATCTAAAAAGCAGTTGGGGAAAGTAGTTAAGCCAAGTTTACAGTTTGTCAGCCAAATGCAGTCTGGTGGTTTTTAAAACTTGTTCTCTTCATAGCTCCCTGCCCGCCCCCACCCCCCCCCTCCAAGAATGAGGGGTCCTAATCTCTACATTATGGATACCTGATCACAAGCAAAGTATGTGTTGGCGAGACCAAGGTCATGAAAGAAGCAAAGGAGAGAAGATGATGGGTCACTTACAAGATGGCTACCCCCAAAAGGCACTTGTATCTGACAGCTGAGCACACCAGAAAAACAGATGCGTCCCTGGGGGACCTGCAGACCTGCAGCAAGAAGCATGACGGGAGTGAACAGCTTTACCACTGCCCTCCTATAAACAGCCTCGAACAACTCAGGGACGTCAACAAACACATACTAATTACAATATCACAAACAATGGGTCATAAGAACCACAAGCCTGTCCTAGATCCAAAAAGCTACTGGTTACATTTAAGAGTCGATGTTAGTGAAAGAGTCAGATGGACACAGGTTACAATAGTCTAGTAGTCCTAGACCTTCTTAGGTCAACAACGATAATGTTCTGCCAGACAATGACCCAGCAGGTTAAGCTCTGTGTCTTATTCCATATGGTACTTGGAATAAGTGCTGTAACAAAATACCACAGACTGGGTAGTTTATAAACAGCATAAATGTATTGCTTACAGTTCTGGTGCCTGGAAGTCCAAGAGCAGGATTCCAACACGAGTGAGGACCCTTTTCTGGGTCGCAGACTTCTAGTTATGCCCTCGCATAGAAGACGGGGCTAGGGAGTTCTGCAGGGCTAGGGTCTCTTTTATAAGAGCACTAATCCCATTCCCAAAGGCTCCACCCTCATGACCTAATCACCTCCCAAATCTCACACACACACACCCCTCCTAATACCCTCACCTTCGAGGATTAGGATCTCAACATCTGAATTTGGGGTGGGACACATTCAGACCACAACACCACAAAAGTGATTTCACAGGCAGGCCAACTTACAGGCCAGGAAGAAAAAAATGGAAAAGAAATGAGAAAGTCCAGGGGAGCAGACCAGGTAACACTATCTGATTTGGGGCAACACTGGACAAGGTCCCACATTTGGGACCATCCACCCCAGACCTACACCCTTGCCTCAATTCCCCCAACATACAGAAATCAGTGAAGTGAAACACACCACAGGGATAGGCACTTCTTTTGTCTTTAAACTATTAGCAATTCAAGAAACATTTACAACGCACATGACAACCTTTGAGAGAGTTCAGTAATAATCTTCTCTTTATAAATTAATCCTAGATATGTAACAACTGAATATGAACAAGCATCGTCTTTAATGCACTGCATTCTAAAAGCTCCTGTTCCGAACTTACTTGGTTTCTTCTATATTCACATAAAGCATCCTCATTCTCACTTACTTTGAGCCTCAGAATCCAGTTTTCCCCAACTTCATAAACAATGGGTCCTCATGGTCAAAAAAAATCTGCAACAAATTCTAAGAACACTTATACAAAATGATGTTTAAAGTGAAATAAGATACCACTTCAGGAACAAAAATCTAAAGACTTTCATGGCAAATCAATCCAAATTCATAATTCCTCAACACTAATAGGAGTCTTAATAGTCATACTGTGAATATTCTAAACACACCTCTTCACATTCTGCCATCGGCAACTACTGTTCAGATAAACTCTGGTTCACACACTGATGTCTGGTTCATGCATCGACTTGCTTCTCACACACTTGGACTTGCTTCCCACTGAGCTGTAATATTTCTTACAAGCTCTACCAGTCTGTTTCACAAAACACAGAGTGGATTTCTCAGTTCCGAGGATTTCTGACATTCCTCCGCTAAGTGAGGTGGGAGGCATTTGCACTCCAATGGTACTTGCAAAATCCAACTGTCATTCCCAAAGGCCAACACCACTTCCCCTCCCAACACACACACACACACACACACACACACACCCCACTCCACCCCATTCTGCCCAAAGACAACCGCAGCAGCAGGCTACGGTTTGTAAAGTAAACCCACGAGAGGATACAGTTGGTAATAAAAAGTTTTAGTTTACAGTTGGAGGGGGAAAACTGGAGGAAAGACTGGTTCTTAAGTTTCAGTTGATCTTTTCTGCTATATAAACCATATGGCCATAGGTGAACCTGAAAACCATGAAATTAAAGCCATTAAATGTTAGGCAAGAGGACAATAAATAAATCCCCTTTCCTAAGACTTGAAAATAGGCAACAAAATCCAGCAATCTGAATGGGTTCAGTCACTGATCCAGGTCCATAGTAATAATTACTATGATTTGATTCAGATAAAAGTTATAAAACCTCACATCAAGCTTTGTTTTTACTTTTTTCACTGTTTTGTTTTAAAGTCGGGATTAAAGATCTATTTAGGAAACCGCATACTGAGAAAAATATGGGCCAAGGGAACAAAGAAAGGGTAAAAATGAATCATTTTATAAGGGCTTTCAGAAACAACAAAAGAAAATTTATAGGTGGCCCTTGTTTTATTCACTAATGGACGAATAACAATATAATTTGTTCTGATAGTTTTCATTTTAAAATACCATCATTACTAATGACAGAAATTAAGCTGTAAACAATGATGAAACTAACAAAATGAAAGTGGCTTGTTCTGATAGTTTTCATTTTAAAATACCATCATTACAAATGACAGAAATTAAGCTGTAAACAACGATGAAACTAACAAAAAATGAAAGTGGCAAAACCCAGCACCAGGAGGATATGCGGAAGGCTGTATACTTAAATATTAATGATGGTACTATAAACCGATAGTCTTTGGAGAGAGCAATCTGGCCATGTGTAATAAGATCCACAAACAATTCATGCCCTTTGACCCAGAAAGCCAACTTTGGAAACCGTATCCCCAGAAATACTCTCCACGTAAATACATGTAATTTGTTCAACGTTTAGAGCAATGCTACTTACACGTGTTAAAATTAGCAGCAATCCAAATACCAAACCAGAAGGGAAGAGTTAAGTCAAGGATGGCATAAAAGATGGGGTAATCCCAACCCTTCCTGTCATATGTCCCATCCACGTCCCTGTGACTGGCCTGGGAATCCTATGGGGTGAGTGTAGGTCCCCGACTCAGTGATTTCTGGCTTGGCCAGGTGCTGCACTTTGGCCAATGAGATGTGAGCAGACAGCATACTTGCCACCTTCATGAATGTGGCTTTAAATGAGATTGCACGCTTCTCACTACGTTCCTGCCGTCGGCCATCAGAACATCAAGACCCAGGTAGGGCTGCCCTTTAGCCTGGGTTCCCAAAGGAGAAGACATGTGGAGCTAAACCGAGTCCAGTCGAGCCACTAAGAGCTACGGCCCATCCACAGAAGTGCATAACATAGACAAAGAATAAATGTTTATTGTTGTAAGCTACTAAGATATGGGAACTTTTTGTGTGTCCAAAGCAAAAACTAATACAATAGTTATCAAAATACATCAAGTAATAGAGTAGCTGATATAAGAAAACGTATGGAAAAATGGGCAGATAGCAGTGACATATATATAAAATGAAGCAAGCAATTAACTTAGAATGATGTGATAATTTATAATTATTTCTTTTTGCCAATGAAGTATTTACTCACATGTATCTTTAATCCCAACTAAAATGCTACCTTTTTATAAATGTTTCAATTATTCTATGCATATCATATTCATAACTGGAATAATTCTACCCAATACACTTTTTTCTGCTCTAAATGATGTAAGGATTAGCAAACACTTACGCCAAAAGTGAACCTAGTTCGAGTGCCGGTATTCAGCCTCTGAATGTATGAATTTATGGCTCATCAATTCTCTTGGCAAATTATAAGGGAAGAATCTGTAAAAAAAAAACAAAAGCAAGAGTTATTTGCTGCAATAATCGACTTCCTAGTCACCAAAGCAAGATCTGACAAAGTATCAGCTACCTGAAAATAAAGTTGTTACTTTTGAATTTATCTTTATGACTTATGCTTAAAATTCTTTTGCATTTGTCTGATTCAAGAATAATAAAAATATTCATCATAATAAGCTACCTCACTCATGGAAATTTATCCTAAAATAAAATCAACAACTATTTTTTTAAATATATTTTATTGATTTTTTTACAGAGAGAAAGGGAGAGGGATAGAGTTAGAAACATCGATGAGAGAAACTTCGATCAGCTGCCTCCTGCACACTCCCCACTGGGGATGTGCCCGCAACCAAGGTACATGCCCTTGACCAGAATCAAACCTGGGACCCTTGAGTCCGCAGGCCAGCATTCTATCCACTGAGCCAAACTGGTTAGGGCAAATCAACAACTATTAATGGGAAGATTCTCATTATCATCTATGGGATAGCAAGAAATGCAAAGGTATGTATTTTCAATAATAAAAAAATAACAAAGGGATTTATACACTATCAGTTATATGCAAATATACTAAAATATTATTATTAAGAAAATAAGTATGAAAAACATGCCCATATGTGAAGTATATGAAACTACAATCACGAAAATGCCTCCATACAAACAAAGATTTTAAAATATGGAAAAAATGTAAATAGCTAGAAACAGATTTGTGGGTAGACTTCCATCAGTTTTTTAAAAGTACTGTTGAGTATACTGAGGGGAGAGAATGATCTAATGCTTGCATTAACAAAATCTGAACTTGCCATGAAATACATCAAGAAAGCAACCTGTGCCCTGGGCGGTGTTGCTCAGCGGTTGCACTGGCCTGAGCACCGAAGGATCACAGGTTCAATTCCAGCCACGGGCACATACCTGGGTTGCAGGTTTGTTCCCCAGTGTTGGTCAGGGCACTTGCAGGAGGCAACCGATCGATGTGACTCTGACATCAATGTTTTCCTCTCTCTTCTTCCTTCCCTTCCACTCTCTGAAGTCAATGGAAAAAAATATCTTCAGGTGAAGATTTAAAAAAAAAAAAAATCCATGGAAAAAAGATCCTCAGATGAGGATTAACAACAACCAAAAAAAAGCAACCTGAAGTGCACCTAACGTCTCTAAAATCAATGTCTGATAAGTATCTATCTAATTTAAAAGCAATTTAGGATTAGTAAATGAAGTATATCAAACATAATTTCCTCATTTTTTTCTTTCCTCATATATAGTCAATGTTCTTTTAAATTAAACTTGTTGGGGGTAACATTGGTTAACAATTACGTAAGTTTCAAGTGTACAATTCTGTAACACATCATCTGTATAACTGCAATTTCATCATTTTTTGATAATTTGAGATCATTCTTAGGAACATCAATTATTGTACTATATTCCCTAATTCAAAGATGGTATGTGCAGTGCTGGGGAGAAGAATACACACCCTTCACAGACACCGCATGAATGAAAGGACTGCTAGTGAGTGGTCCCAGGTCTGCTCTCTCTTTCACCTTTGAGAGGCAGTGATGCCCAGACCTGATTTGGCTCCATCGCTGACTAGGGTTTGCATGCCAATGGTGTTACATAGTAAACTAGTATTTACTAGTTGTAGGATCTGAGATGCGCCTGCCTCGGCCTTCCTAAGCCTTCATTTTCTCATCTATAGAATAAGCCTACCAAAGTGCTTACTTCACAGGGTTGTTGCAAGGATCAAAAAGCTAATCCACTTAAAGTGCTTGACAAAGTACTTGCACATGGGAAGTAGTAAGTACATGCCCGCTAATATTAGTCTCTCTCTGCTGGTCACCTAAGGTGACATCATCAAGCTTGCTTCTCACCATCACCAATAACACTTTCTAACTGCCTCTCTATCCCTGTCCCCGCAGCCCTAGGAGGCATCACTCAGCGACCAGAGCTCCCAGGAATAGTTGGATAACCGTCTATAACAGTGTTGTCCAAGAAAAGTACAATGGGGACCACAAGTGCAAACCACAGCAGTAATGCTAAATTTTCCAGGAATCAAATTTAAAAAGCAAAACAGAACGGAAGCAATTAATTTTAATGATAGATTTTATTTAACTTGATATATCCAAAACGTTATCCCAACACGTCATCGATCCAAACAATTACAATGAGATATTTTACATTCTTTTTTTGTCCTAAGTCTGTGAAGTCTGGCGTGTGTTTGATGCTTACAGCATATCTCAACCCAAACTAGTCACATTTCTAATGCCAAATGGTCATGTGGCCGGTAGGTACATTATCAGTTTATTCTTCTAAAGGTTATGACCACAGAAACACAACCCCACCTTCAAAAACATCAAAACACATTTATTAAACAAACCGATGGCTGGATGAAAGGAAAAATAAAAATAAAAAGAAAGGGGGAAAGAACAGATGTGCCTGGGCCTAGTGTCATGATCCACAACTTGAGCTGTGGGGTCAGAGCTCGATATAAATACACTTAATACAGACCATCGGATCCCACTTCCTCCATTTACTACCTGCTAGACTTCAGTGAATTACCTCTTTAACATTTATATTTCTCAAGAATAAAACTACAGATAAAAATAACATCGCTTTCCTAGGACTGCTGGGAGTATACACGGTTGTAGAGGAAAAAAGGTTTCCAGACAAGAAGCTCTGCTTTGTCAAAGGTCAGAAATGGGGATGGGGGAAATTGACGAAGGAAATACTGAGCCGATTTGCCTGGGAAAATGAAGAAGCTGGAGAAAAAACTGTTCGTGCTGCCGTCATGATGCCTTTGTTAAATGCCCAGTTACACAAAACAACATCCACGGTGGCAGCTATTTTTAAAAAAATCATTGCAATGGCATTTCTCAAGCCCTCCATGACTTATACCTCCTTGCTCTGCCTGCTTTCTTCTTGGCAGTATTACCAGTGAGGGGGGAGGAGGGCTGATGGCCAGGACTTGGAGAACCAAGGTTTTTCCGTCCTGTATATATTAACCACAGCGTCTGGCCTCAATAAGACAGGCTACTGAATATAGCTGGATCTTTCTTTGAAGGATGAAGTTCCTGTAGTGCCTCAAATTTAATCTGGACATTATTCTTCACTGTATTATAAATACATGAGGTTGGACTAAGTGTTTACTGTCCCTAACACTTTCCCTGAAAATTGGCTTTGTGAATTTTAAGCTTACTCTTGTTCTGTGCTACCCTCCCCCAAAGAGGTCCAATTAATAAAAATAATTTTAAAAAGTTAGCCTGATATACTAATGAAGACTTTAAATGTTTAAAGTCTCTAATACAGGAACCTTCTAAACCAAGCTTTTTCTAGAAAGTGTCTATATGCTGTGAGTGTCCCTTGAGATTATATGTGTTCCATAAAAGCAAATTAAAACAAATAAAAGAGGTCCTTACTAAAATGAATTCGGTTTTCACATGCTTTGGTTCACTGCAAGATTCCTTGGAGTCTGTAATACGCTCACATACTAGTACACAGATTTCAAATTGCTGTGCTCACCATTTTATCAGTCTACAAATGAAAAAAAATAATAATAACGCAAATCGAGAATCCAGTGACAGGGAAACCGCCCTGATAATCCCATGGAAACGAGACATCTTTACGCACCTTTGCTCTGTGCACCTGGCCTGGTGCGAGGTGCACTGTGCATTTCTCCTTTTACCATCCCTAGTACCAACTTTGAATACATATACAGTAATTTACCTATCAGAACCCTCCAAATGAAGACAATCTATTATAGAGGGAGGAAGAAGGGAGAAGAAGTAGGGAAGAAGGAAGGAAGGCGGCAATTTCCTTAAATAACTTGGTATCACTTCATATTCACGGGGAAAGCTAAAACACCTAAAGGCGTTCACAAGGATGAAGGGACACGGAACACACACTTGTACCTAACCTGCTGCTTGGAAACTAAGCCTCGTTTTGAAAACCACCGAAACAGCTGCTCAGCAGAAGCACGGCACAAACCATCCTTTCTAGCCTTTATTTTTAGATGCCTCTTAAGTAAACAGTAATTTTCTAAAGAATATCATTAAAACGGGTAGGTGTCATTTCGTTATTTTGGAGTTTTCATTCTTTTCGCATCAGTCACACTCTTCCCCCCTCCCCCCCCCATAAACCTCATAATTATATAATAGCCCATAACAAATCCTTGACTTTAGAATAAAAGAATTTATGCGCTCTTTTTAACATGAACAGGTTTTTTTAAAGCACAATCACCCAGAATGTTAGTTAGTATAACCCACACATTTAAACACAGGGACTCTAAAAGTCAGCCCGGTTTGTCAAATGACAAACCGGAGACTTGTGTGTGTCTTAAAAAAAAGCGCGTGCCTTCCTCGTCTACAGCACATCTGACAACGTGCATAACGAAAAATACACTTAATAGAGGCCATCGGATTCCACCGGCAGAAGCAAACGCTAACTGTCTGCTGGAGTCTTTAACGAAACCTAACTGCTGGCTTGAGCTGCCACCACTGACCCTGGTCACAGACTAGTACACCCTTCATAAGCCTAATGCAGCAGAATCCCCCTTCATTACAGTTATTATAGCTCTGGGGTGGGACACGTCTGCCACATAAATAAACTCTGCCGCTCGGCTAAATGGATGTGCTGCCTCTCCATCCCTCTCCATCCCTCTCCATCCCGGAGCAAGCAGCGCTGATGGCAGAAGCCACCCTTAAAGTGGTACCACTTCAGGCCCAGATCTACCTCCACACCTGGACTCACACACACCCTCGGACAGCGCTCCAGAAACCACCCACACACGCCATGGTGATGGCGTGGGGAAGGGGGGCTAAACAACAAAACAACACCCCCAGCGCCAAACCATCGCCACCACCATACGGGAGAGGTGGAAGAAATAATTTCTAAAACAAATCATGGGTTTGAATTAGAAACTCCGTGTGTGAATCCATTCCATGTACAGTCTACATTTCAGATATTGAGATATTTATTCCCTTCAATTTGAGTTGAAGTTCTTTTGGACACACCTTAAAAAAATGACTTGAGCCCGACTGGTGTGGCTCAGTGGTTGAGCCTTAATCCAGGAACCAAGAGTCACAGTTCAATTCCCGGTCAGGGCGCATGCCCGGACTGCAGGCTCAATCTTAAGTAGGGGGCATGGAGGAGGCAGCCGATCAATGAAGTTTCTTGTGAATGTTTCTATCTCTCCATCCCTCTCCCTTCCTCTCTCTCTAAAAATCAATTTAAAAAATCATATTTTTTTATAAAAATGATTTGAGCCCTGGCCAGATAGCTCAGTTGGTTAGAGCATCACCCCTATACGTCAAGGTTGCCAATTTGATCCCTGGTCAGTGCACATATACGAATCAGCCAATGAATGCATAAATAAGTGAAACAAATTCTCTCTCTCTCTCTCTCTCTCTCTCAAATCAACCATTAAATATTTTTAAATTACTTGAATTAAAAACATTAATCTTACATTTACTACTCAACAATCCCCACTTATTGAGCATCTACCTGGCAGCAGGTGCCAAGAACTCAAAGGTAAATAAATCATAAAACAGTTCCTGGAAGAGTTTACAACTTTAGGGAGACAGATGAACAAACAATACTAATCCAATGTGAAGTATTATCAGGGTAAAGAATGCAAAGTACCAATACGGAGACAGATCAGGTGGCAATGACCTCTCCCTAATGGTAAAAAGGTCAGACAAAAATATCGAAGAAGACATAAAAATCATACCAGACATTAAAGGACAAAAGAGGAGATTATATGAGTAGACGTGAAAGAGAATTCAAGGGAAAAGGAACAGTGACAGCATGAGTCAAAACCTCAGGTTTCAACCATGGGAAATGTTTGGAGCAGGGTGACAGGGAGCTAGGAGAGACCAGCCGAGGCTAGAAGTTCGGTTAGGTGGGAACAGGGGCTGTGCGTGCAGAGTCCTGAATGCTCTGCTGGGGAGCCTGCATTTAACCGTGGGCAATGTGTTGTGTTCCTAAAATGAAAGAGTTTCGACCTTTCAGAGACTTAGGGGAGAATATAGTAAACACCCATGTCCCCACCACCCAGCTTAGGAAATAAAATACCGCATCTCCATCTTTACCTCCTCTACTCCTCACCCCCTATATCTGGTGTTTATCCATCTGACAATTCTTTATAGCTTTTACTATATGCATCTCTCAATAATATAAAGTAGCTCAGTGGTTGAGTGTCAACCTATGAACCAGGAGGTTACGATGATTCCCAGTCAGGGCACATGCCCAGGTTTCAGGCTGAATCCCCAGTAGGGGCGTGCAGGAGGCAGCCGATCAATGATTTTCTGATCATTGACATTTATAACTCTCTCTCTCTCCCTCTCCTTTCCTCTCTCTGAAAAATAAAAATAAAAATTTAAATTTAAAAAAGCTTCCTTTAAAAAAAATAATAATAATATAAAGTAGCAGTAAAGATTTCAAACAGGGGAGTGAAAATATCAGACTGTTTAAAACAAGAGTCTGTAGTGTAGAGGGTGGTCTGGTGTCCACACTGGCAGCCCTGGGACAGGAGGGAGCAGTGTGACAGGTGACAAAAAAGATAAAAGATGTTGAGATAGCTGGCTTCACTGAAGGAGTGGCATAAAAAAGGAAGAAAAGACAGCCTCGGAGGCATTCCTGGGGCAAGAAGGAGACAGACCGGAATGAACAGCTACAGGTGACCCGCAGCAAAAAGGGACAGTCTAGGAGGGAGGCAGGTGGCAGCTCCAGGTGGCTGCAGGCTAACGCGGAGGCATTCCTGGGGCAAGAAGGAGATAGACCGGAATGAACAGCTACAGGTGACCCGCAGCAGAAAAGGGACAGTCTAGGAGGGAGGCAGGTGGCAGCTCCGGTGGCTGACAGGCTAACGAGAGGCCTGCGGCAGGTTAACCAGGACACCGAGGACAGAGAGAGAAATGCCAAGAGCACAGTGGCAGAAGGGCCTGGCCATGGAGCGAGATCGAAAAGGGACAGTCTAGGAGGGAGGCAGGTGGCAGCTCCAGGTGGCTGACAGGCTAACGAGAGGCCTGAGGCAGGTTAACCAGGACACTGAGCACGGAGAGTGAAATGCCAAGAGCACCGTGGCAGAAGGGCCTGGCCATGGAGCGAGATCAGGGAAGGCACCCAGAGAGGTGGCATTGACAGTGGGCCTCCGGGGACACTCTGCAGGGCAATGCGGAGTGTTAGGACCCCTGGGCGAGGAAAGAGCATAAGCAGAGGTGGGAAATGATCGGGTCTGTTCAGGAAACAGCTGCAGCTTGGCAGAGCCTGGGGAATCGTGGGACATAAATCTGTGGAGAACCTTACCTATCAAGTTGAAGTGTGTATAATGTGCACACGTGATTCACACCAAAGTCACTTTCATGACCAGGAAATCCGCCCTCGTGCCTTTTACTTGAGAACTACAAAACGGGGAGAGCCCATCTTGTGATCTGGGGGAAACATGAATGATATCCGTGCTGCTTGTTATGGTTCTGGATGGTGAAGAGCAGGTAGGCAAGTCTGCGGGGACAGTGTCATGAAGGGTCTCTGTCTGTCTGTCTCTCTCTCTCTCTCTCTCTCTCTCTCTCTCCAATTCAAACACTGGTCACTCAGAGTTCGAATACTGAGTATTTCTGCAAAACACAATTTGTTTCATGCCTCAACCCCAAATGTTCCTACTTACGAATTCTTCTATGATAGTCACACTCCCTAGACCTGCAAGCTTTCCCAGGTTTGAAAAGTCAGGGAGGAAACGATCACATCTTTGAAAGTATCCAAGTAAAGCAGAACAACATTAAGAACCTGAGTACCAGCTTAGGGATGTGACTCATCTCCTCAAGGGAACAAATAAGATATGTACAGTAAATAGCAATGATATCTGTTTAGGTTTTAAAAGTCAATATAGTCTGCCAGAACCGGTTTGGCTCAGTGAATAGAGCATCGGCCTGCGGACTCAAGGGTCCCGGGTTCGATTCTGGTCAAGGGCATGTACCTTGGTTGCGGGCACATCCCCAGTGGGGGGCGTGCAGGAGGCAGCTGATCAATGTTTCTCTCTCACCGATGTTTCTGGCTCTCTATCCCTCTCCCTTCCTCTCTGTAAAAAATCAATAAAATATAAGAAAAAAAAATAAAAATCAATATAGTCATGAACATGATGTAATCTTCAGAGAGCACCTCCTGTAACAGAATCAGTAAGAAATACCAAACCAGGCTGGGCTCTAGACCCTCAGGACAGCGTTTCAGAAATACATTCATCCATTGATCTATAAACACTTTTTAAAAAATCAACTCCATTTCACTCTCTGCAAGATAGCGGTAATAATAGTACTTTCTTCGCAGGGTTGTTGAAAGATTTAATAAAATCACCTAACGTGCTGGGAACACTGGGATAGAGTGAGCATCAGTAACCTTAAGACATGGCTACTGCTAACCAACCTCCATCCAGCTAGGGTGGAGATTCTGATTCTGAACCAAGTGAAACACGGCTGCTGTAGAGACACTTATAAGTTACTTAACAAAGGAGACAGGGAGCCCTAGCTGGTTTGGCTCAATGGATAGAGTGTCAGCCTGCGGACTGCAGGGTCCCAGGTTCGATTCCAGCAAGGGCACATGCCTGGGTTGTGGGCTTGATCCCCAGTAGGGGGTGTGCAGGAGGCAGCCAATCAATGATTCTCTCTCATCATTGATGTTTCTATCTCTCTCTCCCTCTCCCTTCCTCTCTAAAATCAATAAAATATATTTTTTTAACAAAAGGAGACAGGGAGGCAAACATATAATATGGCAAGATAAAACTTACCAATATAGGTAAGTGCAAAGTGCTATGAGACTATAAAGAAAGGAATGCTAACTGGTGGTCAGAAGGTGGACCTTTGGCGGAATGGGCAGCAAGGGGGAGAGGGCAGTCAGGGTAGGAATGTAGGTAACCAAGGAGAAGGGAAATTAAGCACCACCAAGTGTTAATGAGGAGAGGGGCGTGGGAGGAGGGAGGGAGGGAAGCAGATGAGAATGGGAAGGTAGTCTGGGGTAAAGAAGCCTTATCATACAGGTAAAAAGAAGTAAACAAGGAATCTAAATAACATAAAACACAGAGTTGTGTTTTTTTAAAAACTCTTTCAAAAAGTAGATGAAGACTATATGAAACACTGCCTTTGAAACTCTTGAACCATCCCAAGAGGCAGTGGGGGTGGACGGATGGGAGCAAATTAAAGGTATTTTAGAGACAAAAACTCAAAGGATCTCAGGGTTGGTTATTGGTGTCTGAGGGTAGAGGTTGGGGGGTGCAAAGAAAGAGTGACAGGAAGAGAATTCCAAGGGCCTGGCTTCGGCAGCTAATTCAACAGCTGGCAGTGTCACTGACCGATACAGAAGCAGCCGATTTTGTGGCAAGAAACTAGTGAGCTCACTTGGCGACAGGTAGGATGTGGCGTGTACATGGGATACCCAGATGGAAGGAAGTACCAGAAAAACCAAACTGTCTGGAACCAAGTGGCGGGCTCTGGATTGGGAGATGACAGCCAAGCAGTTCCACCAAAACGGAAACCTCTAATTCGGGATCTCCACGGGCCTGGGTAGGCATAAGTGCCCATTAAGTGACTCCGGGCCTCTCCAGAGCCCTACAACAACCAGGAACAGAACTGGTCAAACCAATGGGGTGAAAAACTTAAGTGACTACCTACCAAGCCTGAGGACAGGGGTGGATTCTGTAGTTCCAGGATTCTCAAAGTGCAGCTGGTCATGGACCAGCAGTATGAGCACCACTGAGTTCCAAATTCTCGGGCCCCACCCGAGACCTACGGACTGAATCAGAAGCTGTAGTGGGTGTGGGGAGTGGCACTCTGAGCTTTAAGGAGCCCTCCAGGTGATTCCAGTGCTCACTGGCCTTTGAGATCTATTGCCTTAGCTAATGCCCCAACTACTCAAGGGGAATGGAGTGTGAAAGAAAGAACTCCCAGAAGATGGATTTCCAAAGACTTGAGGAAATGAAGTGTTAGTCAAGGCTATGTTGTGTGCAAAAGGAAGCATGAGGAACTTTTGCTAATTTTTAACAAGGAGTGATTTTTCCCTGGGAGCTAAAAAAAAAGAAACAAAAACAAAACTTGGGAGGCAAATTAGATCAAGTCAGTGGCCCACCCAGTAAAGCTTCCGAATTTAGGAATATAATTCACTACTGAAATCTCCATCACGGATGTGAAGAGGATATTCTGCTTCTGAGAGGATGCCAGAGCACCCTTTCTCGTTGTCTCCCAGACACCTCCCTGTTGACCAACATCAAGCACTTATATGGGATGGCCGCCTCCAGTTACAGGATATGCAATAGGCCTCTGGGTCAAGCCAATTATAAGCCTAATTAAGTCCCCTAAGGAACTAAGCTAAATCAGCCACGTATCAAATTCTACACACAAGGTTGATCTAAGAATGGCCACAATATGTTTTTTTTCGATAGCAAGGACCATGAAGCAAGCCAAACAAAAGCTTGACGGGAGAGCAAGACAAAACCAAGCCAAGGAATATAGAACCCACAGGAAAAAGGGAAAGGAAATTAAAACAATGTTAATATGCCATTTATAATCCAACTTAGACGCATAACCACCCCTATGTCCCAGAAAGGTACTTATAGTCCCCCTTACCTTTTATCTTCAGCCACTGTAATTCTTATCCACAAGTATTGCATCATATCCTTTCATTCAGAATTATAAATAATTCAGAGATTATTTATTTTCATAATCAGCATGCATGCAATGTATGGAAAGGCATGGCTGGTCTGGGTAGCGTGGATTTCCTCTCCCTTCCCATTGTGGCAAGCCCAGCCAGATCTGCATTTTACCTGGGCTTTCTCCCCCTGTCCTCCTGGCCTGCAAGCAAACTACATGCAGGTTAACCAGTTCTAGGCTACGACAATCCACTCTGCTTCAAGAACACATACTACACACCTGCCCTGCTGATGTTTTCTGAGTTGTTCTTCCTTCTAACATTCCCTCCTCCTGGGAGGATGATATGAACATCAAGGAGTTAATGTTTGTCAAATACTTTAGGCTGCTCAGATGAAAGGCAACATTAAAGCTCAAGCAACCTGAGGCTGGCATTCCAGGAGAGGTGTTGAAGTTGACTCTGTATTTGGGCTTCAAAGAAGGAAATCAGGTTGCAAAGACATTCCTTAGGGAAGTTTTTGCCTTCTTGCTAAAGGCGGGCATATTTATTGGGACATTCTTTCATTAACTGGTTTTCAACATCAGAAATACCAGGATCCTGCCTAGCCCGTAGAAGGAAATCAGGTTGCAAAGACATTCCTTAGGGAAGATTTGCCTTCTTGCTAAAGGTGGATATATTTATTGCAACATTCTTTCACTAACTGGTTTTCAACATCAGAAATGCCAGGATCCTGCCTAGCCGGTGTGGCTCAGTGGTTGATCATTGACCTATGAATCAGGAGGTGAGGGCACATGCCTGGGTTGGGGATTGGGTCCCCAGTAGGGGGCATGCAAGAGGCAACCAATCAATGATTCTCATCATTGATGCTTCTATCTCTCTTTCCTTTCCTCTCTGAAATTAATTTTAAAAAAAAATTTTTTAATGCCAGGATCCTTCTATTAGTCCTGGACCCTGTTATAGTAAGTAGCACACAGGGAAAAGGACGCTTTTCTCAGCCCTTCTCTAAGGGGCTTTCCTTCCTCAAGCTTCCCTACTGCCTGGTCTTGCAAATGTCAACCTCCTCCTACAAGAGGGGCTGCATGGCAGCTGCCAGCCAACCCGTTTGCGTTGAGCCAATAGACCAAAAGTCAAAGACAAAGCTTTATGTGTATGTTGGCACGCATGTGCATTCAGGCTGCCGGGGGGAAAAAGTGACACAAAGAGCACATTCATGGCCACATAGAACTCCTGGAACATATAAATAGCCATCCTTGATCCAACACCTACTCTGTGTGAGGCACTATGTCAGGAAGGGGGCATATAGCATTACACTGAATTCCCCACAAAGATTCCGCCAAGTTAGATACTACCGACCCCGGCATGTCGATGAAAAGAGATGGAGATTGAATTTGAGGTTCTGAACGGCTGCGAAGACCTTCCAACATCACACAGCTGAAAAGATGGCAGAGCTGGAATGCAAGCCTAGCGATATTCCTGCTCCTGGTTTCCTGATCCTGCGCACTGATAGCCAGGAAAGCTGCAAAACTGGCCACCACCCCCACCCCACCCCCCACCCCCCCCGGACCATGCAATAAGCCCTCCATGGGGCTCAGACAGGGGAAAGGTAAATTAAGTCATGAGGAGGAATCACTGTCTTCCCTTAGACATTAATCATAACCTCCTTTTTACCAAAACGTGTTTGTTTTCCCATGTTCTTTTTAATCATCGCAAGCAGCAATAATTTAATTGGCTAATTAAGTGGTTCATCTTATCTCTCTTCCCCTGTCTTATCTCTAACAAAGTGCACAGCACTGTTCCGAGGCTTTGAGTGAGCTCAGAAAAAATACACAGGCTCGGTGACTACGTAAAGAAGTTCAAATGCACAAGGACAAGAATCTGAAACCCGGGTGGGCTACAATGTGCAATCAAAGGGCTTATGTTTGCCTCCCATTTTAAGAACAAAACAAAACAAAAAAAAAGCGCTTAATAAGGCTAGAAAGCACTAGGGAAAAAATCGTCATACTTCTTGACCCCTGGCCCATCCATTCAGGACAGTAAAAACTCGCCTTAAAAAATCTGAAATTTTCTCTGAATTCTTTAGGTTCTTCCGCATTAAAATAATCTAACTGTTCTTCCCATCACAGCTGTCCATGCCACACAGTAGGCGCAAACCTGAATAACTGCAGCGTTCCTAGTAACTACGTGTTAGAGCCAGCGGTAGAAACTGGGAAGGTGCGTGGGGTTAGCGAGAAAGAGCTGCTCTTCAGCCATTTCTCTCACGCAGGTCCTACACCTTCAGGAAAGCTCCCATCAAGGGGCTGTTCTTGAGATAAGGGGTGTGTGGAGGGGCTTGGATAAACACCCCAAATTGTAGGAAGTCAGGGCGCTCTTCCCACTCTGCTGTACTGGCCTGAGGTCACTGGAAGCTGGCCCTCTGCCACCTCAGCCACTATGAATAATACTACACCGCCACTTCAGCCCGGTGAAGAGGCACCCTTGAAAGGCAAACCACGCAGAGAATGCCACTGCTCTGGAAGGAACTTTTCCAGGCAGGAGGCTGCTGAGTCCTGGGCCATCAGGCCACAGCCACCTGCCAGAAGTGTTTATAATAAAGTTTCCGAGGAAGGAAAAGTAGTCCTTACGACCGTGCTGAAGCAGCAATGACTTTCTAAAGGAGAGCACACTCTAACAAAAACAGAGACGCACATGCAAGCGCACTCTGCACAGCATGGCCACGCATTCAGATCTGGGGAAAGAGCACCATGCTGTTCAGCGCTCAGGCACGAAGGCCATCCGTTTTTTGGCACACACTTTTAACCCCGTCACCAAAAGATAGGTAACTTTCATCCTAGAGCAGTGGTTCTCAGCCTTCCTAATGCCTCGACCCTTTAATACAGTTCCTCGTGTTGTGGTGACCCCCAATTTCATTGTTACAAATTGAACATAATTAAAGCATAGCGATTAATCACAAAACAAAATGTAATTATATATGTTTTCCGATGGTCTTAGGCGACCCCTGTGAAAGGGTCGTTCGACCCCCAAAGGGGTCGCGACCCACAGGTTGAGAACCGCTGTCCTAGAGTCTGTACCTCTGCAGCATTATCACCTATGGCAGTCAAACTGCTCTTTAAAAGGGAATCAATACCATTCTAAAGAAACCCAGTATGGGCCAATTAGCGCCAATTATAATTTAGATGGTCGCACCACTGCTGCTCCCAGTAGAAACAGCCTCAGGCATGCAGGTGTGTCCAAAAGGAGGCTGCGCTCCTCCGAGAGATATTTGATTCCCATGAAGTGGGTAACATGCTTCCGGTTTAATTTCTGATACATTAAACCCCCCTCCGGCCTCTGGACAGGTATGACCTCTTGGTACATGTTTTTTGGATGACTGTTTCCTCTACCCACATCCTGCAGGTGAGCGCAACCTCACCTCCAGGACCAAGCTTTCCCTGGCCGTTCTCACAACACTGCAATTGCTCACTGGCCCGGGGGCTGCCTCCAGGAGGCTGCATTGAGATCTCGTTTCAGCATCTTTGAGTCCCTTGTTCCGAGCACAGAGTATAAACTCAATGCTAGGTTTGTTGAATGAATGAATGAATGAACCCATGTATTTTAAGAAATTCGCACACTGGTGGAAACCCTGTAACCTGCAGTCTAGAGATTCCTCACCTTCACAAAGAGCCTGCGACAGCCAGTTCCTGAAAACCCCACAATCCCTTTCAAGTGTAGGTGGGGGTCGGGGGGTGACAGAAACGGAGGTAGGGGCAGAGCTACCTCCCTGCTCCTTCAAAAATGTGGAAACCCCACTTACAAGTATTCAAAACCCAGACGTAGGGGTCATGCCAGGGAGAGAGTGTATTAACACCACCCTCAGAAGTTGTTCCTACACCGAGGTTTCAAAGTTGGAGGTGGAGACCTATTCTGAAATGATGTGGCCACAGGTTTTCCCTGTGGGCCAGCCTGACCACCCAAGTAGGAGCCAAGAAGCCCAGGAGTTTGGTGGCACGGCGGGGCCTAGTGGGACGGCAGAAAAACTCCTCTCCCTCACAAGATCCTGTCCCCCTACGGGGCAGAGGAGGGTCGGGACGCCTGTCCGTCTCCGCTGGAGCGACAGCAGTGTCCTTGTCTTTCATCCTCCTGTCCCGAACCCCTGCGTATCGCCAGCTGCCCTTTCGAGGCCCTGTCTCGTGCCCAAAAAGCAGGAGGGAATGAGGAGGAGGGGGCGAGGGTGTGGGTTTAGCCACAAGCTCTCCAGACGGCTCTCACCTTCCCCCTTAACTCCCCAGACAAGCTGTGCGCCTCACAGCGGACGGCTCCCACCGCAACAGAGAAGTCCTGCGGCCCGGCCACCTCGCGCCCCCGCTGCCCTGCCCGCCTCCGGCGC
>NW_005357346.1:386203-386424 GCF_000412655.1 Myotis brandtii | reverse complement strand
GCCACTTAAGTGTCTGCGGCTCCCCGAGGACCAGAGCCGCGAGAGCAGGCAGCAGAGCGAGCCGGAGCGCAGCAACCTGCCCCTGCCAGCGCCCGCTCGGGAGGAAAAGTTGGGAAGAACTTTTAAGGGCCAGAGAGCCCGAGTGGCAGGAAACGCGAGCAGCCGGGAGAGGAGGGAGGAAGGGGCCGTGCGAGTGGGAGGGGACAGAGCAGGGGCCGGCG
>NW_005357346.1:372410-385323 GCF_000412655.1 Myotis brandtii | reverse complement strand
TCACGGCGCTGGAATCCGAGGAATGCCGGGCTGCCCGAGCTCCTTCCGCAGGCCCCGGAGAAGTGGCGCACTTTGAACGCGGCAGGTTTGGGGAAATGTTTGTGAAGGTGGGGGCAGAGCAGGGAGGACGGGGTTCAACTCCCCGGAGTGAGAGTCGCAGGGGTGGCGAGGGAAGAGCCACCATAGTCAGCCCAACCTCGCGGTGGGGGTGGAAAACGGGAAAATCCCACCGAGACCTCGGAAAACCGCAAGGGCAGGACCGCGGCAGCAACTTGCCCACTTGGGCCTGGAGCAGGCACAGTCCGTCCTCTATCGGGAAGCCCCCCAAGCAGGACGTCCCCATGCAGTGGGGACGTGGACCAGGAGATAATGGGTGGCTTCACCGAGCAGCCAATCTCAGGGTTCTCTCTCCAGGACACCCTGCAACTCAGGCCACTGGACCTGCTGTCTTAATCCACCCACCCCATCCCACACACACCCCTCTCCTGGAATCGCAAAAGCCGTTTCTGCGCGCCAGGAGTTGGTATAGTTCGTTTTCCCGGTTCTTTCCAAGCCACAAACTCGCCCCACCCTGCCGGGGCAGGCACTGGGAGGCAATTTCCTTAGCACTTTCGGAGGTGGAGTTAATGGCCCGCAGCCGGTTTGATGGGAAAAGCACCGAGCCTGGAGAGGGACCCAAGGCGTTAGGCCTTGCCCTGCTGGTGACCGATGTGCTGACTGAGTATTCCAGCCGAAAGCCTTGGCTTCTGTAGCTGTAGAATTAAAGTTTGCCTACATTTCTGTGGTCCTTTGCATTGCTTGAAACATGCCTTAGGAATCACTCTACCAGGACTCAAGGCCCAGTTCTTTCAACCTTTCTTAGATTGAAAAGGGTCCTTGAAGTCATTGTCACAAGATACTGTTCCGAATTACTTCCTGTCCCACGGTCACAAAAATTCTGGGCCTCTTGGGGAAGAGACTGGGGAAACCAAAAAGCAAGACCTATTATACCCGTCATGTGCAAATTTGTGGTGACTGTCTTTTCTGAGCATTTGACAATCTCCAGAACCATAGGAAGCAGGGGAGACACCAAAGGGAGAGAAAGGGGGAGGGTGAAGGGGATTAAGATCCGTTTCTCAAACTTCCAAGGAAACAGCTGGATAGCTTCAATGTGGACTTGCTGGCTTTCCAAAGGGAATTAGGGAGTGCCTTACTGTGGTCCAGGCAGTGTGGAAAGCACTGTGGGCTCTGGTGTCATTATCCCCATTTCCGAGATAAGGAAAGTGAGGCATGGAGAAATTCCGTATCTCACCCAGTCACATCTGATAATGGAACCTCGTCTGGTCTGGCCCAAAAATGCAAGCTACTTATCTCTTCAACACTTCAACCAAACAGAATTAAGGTTAAAGATACGGAAATACCTGCAGGCTTCCCAGGTAGAACCCAAGTGCCTGCTCTTTCCCTGAGATAGAAATGCCTCTTGGGGTCTTAGAGGACAGGAAGTGGCATTTGTGTGTTGTTCTAAAATCACTGTGACACCAAACTCCCAGCACGGCAGCTAAGACAAGTGTGGTGAAGAATGAGCAAAGGACTTACATAGAGACAGACTTCCTTTTTTAAATAGGAAGTCCAACTTGAAGTGACAAAGAGCCTTTCATTCTCTGGATCAGTATGTAAGAGCGAGTCACAGGCTTCTTTCAGAGGAAAAAAAGCACCCCGAGTCTGCCTCGCACTCGTCTCCTCAGTGTGCCGCAGAGTGAACGGGAGCTGGGTTGATGGGGTAGGTCCCAAGTACATCACTACAGATTTACTTTAAAGCTTTGTAAGAGCCTGTGGATACAAATAACTCCCAGGGTATTTCAACTTGTTGCAAGCCTTATTTCAACTACAAATACAGGATTCCTCCTACCTCAGTGTGTTCCTCGTATTAATGTATTAATGTTATACCTTCAAAACATCAGAATCACTGAAAGCAACACAGAACAAGCTCCCCTATCAAAGCACACTGGAGAGTAGGCAGGCTCTCTTAGGAAAACTGAGGATCTCTAGGGATCTACTCATTTTTAAAGTTATATATATATATAAAATTATGATTATTTTGTTGGTTTTTACCCTCAGTCTAATTCCAATTCCTAAATGGATATTTGGCAGGAATAGAGGGAAAGAAAATGGGGAGCTTTTTCAAGATGCACATCCTCTCTGTGCCCCCTGCTCCCATAGCTTATTCAGCATATTCCCTAGGTCTAAGGTAGAGACTTGGACGGGTGTGTACATGCGTGTATTTGTAATATTTTAGACAGTATTGAGATGTAATTCACATTTAATAAAAAGACCAAATCTGGCATCCATACAATTGATGGCTTTTTCATATGGATACATCCACCACCCAGATCAAGATATAGAAAATCCACCACAGAAATTTCTCTTGTGTGACTTCTCAGAAAGTATCACCTCTCCAGGTTGACTTCTACCACCGCAGAGTAGTTCTGCTAGTTCTCAAATGTCATTTAACTGGAATTATATTGTGTGTGTACATGTCCCAACTTGCTTCCTCCTTCTCCTATTGATATATTGGGCAGGTATATTTTGAAACATTTCCCAAGTAATTCTGTTATGTCTCACTCCTCCAATTCAGAACCACTGAATTATAGCAAAAATATAATAAAATAAGCCTAGATTATTCTACACCTACAAAAATTATTAAGTGACAGACAAGGAAAGGAAGAGAAGATTTTAGAACAAATTTAAGAGGGCTTTAATGGTCCTATATATTCAGAGCTTCTTATCAATAAAAACAAAGTAGGAAATTAACTGGAATATGAACTTCTTATTAGCTAGTGATTTTTTTTAAGCTATCTGATTCTAAAGAATGGTCACATACAGCCACATACACATACACCGCACTACTCCAGGAGCTAAAATAGTCCACAGCGTGAATGGCACCCCCAAAGTTGTGCAGCGTGGAGTCCATGATACGATGAGTTCTCCCTTTAGAGAGAAGTTCGTAGGATCTGCTTGGGAAGAATCACTCCTGGCACAGAAGACAGCCCTTCTTCCTTCCTAGTTGCATCTTTGAGGCCTTTCACTTTGGGGAATTAACAGGGTCCTCCAGCGCCCAGCCTTTCCACAGGTTGACTAAGCCAGGAAGCCACACTACTCTCAAATATTGGTAAAATGATAGCCTTTTGTGGAGGCGTGGGTAAGACAAAAGTGCACAATGTTTATTTGGGTTCGCTCTCCAGGCTCACCTGTCTCCATTTCATCATCTTTCCTAATGTCTCAACTCTCATTCCTGAAGCCCCCTCATCTCTGGCCACCAAGCCTTCTTCTGGTCATTACCTCTCCAGTTCATTTTTCTTTCTTTTTTCCATCTGTCAGGAAAAGGCTCCCTGCCTTCCAAAGGGCCTACTTCCTGACCTGAGTCAAAGGACAGAGGGCTCCCATATCCGTACCTGCCAACCCAGGCCCCAAATGAATTATTTCCTTGATACCCCCTTCAGGAAAGAATGCCGAAGGTTTTTAGGTTGTATTTTTTCAAGCTGCTAGGAGAAAGTTGGATCTGTTTTCCTGGACAGTGTGCCAGCTCCACGGGGCCATGGTCCCGGAGTCAGGTACAGTGGGCAGGCTGGCTCTAGGCAGATCACAAGTTTTTCCAATAAAAATCTGCAAAATTAAACCAATTGTTTACTCTTTAAAAGTTCCACACGACAGCAATATATATTAATCAGGTAACTCTAGAAAAGGTAATTCACACACATTCTTGGTACTTTCAGGAAGTTGTAAAAGAAACAAAACCCAGGCCCTATTAAGTTATCTTTCCGTGTTCAGTGTATTCATTATCATTCTCTACTAATTTCACCTTAGGTCACAAGCACCCTTTGAATCATGTCTTCAAGGAATGAGCTTCCTGATCATATTCACCAGGTTCAGCTTGCTGACTCCCCCCTCCCCCGCCCCCTCAGCACCAACCTTGCTTTCCAGCTTTTCCTGGCTTGATGGGAACGCACACATCCAATCATATCCTCTTTGGGGCAAACTGCCAATGCAGAGTCTACCCACCCCTTATTGCTGAAAACCATCTATTGTACAGAAGAGGCTTATATGACTGAAATCTCTTCTTCATTTTTATGTAAACACTTTTAAACTTTGTAATGGAAGAGAGTCATTTTAAAAAAATCATTCTTCACAGTCATTTACATATGGTTGTTAAAATCAAAAACATAATGTGTGCAACTGATCTGGGAGACAGGAAGAATCGTCTTAGTACAAATCCTTCGGTTGACAACGAACAAAACTCCACTTCAAATTGTTCAAGCCAAAAAGGAATATATTGGCAGGATACTGGAACATGACATGGAATCCACGAGAGAGAAGGGTAGGACCAGAGAACCAAAAAGGTACTCTACTTCTCTCCTCCTGGCTGGGGGTAGCCTCCACTTATTGGCATATCCAGGTTTAAGAGCTATGTGATCCTGGGCAAAGAACTAAAGCTCTCACACCTGGATGCCCTCACCTGTAAAGGGGAATGGTGAACATATCTACCTCATGGGGCTGTAGTAATAATGTGTCCATGTGTGAAAAACCCTTAGAACAGTACCTGGTACACACTGAGCTCTCAATGAGCATTTGACAATCTCCTATTGCCTATTAATACTATCATCGACCTCATTCTCTGTCTGCAGGCTGGATTTCTCTCCTTCAACAGGGATTGTGTCTCAAATCCAAATTGCCAAGAGAAAGAATATGGCTTGAGCTGTCAATCTAGCGTCTTGAAGGACAGGCTGCTGTGGCTGAGCCTAGCTCTTTGGGTGGGAAGTCACTTCTCAAAGAGGGGCCCAGAGGGGCATCTGAAACCACACCAATAAGCGAAAGGAGAAACTTCTTGTCAAAGAGAAATCCTGGGAATCCCTCCATTCACTCTG
Source organism: Myotis brandtii (assembly GCF_000412655.1). Lineage (NCBI taxonomy): Eukaryota > Metazoa > Chordata > Mammalia > Chiroptera > Vespertilionidae > Myotis > Myotis brandtii. Next base: position 380,422 of record NW_005357346.1, on the reverse strand, counting down.
TAACGTCCTACACCAGTGGTTCTCAACCTTCTGGCATTTCTTTTTTTTTTTTTTAATTTATTTTTATTGATTTTTTACAGAGAGGAAGGGAGAGAGATAGAGAGTTAGAAACATCAATGAGAGAGAAACATCTATCAGCTGCCTCCTGCACATCCCCTACGGGGGATGTGCCCGCAACCCAGGTACATGCCCTTGACCGGAATCGAACCTGGGACCGTTGAGTCCGCAGGCCGGCGCTCTATCCACTGAGCCAAACCGGGTTCGGCAACCTTCTGGCATTTCAATACAGTTCCTCATGTTGTGACCCAACCATAAAATTATTTTCGTTGCTACTTCGTAACTGTAATGTTGCTACTGTTATGAATCATAATGTAAATATCTGATATGCAGGATGGTCTTAGGCGACCCCTGTGAAAGGGTGATTCGACCGCCAAGGGGGTCTCGACCCACAGGTTGAGAACCGCTGTTCTACACCATCTATGCAAAGATGATTTCTCTTGTGGAGAAGGAAGTAACCTATGGAGGGGAGTGACAGAGGGAGGAGGTAAGGGAACCAATGTACAGTAAACATTTGCAATGCTTCAGGAACAAGACTAGATCTTGTATATGCATCATTGGAGGTAATCCTTGTGACAGTGTTAGTGTTATGGATTGCATGTGTCTCTCCAAAATTCATATGTTGGAGTCCTAATATGGTTAGAGTTGGAGATAAGGCCTTTCAAGGAGATCAGGTTAAGTGAGGCTGAGTCCAGGGGAGGCAGCCAGGAAGCAGCGGGGTGTTAGGGGAGATTTTGATTTAGTGGTGAAGTCACACTTTCTGGGAGTGCAGAGTCATTTCTGTCCGCAACGTTAATCTCAAGAGGTCAGAGGTACCCTCATTTCTAAGAATAGTTATGAATCTGTCACCCATGAACTGAGCTAAACTGTTCTTCATCCCATTTATGTCCCCACCTGGGCCAGCTCTCAGGAAGGTACACAGCTCTAGAATTTACCATGGCTGGCCAAGGAGCCATCAACACCTTCATGGACTTGCATGAGGGCAGGTAAATGATAGCTGTAATTATCCCCGTCTAATCTCTAAAATACCTGCCTGTTGCCATTTTGTGGCATGATGCTGGGAACAGGTGCCAGGTTGCTGAGAATAACTGGAAGAGAGAAATTCTGAGTGGAACCTTGAAATCATGGTTCATGGGAGATAACAGAAAGGATGGTTAGGCACACTATTGTAAGAAGCCAAGTAAGTAAGCCATTTCTGAGTAAAAAGTCAATAGATCCCCCTTTTCTTTATGTACAGGGGTGGGAAAAAGTAGGTTTACACAAAACACAGAGTTAATTCTTTTTTTTAAATATATACTTTTTTATTGATTTCAGAGAGGAAGGGAGAGAGAGAGAGAAATAGAAACATCAATGACGGGCAAGAATCATTGCTCGACTGTCTCCTGCATGCCCCACACTGGGGATCGAGCCCTCAACCTGGCCATGTGCCCTGACCTGGAATCGAACTGTGACCTCCTGGTTGATAGGTCAACACTCAACCACCAAGCTATGCCAGCTGGGCTATTCCTGTAGTATTTATTTATTACAGTATTATTTGTCTTAGTATTATTGTTATTATTTCCTATTCTTACTTATGATTGATCTTTTAGTTAATGATGGCTGGTTATTTAACCTACTTTTGCCCATTCCTGTACATTTTTCAGTGCTTTTCCACCACCTTTAGGAGAAAGCTATTTGGAGCTAGGGGTCTGTCTTTACCTTCTCATAATGACAGTGTTCAGAATAAAGGGGTCTGTCCAGGTATGGCCTACTTTCGGATACTGTCTGTGTTTGCTAATATCTGTAGCTGCACTAAGCCCCTAAAACTGCATCTGAAATCTATCCAGCCTGAGAAAGCTAGATTCCAATCTTATGGGCCACTGACACCATCCTATATAATAAAAGGCTAAGCCCTGACCAGTTTGGCTCAGAGGATGGAGCGTCGGCCTGCGGACTGAAGGGTCCCAGGTTCGATTCCAGTCAAGGGCATGTGCCTTGGTTGCGGGCACATCCCCGGTGGGGGGTGTGCAGGAGGCAGCTAATCGATGTTTCTCTCTTATCGATGTTTCTAACTCTCTATCCCTCTCCCTTCCTCTCTGTAAAAAATAAAAATATATTTTTAAAAAATAAGGCTAATATGCAAATTGTCCCCTTGGTAGTTTGACCACTTGCTATGATGTGCGTTGACCATCAAGGGGTGGCGCAGAACAAAGGAAGGCCCCGGCCGGCAGCTGGCAGCCAGGGGAAGGAGGGCCCCAGTCGGCCCTGATCGCCGCCCAGGCCTAGGGACCCTACCCATGCACAAATTTCGTGCACCGGGCCTCTAATATTTAAATAAAGCCCCGTAGGTGGCAATTCATTAGTTTGTTTTTTCCTCATCTCTTTGGGTTCTGGGCTTGTTGTATTTTATTTTTTAATGTAAATCAAACAGCCAAATGAAGTTGTCGACTAATAATAATACAAATGGAACTACTGGATTTATGGAGGTAAAAACTGGACAGCCTTCCATTGCAAATTCAGAGATGGCTGGAAAGTAAAAATAAAGAACGGGGTGCCTTTGATTCTGACACAGGCAGCTGTAGCCAGAACACCCCTCTGAGAGGTATGGGACATCAAAGGAATCTTCTGCTGTGATTAGCGACAAGGAACAACCTTTGCTAGGGGAGGGAGAGGTCAGGTCGTGTTTGGGATGCCTTTCTAAAGAGCATGGACACCCCAGCCTGCAGGGGTGAGGTAGGGTTACCTTGGGTATGGGCATGGCTCTGTAGGAGAGTCCAAAGCAGTAAATCAAAACCTCCCCTAAGACCTGGCTGCTTCCTGGATGCCTCCCCTGGACAGAGGGGTGACTCAGAATGTGACTGGCTCTGGGACTTCAAACATTTCTGAGTTATTCCCATGGGCCTGGACAAGGGCAATTAGAGGACTGGTTTGGAATGACTGCTGAGGACCGAGAGATCCTCACAGGGAAAAGCAATTGCCCAGGAAGCTCAATTCCGAGGTGTCTTCTACTACAACCAGGAGGCAGAGGTACCTTCTGACCTACTAAATCGTAGAGGCTAGGAAATGTTTACTAATGCAAGAAGGCACATGCTGGGCTTCCCTCCGTAATTGGCACCTCTCATTTTGTGGGACAGGCAAGAACAAAGTTTCCAAATGGCGAAAGAGAAACGGAATGTTTAGTAACATATGAGAACACCCAGGATTTGGCCACTGGCTATATTTCTGATCTGATTTGCAGCTACCCTTCCCTGGGTCACTCTGCCCCTGTCATACCCACACTCTGCCATTCCTTGAACATGCCAAGTACTCTCTCACCTCAGGACCTTTGCAACTTGCTGTCCTCTCTGCCAGGAACTCCACTTTCTGGCTTGTGCACACACTTCATTCCTTGGACGGACCTTTCCCAGCTGTCCTGAACCTTTTCAAACCCTATTCGCTATTCCTTCACCCTGCTCTAGTTTCCATGGTAGCACTCACGCTCCCTTATATTATATGATCTTCTTATGTTCTTTAGTTTATTACTTTTCTCTCCTCATACAACCCTCCGCCCTCCTCAGAAGTTCCATTACAGTAGAGACTTTTGTTTGGTTGGTTCACCGGTGCATTCTACTGCGTGGTGCATAGAATATCATCAACAAATATTATTGAGTATTTGAATAAATTTTAAATATTTTTATGTGAGCATATGTGGTCATTTCCCTGTGCTTAGAGTTCTACATGTATTATGTTATTTAATCTTTATAACCACCCTGTGAGGTAGGGGTTACAGTCTCCCATTTATAGATAAAGAAATTGAGGATTAGTGAGATGAAGTAATTTCATCTGTTTGGGTTGTTATTTTTAGATTGTGGTTTCCCTGTTTTTTTGTTTTGTTTTGTTTTTTGGGGGGGGGGGTTGATGTTTGTTTAAAGGACCTTGAGTTGACATATCCAGACTTACTCCCACTCTTAACACACTGTCTTTCTCAGTTCTTGAACTGCCCCTCTTTCTACTTATTTTATAATTTTCCTCCCTTTGGACCCTATTCCTAACTTAATTCTTCTTCTCCAAACTGACATCTGACATAGTAGGTCTAAGAAAGAAACTAATCGTTCAAGTACACACTTCAGCCACATCGATGGCTGACCTCCTGGCCTTGCCATTGACTGACTGTGTGACCTTGGGATATTCTTGGCCATTACTGCTGGAATGATTGGCCTCCTTCAATTTCCTCTTACTCTTCTGGTGTGCCTAACAAATACACTTTGACACCTGATTCTCCAAGTTTCTTTTTTCTTTCTTTTGTTCTTCACCCTGTCCTTTCCTGGGGTTTCCTGGGGGACCCCCTCAATCTAATCTCCAGCTCATATATTTACTAGATACTTTATTTAAGCAACTCATTTAAATCTTTATTCAATAACTACAGGATTCTTTCTTTTTTTATCTTTTAAATTTAATTTGTTTTTTCCCTGGCTGGGTAGCTCAGTTGGTTAGGGCATCGTCCCAATATGTCAAGGTTGGGGTTCTAACCGCAGTCAGGGCACATACAAGAATCAACCAGTGAATGTATGAATGGGGGGGTACAACAAATCAATGTTTCTCTCTCTCTCTCTCTCCCTCCCTCCCTCTGTCTCTCTCGCCTCCTCTCTGTCCCTCTCTTTCTAAAATCAACCAATAAATAAAACTCTAAGAAAATTTAATTTTTTTAACTTTATTGAGTTATAATTGACAAGACTGTAAGATATTGTAAGATATTTCAAATGTACAACATGATGATTTGAGGTTTGGTTTGGTTTGTTTTTTAGATTCCACTTCTAAGTAATACCAGGCAGTATTTGTCTTTCTCCATCTGGCAGGATTCATTCTTAATATTTTTAATTCTTTTACTGAACTGCCTAGTCTCACTTCATGTTTCCAGTAACTTCTGTCATGTCTTCAAACATATTTATTATTCTGGTGGTAAATTCCTCTCCTGTTTTCCATGAGATCTGCGTTCTCTGGTATCTCTCAACCTTGCCATGCTCAGAATTTGCCCTCTGAGCTCACCTCTGTTCCTGTGGGACCATTAGCCACCTTGATGAGTGAGACGCATCATGGAGCAGGGAGAAGTCTAGCCAGCTTGTGCTTCCCCAGGTGAAATGGTGTGTGTTTATTGCTGTGTGCGTTGGTGGGAGAGATACCCAAGGAACCCTGAACCATCTCTTATTGGAGGCAGGAGCTCTGGATTATAATGGATGCCCACAGAGGGGTAGGAGCAGCACGTGTGTGGAGGGGGCTTTCCAGGCACTGGGCAAACCAGCTACACTGACCGCCATGTGCTCATAGAGATGCCAGTCAATGCTCTGCCTTGAAGCTGCCCACGGCTTCTAGCCTGTACTCTGATCCCCTACCTCCGCAGTACCAGGAGGGGGAAGCTGCCCACGGCATTGCAGGGGTGGGGAAAAGGCAGAACTAAGAATTGTTTTCTCAAACCTGGTTCCTATTTGTGACGCCAGGCCCTCCCCCTCCCTGGCCACCTTCCCTGCCAATGGACCGAATCTACTTCTATCTGCTGCTGGTTACTGAGCACAGCTCTGAGGTCTCTCATCTCCTCTGACGTCCCTCTGCAAGAGAACACTCCTATTCACATAAACCAAGTCTAAAATGAAAAAGCTGCCGATGCCGCTTCTGAGGGCCTTTGAACGCTGAGTAGATATTAAGGAATAATAACACGTTTTAGACGTGATAACTGGTATTGTGTTTCTGTTAAAATAAAGAGTTCTCCTCTTTTAGAAATAAATACTAAAATATTTATAGTTGAAATGTTGTATATGGGTTTTGCTTCCGAATAAAACAGGAGGTGGGAAATGGATAGAAATATAGATAAAACAAGATTGGCAATGAGTTTATGATTGTTGAAGATGGGTGGTGGATATATGGGAGTTCATTATACTATTCTGATTAATTCTGTATAAGCAAAAAGTAATAACATTAAAAGCCTAATAGTAAAAAGTTTAAAATATATAGATTTCAAAAATAATAAGTTCTCATTTTCAACAATATTGAAGTATATAATAAAAGGGTGGGTTGTTGCCCTGGCTGGTGTGCTCAGTTAGTTGGGCCTTTCCCCACACACCAAAAGGTTGCCTATTTGATTCCTCACCAGGCTGTGGGATAGATCCCCAGTAGGGGGCGTGCAGGAGGCAGCCAATGTGTCACTCTCACAGTGATGTTTCTCTTTCCCTTCCTCTCTCTCTAAAACTCAATAAAAAATATTTTTTAAAAAAGTGGGTTGTCTGTTTTCATAACCCATTTTTATCTAAACATTCCCCAAAGGTAATCACTATAATTTTAAACTGATACAGACAAGGTTTTTTGTGTTGCTACACACACACACACACACACACACACACACACACACACACACACACATATTTATATGGGGTTTTTTTTAAATGCAAGAAAAAGCAGAGGTTAAGCATAAGTTATTACAATATGTAGACTGTCAGTCATTCCTACATTTTGGGTGGGACACACACAGATTTTTTTTTAAGTCTATAAGTATACATAGCAAACTATTAATATAGGGGAGAAAATTAAATTTTTATTTCTGCTCAATTTGGTATTTGAATCTATCAGAGTAAGTTCAAAAGTACTTTGTGGAGAAAACAGAATACAAGAATTCCAAACTTAGGAAACACATTTGTTTTGGCGTGGGCAGAAGGAATCTTCATAAAAACAAGTAACCATAAATATAACGAATGTCTTCATTGATTGTGAACACCACCTCAGACTTTGATTTTTAAATTCTATCAAATTTTTACGTAACTTTTCAAATGCACACACATGCACAAACCTCATGTCCTATGACCTCGATTTGATGTCAGGTGACTTGAGTCTTTAGATCAGCTCTGTATAGGGTACCAAATAACTAATCAATCCTATCAATTCAGTTTTTTCAACCATGCATTTCAACTAGAATTATTTCATTAAAAGTAGCTGATAAGTTAACCACAGTAGACTCATTGAGGAAAGAGAAGGAGAAAAGAAAGCTCAGCAAGCAAAAAATATAAATAGAAGCCAAGTATCATAACTACATGGACCTTACTTAAAAAACAGAGAAACATTTTGTGTGTGCATTGATCTTGTTTCTCTTGACAAAGAGCAGGAAGATGGACATTTAGGACCCTTCTGAGTGCCAGGAACCACCTACTCCCACCCATCTGCCAAGCCAACTCCATATGTTCTAGAAAATCAATGCAATATTTTTGTGATTTTTTTCCAATTAAGGAGAGCATCTTTTCTTCCCAGTTTTTCTACAAACTCCTTATAAACACATGATGGTGTTTGTGTAAAATTTCATTTATTGAGGACTATACATAGATGGCTATTGACTAATGTTATTCTTTTCTATGTACATAGGTGATATTAACATTAATTCAAAAACATTTAATAACCCCCTACTATTTGCTAAGTGCTGATAATACAGACTTGAGTAAGATGTTTTGAGGGAACTTTTTAAACATCTTCCATTTTAGACTGAAGCAGTCCTTGTTGTCATCTTTAGATACCTTCCTGTACTTAACGCAGAATTTTGAATGAATATATGGTTTTTGATAAAGACACAGGGTCTGTTTTTTTTTTTAATTATAGAACTTGTGGAAAATGGTGCATAGCTAGTTCTCTTGAGAGAACATTATTACCGCCATTTTCTGTATTATTGAATTTAAAACACTGTTCAAATGAAATGACACTAGGCATAAAACTTCAAAAAATAATATGACATCATCAAATCACGAAAACAAAATTAAGATTTAAAAAAGTGATCCTCAGTATGGAAACATCATTTTTGGCAAAAATAGCACTTTCCTATAAGATCTGTAAAAGGATAAAAATGGATTCTAACTTCAAAATTCCTAATATTTGACAATTATACAAAGGAAGAAAACAATGTTAAAATAAGGAACAAAAAATTTAATGTAAATAATGGCTATTCTGTAAAGTAAGTTACATTTTTG
>NW_005357346.1:371172-372338 GCF_000412655.1 Myotis brandtii | reverse complement strand
TGACCAAATATTTGTTTTTATTGATTTGCAGCTAGCAAAGTCATTGGTATAAATTTTAGTGTAGAAGACAAGTACTTAAGAAAAATCAGTTTGAGAAATCTCCCCTATATTTGTGGAGGAATAGTCATTTCTTAACCAAATTCTGTTACTAAGAAAGTAAATATTAACATATGGCCACACGAAACTATCAATTTCCTTAAAAAATGCACAAAAATAAGCGAGTTATAAAAAAGTTGGCAGGATGGGGATATGTGATTCATGTATAAGAGACCCTCCACTCCAGCTGTTGGTAGCCATGCCTGAGCCACATGGCTCTGACCTCAGTGTGTGACACATGCTGAGCTCACCCAGGTCTTAGCAAGAGTTTGTAAGGGGAGAAAGTGACATTTTCACTTGAAATTGGGATTTCATCCGAGTAATTCAACTGTGCCTCACTTTGGAGAAAACCTAATATAAAAATTCCAAACTTATGAAATAAGTATATTTGGGGGTGGTATCTCATTTAGGGTAAATCACCAAGGCTATCACCATAGGCTTGTCTGTATTATGTGTACCAGTATTAATTATAAAAAAGAATTCAATATTTACACAAACTCAGTGTTTACACACACACACACACGCACACACACTTTCTGATCTGGATCTGAGGTCAGACATTATTACAGGTTGTAACCACTGGGTATTGGCCTAAAGCCCCTTTTAACTCTAAAATTGTATGGTTCTCTGATAGTTCTCTAAGATGTTTCCTTCTGCACCAGTGGCATGAGGAGCTCACAGTTCCCTAATATGTCCCTTCCCCAAACCTCCTTTTTGGAAGAGTAGTGGTTGGGCCAGTGCTTGAGGAACTACACAAGTAGTGGACTTCCCGTGGTTCTAGAACTATGGCTATTGTACATCTGGATTTTGCTGGACATGTCAGTAAAAAATATAACCTTTCAATCCCCAAACACCAGTAGAGTACTGAGGTAAAATACACACAAAAAAATGTTGTCTTTTCTAAAATCTCTGAAAAAAATAAGTTAATACATAAAGTTTTCCCAATTTCCTGTGTTTCTCCCATATAGTTTCTTAAATTTCCAGTGCCTTCCAACATTATTTATTAGTGGAGGATAGCAGTGCAAACAAGTACCAACATATATATATATATATATATATATATATATATA
>NW_005357346.1:367962-370853 GCF_000412655.1 Myotis brandtii | reverse complement strand
GGAAATACATAAAAGACCACTGACTCTAGTTCACTAATTTATTTATGCCTATAAATTTAAGGCTGTAATTTTTATTCTTGCATAAACTATCATCATTTCATTCAACACCTGTATCTTTTTAAAAATACTATTTACTGATTAATGTTAGAGAAAGAGGAAGAGACAGGAGCGAGAGAAAGAGAAGTACCCATTTGTTGTTCCACTTATTTATGCATTCGTTGGTTGATTCTTGTATGTGTCCTGACCAGGGATCAAACCCGCAACCCTGACCTATCAGGATGATGCCTTAACCAACTGAGCCACTGGGTCAAGGCTCAACACCTCTATATCTTGAACTTTGTATGTGTCAGGGCTTGTGCTGAACACTAGAGACAAGAGGGTGCTGGACATGCTCTTTGTCTCATGAATGTTAGAAGTAGTGCAGACAGAAATGTTAAATAAATTATTACGCCAAATATATTCACATGGACAAATTGTGCTAAATATAATAAAGGGGGGAAAATAATATTGAGAGAAAAATATGTCTCCTAACCTAGAATTTAGTATACTTGAATCTTCAAAATAATTCATCTTTTATATAAGGTGTTTCTTATCAATCAGCATGATCTATGAGTCTAGGCTGGGGAATGTGGAACATCCTGTCCTTCCTTTTCCCATCTCTCTTCCTTCCTCTCCCCCAGGTGCCAGGTACCAATTTCTTTCCCCCCCTCCCTCCTTCAGAAAAGACAAACAGACAAACAAACAAAAAATAGGCCCCACTTAGATCCAATTATGAAAACCAGACCCTAGAAGAGCCAGCAGTCGTCTAGAATTAGCCATGACAGTGTTCTGCCTGCTGTAAGCGGGTTGTGAATGTGAAGTGAGAAAGCATTAAGTAAATAAGCAGACACACCACATATCAAGACTCAGGGGGTTGGCCATGGGCCCAAACCCTATGTTCATTTTTCTGTTCTCATTTTGCTTGGCTCCTTGGCAGCATTTCAGCGTTGACTGCCTCCTTCTTGAAACCCAACGCCTCCTGGCACACTTATTTCACACCCTACCTTCCATCTCTCTAGCCACTCATTCTCCACCTTATCTCTAAATGTTGGAATGATAAGTCCCAAACAGCAGAGCCCAGTCTAGAAGGTTGGAGCCTAGCCCCAAAGAGCCGAAGCTAACTGGGTTGTGAATCATGTGGGCCACTTGCTTGCATCCTTCTTCTGAAAATGAACATCTACCCCACTGACTGAGCATGGGGGGGAGGAGGGGCATGGGGCATTGGGCAGTGGGGACAGGATATTATCTTCAATTTGGTCTACATTGCTTTTCTTAGCAGTACCAGTAGAGGGGAACAGGGGTTGAAGTTAATGAAGTGGACATGAGATTCTGAACGATCAATGCATTTCAATGATTTCTGCTCACCCTCGCAGGCTCACCGCGTGCAATTTCCTGTAGACTTCCCTGGGTAGAGCAACCTAAACTCATGAGAAGAAATTACCTGTCTCTCATGGAAGCTCTATTCCCTCTACCTACCTCTATTATTTTAAAGGAAGACTTAATAACTTAGGAAGGCTTGGCACACCCTCCTTGGGGCATGCCTACTCAAATCCCCCTTTCTTTTCTTTTTAAAATATATTTTTATTGATTTCAGAAAGCAAGGGAGAGATACAAACATCAATGATGACAGTGAATCAGTGATTGGCTGTCTCCTGCACGCCTCCTACAGGGGATCGAGCCCAAAACCCAGGGCATGTGCTCTGACTGGGAATCCAACCTGGTTCATAGATCGACACTCAACCATTGATTCACACCAGCTGGGCTTGAATCTCCTTTGCAAGTGATTTTTTTCTTTCTCCTAATCTCTAAGAGTCCTCACAAGGCTTGCAATCATGGGAGCATTGGGCGGCAGCAGCTTGTCCCTGAACTTGTCTCAAAGGCCCCGTTTTTCTCTAACTCTCCAGAGAGCTGACGGTAGCCCCGCCTTGGGTCCCTTCTTTCCTATACATTTTCAGAGTCAAACCAGCCCTGCCTAGTCTCTCTCCTGTTGCTTCTTCTATCCTAGTCCATTTCTCATTTCACTGTCCCCAGCTTTAATAAACGTACTTAAAAAACAAACAAACAAGCAAATAAACAAAAAACTTAGGGAGGCCTAGAGTAGAAAACATTTCTACTTTCTGTTTCTTCTAAAAAGCCTTTAAGATATTTTTGTTGAGAGAAGGGATTTTCCCTAGTGTCTTTGGACCCATGTTTCTGAAAAGTCCCTCCATGTTACTTCTCTGCATATGGAATGTAAGTAACATAATATACCTCCTATGTACTAATTTCTTCCTCAGTTCCTCCTGTCCTTTTTGGAGAAGTAGCTTTCATTTTTTCAGAATACTTTTAAATTCTAATGTCAGAGAACCTCTGCAAAAAACAAATACAGGCTTTGTTGACATGCCGCAGAAGGAGAAGTTGAAATAACATCGAGGCTGGGTGTAAAGCAGCAAAAAGTCATTTATGTCTACCTTCACGGAACAGTAAATGATGATAAAAGTCAGCAGAGAAAGAGAAAAAAAAAAGAATGAAAAGGATAGCCAGAAAAGAAGAGCTTTTGTCTTTAATTGACCATCTAGCTAGCTCAAAGGTTCTACCAGAAGTAGTGGAAATTATAACAGCTCTATGTAGGGAAACTCCCATGGGTTGAGGTCCTTTTTTGGATATTTTTTAAGGACCTAGAGTTTGGCCTGGAAAGAGGTGAAAGGTTGGGCTAAAGAGAGGTGGAGAGAGAGAATTCCAAGCAGAGTTTGAAAGGGGACATAAAGGTTGGAATGAGCCCTAGCTGGTTTGGCTCAGGGGATAGAGCATGGGCTCACAGACTGAAGGGTCCCAGGTTCGATTCCAGTCAAGGGCACGTACCTGGGTTGCAG
>NW_005357346.1:339608-367855 GCF_000412655.1 Myotis brandtii | reverse complement strand
TCTCTAAAAATCAATGGAAAAATATCCTCGGGTGAAGATTAACAAAAAAATTTAAAAATTTAAAGGTCACAATGAGCACAGTGGTGTTGACCGTGGTGGGGGCACAGAGGAAGGTGGTCTGCCTTACCCCAGGGAGGGGCTGCCTCAGAGGAAAAGGATGGAGCCTCAGAAGCTTGAGGGTGAGGGGCAGGCCTCAGTGTGACTGGGTAGCAGCCTGCTCTGGTCTGTCTGGTAGGAAGCCTTCATTAAGAGCTTTTTGAACTGCCAAGGAAATTAGCTTCCAATTCCTCTGAGTTAAAGTTCAACTCCTTTCCCCTCCCCCACTCCTTCAAGATCCTGTCCTTTGGCCATAAGACCTTACCGTTGCTAAAATAATGAGGCCCAGAAGAAACGGTTGACATGTTTTCCCTAAGCAATTAATTTGAATAACTAGTGTTCTAGTATTCTGTTCGTTTGTTTTCCACTTAAAATTCAAAACAGACTCATAACTGCTCCATACAAGGACAAGTTCTGCATTGTCTCTTTCTCTTTGTTACACACACATACACACACCACACACACACACATACACACCACATACACACACATACACACACCACACACACACACCACACACACACACCACACACACACACACCACACACACACATACACACCACACACACACACATACACACACGCGCGCACACACCCGCACACACACACACATACTGCCGGAGTTACAACCTCCCTCCCTCCCTCAGTTTCTAGTAGGTTCTGATCCGGCCCCTTTAATAGCACTAGCTGGTAAGGACAGCGGAAGAAATCTTAGCTTCTGACCTTCAGCTCATAAACAAATATGGCTGTGTATATAAGTTGCAGAGGAAAGCAACTAATTGTCATACCACTTAAAAATGCATGCCACCCTCCCTCCCCCGAAAAAAAAAGATAACATTGGCCCAAGAATCTTGCATTGTTCTTCTTCTTTCCTGAAATCTACCAGGAAGATCTCAGAGAGTGATTAGAGTTGCACAATTCTGGTCCTTCGTGAGGTTCTGAAGTATTCCTTTTTGGGACATACATGGCTGTGTTGATCTATATTAGATATGGTCTTTGCCCAGATGCCTAACTCAGTCTGCTCTCCCGCTCTTATCTTCAAGTGAAATCCAAATCTCCAGGAGGAACTTGAAAAAAAAACAACCACCACACAAACACCTGGTCTGGCCCAGAACCTTCAGGGCAGAAAGCCAGAGTAGACTCTCCAGCTGTAAGAATCAAACCATTCATTATCTGGCCTCGGGTCTGCCAGCCCAGAGGGAACAGGAAGCTTGCTTGTGAGTCCAGGGCGATGGAATGCAAAACCCCAAGCAGTTACTGCTGTGGTTTTAAGCTTTGTCCTGGGAGTTAAGAACAATCTGAACTTTCTTCTAAATAACATTCTGGTCAATAAATACCTACCTAGCACCTAAGGTCTTTGAATTTACTCCAGTATGAACCCTTTACACAGTATGTTAACACCCTATTAGTTTTTAAAGCCAATCTAATGTGGGTACAGAGTGCCCAGGCCGCCTGGCTGATTAGGTTGCTATTTAAGACAGAGGAGATCAAATACCCTCCCTAAAAAGCCTTAGTAGGCATTTGAATGCCTTGCGGAAACCTCAGCCAGCTACTGGACAACATTGCCCCTGGGTCGCACTTGATTTATAGTTTACAGATTCGTCTAGGCGTGAAGAGCCCATTTCAGAGGGAGGGTCTGAGTTTACCATCGTTAACATAGATGGGCTTGGAGACTCCGGGCTTGTCAGCAATCCAATTTAATAGCTCATTTCCAAATCCTTTCTTGGAAAAGGAATTCAGATTACATAATCATGAAAAACAAACCTGTTGCCACCCAGCATGAACTGACATGTTACAGTACTTTATGGCCTGAGGTTATCAAGCCCGCACCCAGCTTCATGCACCAAGGAGAACAGTGGGAAAATGAAAACCTGCCAATTTTAAGGTATGCCACTTAGTAGTAGTGACAGGGGCAATTCACCTTAGGACTTGGGGTGGATTAAATAGGTGCTCATTACTGCTGATTAGGACTGGATAGTCATTAGCAACCTAGAAGCCTATTAGAGCAGTTCCTTAGATGAGCTCTACTTAGTAGGAACACCACCTTGGGAGTTTTTAGTCAGACTCAAGATTCCCATCAAATGCCTCCTCTGCTGGGCAGCCTTCCCTGACACTGTCCCCCTAGGCAAGTGAAGTAATGAGCTCTGATCTTAGAACGTCTATTAAATTTAACCAAAGAATTTTGGGATTGTGGATTTTTAAATATTTCATTGAAGGTGAACTTGGAGATAAAAGACTCTAAATTAAAATTTAATCTGCCCTGGCCAGTGCTGCTCAATGGTTAGAGGGTCGGCCCCACGCTCTGAAGGGTCACAGATTCGATTCCCAGTCAAGGACACATACCTGGGTTGCATGTTCAATCCCTGGCCCTGGTCTGGGCATGTGCTGGAGGCAACCAATCAATGTGTCTCCCTCACATTAATGTCTCTCTCTCTCTCTCTCTCTCTCCCTCACTCCCTCCTTCCCTCCCTCCCTTCCTCCCTTTCTCCCTTCCTCTCTCTGTCTCCCTTTCCCTCCCTCCCTTCCATTCTCTCTAAAAATCAATGGAAAAAATATCCTTAGGTGAAGATTAAAAAAATTTTTTTTTAATCTGCACTTCCTGGTTTAAGAGCTATACACAAACTCTGTCCTAAGAGTCCTGCTTCAGGTTCCCAAATGAAATCTATCAGCATGAGGCTGGGTAGACGACCAGACATTAAGGAGGTTACTTTCTCATTTCAGACAGGTAGCCAAATGAGAAGGCTTTTCTGCCTCAAGCAAAACTTTGACCTAAATTTCTATTTTCAACACAGAAGTGAAAAAAAGAAAACAATTTGATTCATCAAATTAGGCAAGCACCAGCTCAGCACATAACTTTTCCTGTGGCTAATATGCTTTATAAACTTACGATGAGGTGTAAAAACCACCTTAGTTCTTCCAGCAGAAATGACAGGTGAGTGGATGACACAACCTAGCCAACGATAAGTACCAATAGCTATCCTTTGACTACTTACCGTGTGGCATGGTGCCGAGAGCTTTACAGCTTCTCTCACTTAATCCTCATAACAGCCCCAGAGTGAAGACAGGTTGAGCAGTTTGCCCAATGTCTCATAGCAGGTAGGTGGTGGGGCTAGGAGGTTCTTTGGTTTGACACCTACACCCCTGCACGGTGCAACCTCCTGGTTACCCGATGGCATTAGAATCTAGATGACAAGGAGCAAATACACTCCTTAATTGCGATGATCAACAGGTCACCCTTATACATCCCGAATACCTATCCTGTCATCTTTGCCTTTTTCATGAAATAATACCCTTTCTCTTAGGAATTAAAAATCACATGCAGCCCTGAAAAGTGTGGATTGCCTGTTTTATAAAAAGTCAAGGGTTCCTGTTTTCTGGTTCTAGGATCTCAAAAGCAAATTCTCCTGGAAGGGAAAATATAAGGGATAATATGTTTAGCAGATACCAGTCGGGAGAGAAAAGCTAGGTTCCTTTAGCTGCTCCTCTTTCTCCAAATTCCAAAAAGCAAAGGAGACAGGAATAAACTGTCTTCTTCAGTTCCTTTGTGGGTTATTTGCACTTCACCTCACCCACTGAGCTCTTGGGCGGGAGAAATGGTTATTCTCCAACGTTTTCTCTCCCTTCCTGTCCTGATGACTTTCTTTCACCAGGTAGCTGGGAGAGTACCACTTGATGGGTTTGTACTATTTGGGAGCCTTTTGCTCTCTCATTCACACATTCTACATATATCTATTGAATATTTACTATGTGCCAGGCATTGAACTAGGCCTTAGCGTTCAATGCCCAACTTTTTTGGAGGCTACTCAGAGAACTGGTTTCCTATGACGTCAAGCAGGCCCCAGATGCTGTTGAGATATTGCATCTACTCTCAAAATCAGGAGTAGTTTTAGGGTTGGGAGTGTGAAGAAGCAGAAGTCAGGACCTTGGGTAAGAAGGGAAGGAAGTGAACCATCATAAGATATTTGTCTAGGGCAGTGATGGCGAACCTTTTGAGCTCGGTGTGTCAGCATTTTGAAAAACCCCAACTTAACTCTGGTGCTGTGTCACATATAGAAATTTTTTGATATTTGCAACCATAGTAAAACAAAGACTTACATTTTTGATATTTATTTTTATATATTTAAATGCCATTTAACAAAGAAAAATCAACCAAAAAAAATGAGTTCACGTGTCACCTCTGACTCATGTGTCATAGGTTCGCCATAACTGGTCTAGGGTCTGAGAAGTAAGGAATGTATGGGAGCCACGAAAGTTGCTACCTAGTTATCTTGCATCATATTGAAGGTAAAGAGCACCTTTTCTGGAACCATGGCTCAGAGGCTCAATATTTATGACTTCCCTTCTACACATGCCAACAGGCCTCACCTAACACATTGGGATCTGAATGCATGTAACAGATATAGGGAGACCATCAATCTCAATTTGTCTGAGACTGTCACACTCTAGGGCTGTTAAAAACATATATATCCAAGCAAAATTTTGAAAATTTTTTAAAAAATGTATTTTAGTTGATTTCAGAGAGGAAGGGAGAGGGAGAGATAATCATTGATTGGCTGCTTCCTGCACACCCCCTACTGGGGATAGAGCACACAACCAGGGCATGTGCCCTTGACTAGAAGCGAACCCGGGACCCTTAAATCCACAGGCTCACACTCTATCCACTGATCCAAACTAGCTAGAGCTTGAAACATATTTATATTGATTATCTGAATATTAAAAATAATATAAGCGGAATAATTGTTATATATATAACTGTTATTTATACATTTATTATATACTAGAGGCCCAATGCACGAAATTTGTGCAAGAGTAGACCCTTGCAGCCCTGGCTGCCTCAGCCCTCACAGCCCCGGCTGCCTCGCAGCCCCATACCCCCCCACCCCGCCCACTGGTCATTCCAGAAGGTCATTCCGCCGTCTGCTCTAATTAGCATACTAGCTCTTTATTATATAGGACAATACACATATTATATTTATTATTCAGTTTCTTAGCATTTTCATTTGCTAGTGCTCTGTTACTGAGATATTTCTGAAGAATGTAGTTTTTCAGTATGGTCTTATTATATACATATTTTTTTCATAAATTTGCCACAGTCTTTCTCACTTGACACTTCTCTGTAGCCCACAATATTTTCAACTGAGAAATCTCTCTTCAGGTGGTGAGGCTCATGGTATGCTCAGAACAAATTCTACTAAGGAGGAGATCCCCAATTCTATTCTTTTTAGTTCAAAATGTGTAAATATTTCAGCTGAGATATTTTCACAGATCCCTTATGTTTGGCTCCATTCAGAATAAATTTTTAAAACAAATACATTTACAAGGCAAAACTTGCCTATAAGTTGTCTCTTTTTATAATTTTAAAAAATATCTATATATATAAAAGCCTAAGTGACCGACCAGTCGACCAGTTGCTATGACACACACTGACCACCAGGGGACAGATGCTCAATGCACAGGATCAGGCTTCCTCCTGTCTGGATCAGGCCAAAACCAGCTATCTGACATCCCCTGAGGGGTACTGGATTACAAGAGGGACAGGCCAGGCTGAGGGACCCCTAGTTTTGTATAATTCAGATGCTTCAAAATTGTTAGCTTTTGCAGTTTCATTCCATCCTGGGATAGAATATACATTTGTGAAATAAAAACAAGGAGTTCCATCAAAAGATTATTCCACAAGTCAGGATATTTCAAAGGCACAGTTATAGAATTTCATAATTAAATCCTGTAAATTGATTAAGTGCTCAATGTTTAATTTATTCACTTCTTCCCTTGCTTTTATAGGATAAATTTCAATATCTCCCCATTTCCAAATTTTGTTGCTAATCACTGCAGTTCTCTAAAAGAGTAATAGAGCCCAGCCCACATGGGTCAGTGGTTGAGCATCAACCTAGGAACCAGGAGGTTGTGGTTAGATTCCCGGTCAGAGCACATGCCAGGGTTGTAGGCTCAGCCCCCAGAGTGGGGCACATAGGAGGCAGCCAACTAATTATTCTCTCTCATCATTGATGTTTCTATCTCTCTCTCCCTCTCCCTTCTTCTTTGAAATCAATAAAAACATATTTTTTAAAAAGCATAATAGAACATTTCTGCTCTATAGATTCTTTATTTAGCAAGAAATTCATTGACAAGAGAATGTATGAAGAATTTGTATTTCTATGATCTTCACAATAAAAATTTTTTATCTTCATTGTTAACATTTTTTTAAAATATATATTTTATTGATTTTCTTACAGAGAGGAAGGGAGAGGGATAGAGAGTTAGAAACATCGATGAGAGAGAAACATCGATCAGCTGCCTCCTGCACACTCCCTACTGGGGCTGTGCCCGCAACCAAGGTACATGCCCTTGACCGGGAATCGAACCCAGGACCCTTGAGTCCACAGGCCGATGCTCTACCCACTGAGCCAAACCAGTTAGGGCTTCATTGTTAACATTTTTAACTGAATTTATGATAGCATTCATAATAAAGTCAGATGAATTTTTTTACTTTGATTCTATGAATTTTATGGAAAAAATTGAACAATGATTGGAATTAATTTTAACTAGAAGCATCTGTTGACACATAAGAATGGAGTCATTTAGCTGTCTGCAGAGTTCTTCTGTTAATTAAACGAAACACATTAACAGCTATTGCTTCATATTTCATGCTTGTTTATGAAAACCTTAAAATAATGTCTAAGGTTTAAAGTAAATTCTGGGGCCTCTATAGTATATTTATTACTTATAGTTTTCATTACTACAGGGCCCATGGTAAATGGTAAATGTTGGCAAACATTTTATTTATGTTATGTACTCATCATCAACTTTACTGAGAAATTAAAATTGTGTACTTAATTTTTCACTAAATATGCATTTTTGTTTTGGTTCTTGAGCTCATTGCTGCTGAGAGGGTTCATTAAAAAATCTTAAAAAAGATGAAATAGTAATGAACAATAAAGTAAATAAATAGAGCAGTTGTAGATTTATACTATTTAGTATATAACAAAATCATTTTATCAGGATTGTTCATGCTACTCTATATAAGCTCTATGGCAGGCATTCTCTCTCTCTCTCTTTTTTTTTTAATCCTCACCAGAGGATATTTTTCCATTGATTTTTAGATAGAGTGGAAGGGAGAGGGAGAGACAGAGAGAAGAACATTGATGTGAGAGAGAAACATCAATCGGCTGCATTCTGTGCATGCCCAAACCTGAAACCAGGGTATGTACCCTGACCAGGAATCCAACCGGCAACCTTTTGGTCACAGGACAAACCTCAACCAGTTGAGCCACTCTGGCTAGGCCTGTGTGCTATCCTTAAAGTGGAGGAGTTAGTTTCCTGTGTCAAGAAGGGTTTTGAAAAAGTGGGAGAGGTTATCACTAATAGTTTGGATTTAACCACTTGTTACATGTCTTTGCTTAGGCTATCTCACATACTACCAGAGAACACCATGGTAGAAAGTGGAAGTACAAAGTGAGCTACCAAACCAATCCAGCATTATTTTTGATACACCTATCCTATATAATAAAAGGGTATTATGCAAATTGACCAAACGGCAGAACAACCGGTCAGTATGATGTGCACTGACCACCCGAAGGCAGATGCTCAATGCAGGAGCTGCCCCGGGTGGTCAGTGCGCTCCCACAAGGGGGAGTGCAGCTCAGCCAGAAGCCAGGCTGACGGCTGGCGAGTGCAGCAGTGGTGGCGGGAGCCTCTCCTGCCTCCGCAGCAGCGCTAAGGATGTCTGACCTTACAGCTTAGGTCCCCCCCCCGCCGTCAGTTGGACATCTCCAGAGGGCTCCTGGACTGCGAGAGGGCACAGGCCGGGCTGAGGGACCCCCAAGTGCATGAATTTCGTGCACCGGGCCTCTAGTTAATAATAATATTCTGGTAAAAGCAGTAACAACAACTCTGGGACACATTAAAACAGACAGATACCAGGACAATATAAATAAACCAGGAAGTATATTCACCTTATCTATTGACCACAGGAATGTTTCACAAATTATTTTTTTTTAACAAGCAAAAGTTTATTTAGAAAGTCACAGAGGTAGAAAAAGTGAGTCATAGAATAAACGGGCTCAGGAAACAACTTCGAGAGGCAAAAGACGAACCTAGAAATGGATTTCTGTACTCCACCCCAAACCTTTTTTCTTTTAGTGTTAACGGTTTTATAGATTTTAGAGAGAGAGAGGGAGCAGGAGAGAGAGAGAGAAACATCAATTGGCTGCCTCCTGCATACTCCCTACCAGGGATTGAGCCAGCAACCTTTTGGTGCAAGGGAGGACGCTCAATACTGAGTCACACCAGCCAGGGCTATACCCCAAACCTTTAAATCAGAACTGGGTATAGCCTAAAATTTTGCATTTTAGAAAAGCTTTTCATGATATTCTTAGGGATACTAAAATTTTATTCCTGTTTTAAGGGAATTTCTTCACCTTTCATTCCAAGGTGTCAAACACCTGATCATAGATGTTGGGAGAATCATGCACTTTATTTCATGGTGAACCTAACACCTGATCAAAGCTATTATTGAAAATGAGCTGGAGACCAATTGAACTGTCATCCCCTTGAACAAACTTGTCTAGCAAGTTGACAGATTGACTTTTGACTATATGTATATTGTCGTTTTGGAACCTTGGGCCTGTACCAGCCACTTTCTTTCTTTGGGCATCAGGTTTCCAACAAAGGAATATAAAATATAATAAACATTGATTTTAACACTTTGGAAGAAATAATCACAACGTAAGCACTTTTTCCCTAAGAAATGCTACTGAAAATTTAAAATTATACAAATAATGCCACTTTATTCATAAAATTACTGTTTCAAGACTCATTAGAATGTGTTTTGAATTTTTATAAGGTAATTGATTGCAGAATGATGAGGGTTTATCTGTTTAAGCTGTTTTCTTTACTTGCTTTTTTTTTTTGGCCTGTGAATTTTTGAAAACAGCTCAATCTCATTGACCTCAGCTACAAAATGAGGATTTCAGTCTAGAGGGAATCCAATGTTTGTTCTTCTTTCCCAAGTTCATCTTTTATATCTTTTATATCTTTCTTGAATGTTTGGAATTTCTTATTATGTGCATGTGTTATTACTTTGTTAATAAGAAAGATTATATAAGCAGAAGGATTATGGGCCATTATTTTTTCTGTGGTTTTCCTCTACTCTAAACAAACAAAGTAAACAAGAACATTAGATACATAGAAGGAAGAGAGAGACAGGGAGATAGAAAAGAGAATGCAGTGAGTCAGGGGGTGGGGCAACAGTTACTTTTAAAGATTTTTCAAGGCATAGGGAATCACCTAGTGGTTGGAATAGAAAAAGTTAAAAGTTCGTTCAAGATCCTTTTTCTTGTGCTTTAGTTCATGTCACTGAGTAGTGTCCATATGGTAAACAAAGTAAACAAGAACATTAGATACATTGAAGGAAGAGAGAGACAGAGGGAGATAGAAAAGAGAATGCAGTGAGTCAGGGGGTGGGGCAGCAGTTACTTTTAAAGATTTTTCAAGGCATAGGGAATCACCTAGTGGTTGGAATAGAAAAAGCTTTTTAAAAGTTCAAGATCCTTTTTCTTGTGCTTTAGTTCATGTCACTGAGTAGTGTCCATATGGTTTGTAATCAATTTGCTTAAAACATATAGCCTTGGCTCACTTGGTTGAGTGTCATCCAGTGCACCAAAGGGTTTCCGGTTCGATTCCTGATCAGGGCACATATCCAGATTCCAGTTTGATCCCTGGTCAGGGTACGTGCAACGATGTCTCTTTCTCGATCTCTCTCTCCCTCCCTCTCTAAAATAAATTAAAAAAAAACAAAAAAATGTTGAATATTTTTTTTGTAATCAACTTTATTTAAATCATACGAATATGTTGAATATATAATATTTACCACCCTAAGCTTTTCTTTCCTTCTCAAAAATTCCTTAACATCCAGCTTTGAAATTCTTGTCCCAAAGAATGTGTTAAGTTCACCAGTACTTTAGTCAAAAGAAGTCCAGATATGCACAAAGCAAGCATAACCCTTATCTACCAGAAAACCCTGGTCTAAATCCACCTGCTACCAGGCAGCTCTATTATAATTACCCTTCGAATATCACAGGTGAGGTAGGTGAGGTTCCATCTACATAACAGAAGCTTCTCATACACTTGGGAGACCAAGATGGATTTTTCACTCGCTGAAAATAATAAATCATATGTATAGTTTGGGCTCTCTCCAAAGCAGAGACTGAGATAAGGACTTAGACGGAAGTTAAGTTGGGTGATGATTCCAGGAAGCAAAGTGAGGAGAAGGGAGAGTGACAGGGAAGGAGGAAAAGCCAGCCGAAGGGTGCCGTTTCACAACTGTTGCGGCAGGTGCCAGGGGTTTGATTCTTCCGGGATCTCTCAGAACAGCCCACGTGAAAGGTGCAACACAAGGCCTTTATTTATCCACTAGTTCCTGACCCCACTCATTGAGGATTGCCCCTGGAAGCTCTAACAGCCCTCAAAATTCCTGGCTGTTCTTGTATACTGGCTCAGCAGGCTCCCTCAGTTTCAGAGAAAGTTCTAGAGCAGAGAACTGGAGTGATCCATGGCTTGCACTTGAGGAGGAAACAGTCTGAGCCCACACAGAACTACCTACCTACCACAGCTGTGGCTGCAATCAAGGTGGGCCAAGGGGATGCCATCAAAGTACTTGCTGAAGAACACACCTTAACCTACTCCACTTGCCTTTGTATTTTTTTTAAAATAGATTTTTATTGATTTCAGAGAGGAAGGGAGAGGAAGAGAGAGATAGAAACATCAGTGATGAGAGAGAATCATTGATCAGCTGCCTCCTGCATGTCCCCTACTGTGAATCAAGCCCGAAACCCGGGCATGTGGCCTGACCTGGAATTGAACCACAACTTCCTGGTTCATAGGTCTACGCTCAACCACTGAGCCATGCCAGCCAGGCTTTCTCTCTCTCTTTAGCATGCTGTCACCTTGTCCCACCCACTTCTTTTCCCAGGGGCACCCTCTCTGAAGCACGCCCACAGTTTTCCCCCTCGTCTTTCCTCAAGGCAGGTGAGTACCTTTGCTGGGTCTCCCTCTGTCTCTCTGTTTCTCTCTCTCCTAAGCTCCAAGGGCCCTTCTTTTGCCTCTGTAACTTATTTCCTGAGTCTATGCAGCCCAGCTGGCTCACTGCTACTTCTGTGAATTTCTAAATAAACTTTTGCTACTTTAAAAAAAAATGGAAGTGTAGAAATATCACAGAAGTTGCTAGAATAGTTTCCATCACATGACTGTTCAAGAAATGAATGTATTTCTTCACTATTTATTACAGAAGAGCATAGCACAAGGCTTGGCTATAGAGTGGCCACTAAGTAGACATCTAATAGCAAGTGTAAATTTCTCATTCAAAACTCTCTATTACATTTCTTTCTATTTCTGTTTTTTAAAAAAAATATATTTTATTGATTTTTTTTTTTACAGAGAGGAAGGGAGAGGAATAGAGAGTCAGAAACATCGATGAGAGAGAAACATCGATCAGCTGCCTCCTGCACACTCCCCACTGGGGATGTGCCCGCAACCAAGGTACATGCCCTTGACTGGAATCGAACCCGGGACCCTTCAGTCCGCAGGCCAACACTCCATCCACTGAGCCAAACCGGTGAGGCTATTTCTGTTTTCTTTAGGCAGCTAACAAATCTCTATATATAAAAGGCTAATATGCTAAGTGTCCCTCTGCCCATCTGACCGGTTGCTATGATGTGCACTGACCACCAGGGGGCAGACACTCAATGCAGGAACTGCAGAGCTGCAGTGACTTGGCAGCGGCAGTTCTCGGGTGATGCACCCTGAAACCAGAGAGGAGGGAGCCCAATTCCTCACAGGGCCATGCAATTTCACCTTCAGCCATGGGTTATGTTGTTGCTGGGGCACTGTCGGCCCAAATCTGGTTTACTGCACACTTGCATTTGTGTTCCACACCCTGTACAACAGCAACTTTGCAGTGTGCCTTCTCACATTCCGGGACCTCTCGTGGGATGTCAGAGAGCCAGTTTCGGCCCAATCCCCACAGGCCAGGTCGAGGGACCCCACCTACTGGAGGGACCCTGCTCACTCTGCAGACGCAGGGGAGGAACCGCAGGAGGTTGGCTCCAGTGCATGTCAGACCCATCTAGCCCAGTCCCGCCGGCCAAATTCTAATTAATTTTCTTTCAATGTGCATGAATCCGTGCACTGGGTCACTAGTAGTTGAATAATAACCTGGGAAGCAACGGGTTTGTAATTGGTGTTGGAGTCAAAATTTGGTTAGAATCCCAGAATGACCAGATACTAGAGCTAGACTGTATGTGCGAAGTATAGGGAATTACAAGAGACACAAGGATGAACTGAAACAGATTTTACTCTACAGAAATTTTTCAGTCTGGTGGGGAACCAGACATATAAATAAATATAATGTGTAAGCATTATATTTCTAGGAAGTAATTATTTCTAACAGGGTGAGTGAGAATAGGAATGTTTTATGAAGAAAATGACATTTGAATTGGGTTCTGAAGAAGCAGAATTTCAGTGAAAGGACAGGGGCAATATAGGTTGTGCTAACCGTCTAAGGAAAGGTAGAGAGAAGCTTACACAAAATTAGACTCTATTGAGGAGCATAACACCAGCAGAGATATATTAATTTAACTATTTACCCTAGCTGGTTTGGCTTAGTGAACAGTGTTGGCCTGCGGACTGAAGGGTCCTGGGTTCAATTCCGGTCAAGGGCACATGCATGCTGGGGTTGGGGACTCATCCCCAGTAGGGGGCGTGCAGGAAGCAGCTGATCAATTATTCTCTCTTACCACTGATGTTTCTCTCCCTCTCCCTTCCTCTCTGAAATCAATAAAATATATATATTTTTTAAAAAGACAATTCATTGTTTTGCCCCTGCCTTCAGGAGCTTCTTTTTTAGTTGATTTAGGAAATGAAACAAGTACATAAACACACGCAAAACAGTGGGCTTCATAAAAAGGAGAGATTACACCTTTTTGGAAATTCTTCTGGCTTCAATGCCCTCCTGTGGAATCCCTCTTTAGAATATAATCAATGCGGGGGAGGAGAGGGGTAGCTAAGAAGAGCAGAGGGGGCGGGGTTAAAACAAAAAAGAATATGATCCATGATCAATAAAGGACAGTAGTTAAGAGGTCCTGGGTTCAATGTCAAATCACATAGCTTTTATGTGCCTCGCTTAACTTTCAAATAAAATGAGAAGACTTACCTAAAAGAATGATTAAGAATGACACTGGATGAAGAATGCATGGCAAGCACAGCACCAAGTATCGATGCCGTACATTATTATATTTAATAAACAAGTAGAAAAGCAGGTGCAGTATTAAATGTTTTCACCAGAGAGCACTCTCCCGCTGGCAGCAGGTGATAGACCACACCCGCCTAATCAGCGGCCGGGTCCCCAGGCGTCTGCGGAAAAAGCGGTTCAAAACTTCCTCCAGCAAAAGCACTTGGGCTCCGGCTCCCGCCCCCCTCGCCCCCACTTTCCAACAATAACAAAAAAGCACTGGAACTCCGGCGCCGGTACCTCACGTGGGGGGTGTCTTGATTTTTAAATCCATCCGAAATGACCAATCAAAGGCGGCGGTCCTAGGGCGTGGAAGCGGATTGGTCCACTGCTGCTTACAGCGACCAATAGCTTTGGAAGCGAGTTTGGTCGCGACCGGAAGTGGGCGAATCGTGAACGGGTGGCGGCCGCGGGCAGTTTGAATCGGGGTCTGGTGCGCCGGCACCGACTCTGCGAGGGGATGTGTCTCCTTCCCGGCCGGTAAGGTGAGCGTCCTGCGTGGGTCCCGGCCCCGCGGCGGGGGTGGGGGACGGGGAGGGGGATGTCTGTGGGACTGCGCTCCCGGCCCCGGAGGGGCAGCGGACCGCCCCCTCCCGCCTGACCCGCTTGGAGAATCGGGTCCCGGGAAAGCTGTGCTCGCACGAGGGTCCCGAGATCCCGCTCGGTCCTGAGCTCGCACTTCGGGGGCTCAATTTCCAAGTCTGTTGGGTGAAGGAATTGGAGGTGAGCGTGCATTTCCTGTAACAGGAGCCAGGGGCTCCCATCTGATAGGCGGACGTGGGTCCTTGGTGGCCTGGAGAGATGCAAGCGTGGGTTTTGGCCTGAGCTGCGGCAGGCGGTGCGCTGCTGGTGAGTCGCGAGAGCACGTCCCCGTTGCCTTCCCTTTATGGGGACGCATTTGCGCTCTGGGCTAGGCTCTGTTAGAGGACCCAGAAAGAGACGGAGTGAGTCCCGGCCGTGAGCGTGGTCTGGAGGAGCAGGTGTTTGCATTCTCGGGCTCAGCAGTGGCCCTGGAGGCGGGAACTGGGGTTTCTTGGGGGGAAACGGGGGATTCTGATAAAGGAAAAGCGTACCAACCGGGCTGCAGTGCTGGGTTCTGATGAGTCACAAGTCAGCTTCCTCGGGCACTTTTCGGGGTTGGGTGACTCAGGCATGAAGGGTGTCCTGCAAATATCTGAGATGGAGCATTTTCTGGCAAGGACGATAGTCCTGTAAATCCTCTTTGCAGGAACCTTGACTTGCAGGGCTTTTCTACACCAAGCCCCGCCCCGTTCCCCATCCTTTGCCCTCTACATTTTATTTTTGAGGTTTACATATTTTTTGGGTTTTTCCCCCCCCTGTGGCTCCATACAGATTCTTGATGCCTTAATCAGAAGAAGTCTGCTCTAATCACAATTAGCCTGGGTCTGGTAGTTGCTTTAACCCCTTTATAGCTGTATCTTAGATTTTTGAATTGGAAAAGCATCAGACTTGCCAGCCTTCCTCGCTTATTTCATAACCTCATCTCTGTCATCCTTTTAAATTGCTCCTTTTATATTGCGATGTCTGTGGCGTCTTGGTGGTATGATTTCACTGCCCAGAATTGTTGAGGTCAGTCGCAGCGTATGCCTCTGGGATCCGTACCCCCATCCCTGAATGGGCAAGCCTATTGGGACAGTGTAAATTGTCCTTTGTTGGTGGAGAGGCTTGAGACTCCCTTCAGGAGTTGTTTGGGCAAATGGGAGGGGAGTTTAAGATGCTGCGTTCAAAGAACTGACATCTGGAAGCAAAAGAATTAATAAACAAGCAGAGAAAACACCGCTTTCCAAAGTGTGATATCTAAATTGTTTTCCCAGATCTTTGCTTCTCTCTCTTAATAATCTTTTTTTTAAATCATTTTTACTACTTTCATCAACTATTTATTAGTTATTCTGATAAAAAAATTTCATTGACACAGTCAATTGAAATAAAACACTAACATGGTTTTGGGCTTCATTTAGTAAAAAAAATCCTCACCCTGTTGCCAAAATAACTGGAAAATGAATTTTTTTTATTTCACTTAAGTACTAAAGACTAATAAATACAGTTACCATGCTTTTTTCCCAGCTGATTTAAATGTCCTAAGATTTGGCTGAGAAGGAGGTAGGCCACTTCCCTTTTGGTACCATAAGCTGAAATACAGAAATGTGAAAGTGTTCTAAGGCTGTAGGAAGTTGCCATCATTATTATCCCTTTTATGCAAAGGAGAAAACCACGGCACAGAGCGAGCTAAATGACATGCCCAAGGTCACTGTTTCCTGGTCAAGGTCTGTCTGCAGCATGACTTGACTGCATATTAGTTCTAGTACTAATATGTAGTAATAGCTTTGCCAGTCATGCATTAATTCAACAAAGGAGAACTGGGAAGGTGAGGGGGGTACCTGTGTCATGAGAAACTATGACCAGATTGTGGATCTCCCAGGGGAAGAGGGACAAAGAGGCAGTGGGAATTGAGGGCATGAAGAGGGGGAAGGGGAGAGCATTTACAAAATAACTTGTGTATTTTATTTCCTTATAGGACCCACTTCACCCAAAACATTATGGCAAAATATTCATATTTTATATAATGGAAACAAACAGCAGTAGGAAGCAGGTAGCAATCTAAGAAGCCAAAAAGGAGAAATAAAAACAGAAAGCAAGGCGATGCCAAACAAGCATATTACGTACTTCACAATCAGGTTTATTGGTAATCACTAAGAAGCCAAAAAGGAGAAATAAAAACAGAAAGCAAGGGGATGCCAAACAAGCATATTACCAATAATCAGGTTTATTGGTAATCACCGTTCAGAGGACGGGAAAGACAGATGTTATGCTTTGTCATCTTCTGCAGTGAGAAGTTTTCAGAATTGATTCTTAGAAGTGGTTCTGTAGACTCATTCATCTCTGAGACTTGAAGTGTCCTTTTCCTCTCTATACTTAGACCAACAGCCCGGTTCTTCTCTTCAGTTTACTTACAGATGTTTGAATAACAAAGAAAGGAGTCAAAATGAGCTGGGCATTGGAAGAATGGAAAGAAGGCCTGCCCACAAGAGCTCTTCAGAAAATCCAAGAGCTGGAAGGGCAGCTGGACAAGCTGAAGAAAGAGAGGCAGCAAAGGCAGTTTCAGCTGGAAACTCTGGAGGCTGCGTTGCAGAAACAAAAGCAGAAGGTACCCCTGAAACGCTGGTGTTTACAGCTGTGCACTGGTCCTGTGGGTGCATTGTTTCATCTTGGCCTGTTCGATTTTGAGCAAAATGGTTTTGCTATATCTTTAGGTGGTAATGACCCCTCTCCTTTTTAGAGTCATTTTAATTTCAATTACCTCGTTTTTCTCCATCCTCTGTCCTCGTTTCTGCTTACCTGCTTATATTTAGGGGGGACAGGATAGAACACTTTGTGGTCCAAATTGCAACCACTTTGTGAAAGTGGGCTTTTCAACGTGATATTCCCAGACCTGTCTCTTCAGGGCTAGTACATGAAAACTTAAACAGTCCTTCTTATCTCTTCACTAACCAGCAAAGTGGTGATACAGTTACTGCTTCTAAAATGTTTTTGCCCGTGGGATAATTTTCCAGTTTCTTGCAATAACGGATTTTAGCAGTCAGATTTGAAAATGAGTTGCCAAGGAAGATGTTTAGGGCTTATTTTTTTGTTTGTTTTAATTCTTGAAAGCATACTGAAGCTTTTCTAGGAAGGGGACGTGTAGCCCTGACCAAAGGTAATGTAATGCATGACTTTGTAGGACTTTTCTTTCTAGGTTGCCAAGGAAGATGTTTAGGGCTTATTTTTTTGTTTTAATTCTTGAAAGCATACTAAAGCTTTTCTAGGAAGGGAACGTGTAGCCCTGACCAAAGGTAATGTAACGCATGACTTTGTAGGACTTTTCTTTCTAGAGGCTTAAAGGGAGGTCATTTAAATATCTGCATTCATCAAGCATTGCCACTGGATTATTACAACCCTGTCTCAGAAAATTAGTCGTCAGAATTAAGCTCAGATTTACAAATCATACCTGGCAAGTTCACAAAGTAAGAGACCTCTTTCCTTTTAAATAATCCCCGTTAGGTTGAGAATGAAAAAACAGAGGGCACAAACCTGAAAAGGGAGAATCAAAGCTTGATGGAAATCTGTGAAAACCTGGAGAAGGCTAAGCAGAAGATTTCTCACGAACTTCAAGTCAAGGAGTCACAAATGAATTTCCAAGAGGGACAGCTGAGTTCAAGCAAGAAACAAATAGAGAAACTGGAACAGGAACTTAAAAGGTAATTTTTTAAATGGTATTTATATAGGTGTCTGTGTGTATTCATCAGATGCGTTTCTCTTTTCCTTTAGGGGTGCAGTTATTTTTCCCAGTGGAAATAAACCATGATCTCAGGAAAATTGATTCTTATATACTTCAGGCCTATCATTGCATAGCTCAGTACTATATAGATTCATTAAATGGTTGCTCATTTCATTTAAAAATATTTTTTTTTTTATTGATTTCAAAGAGGGAGGGAGAAACATCAATGATGAGAATCATTGATCGGCCGTCTTCTGCACACACCCTATTGGGGATCAAGCCTAGTGTGCAACCAAACAGTACACTGACTGGGAATTGAACCTTGACCTCCTGGTTCATAGGTCGATGCTCAACCACTGAGCCATGCTGGCTAGACTATAACAACTATTAAGAGTATAGTTTTCTATAGTCTAGAAACTGTTAAGAGTATAAAAACTAGACTACAAGAACTATTGAGTATAGTGTTTAAATTCTCACTGGTAACCTTCAAGTGTAGGGCAGGAACTTAATTTTTCTCCATCAATATCCACCGATGTTTCAGGAACATCTCGAACATGTTAGGTTGAACCATTTGAAATGTTGATAGAAAACTGTTGACTATTGGCAATCTTGTGCAGTTAAACTTAACAGGAAACATCCTCATTGAGTGCTTTTTTTGGTGGTGATGATGGTTTGTGTTTTCTCCCTAAGAAAATGGAGAAACAAAGGTTTATAAAAATAATAGGGTATACTTTTATTTAATATTTAAAATAAACTTTCTGTTTTTAATGAAAGGATAGGGAAAAGGGGGTAAGATGTGAATTTGAGAGGGAAAAGAAACACCGATTTTTCAAGGTTTTTCAAAATTCACCTCTGGAATTACCAGCCTTTGACACGTTAGGTAGTCTGTAGATACACCTCCACTGTCCAATATGGTAGCCATTGCTACATGTGGCTGTTGAGCTCTTGAAATGTGGCTATTAAAAACTGAGATGTGCTCCAGGTTCTGAAGATTTAGTAAAAAAATACCTTATTAATAATTTATTGATTACAAGTTGAAGTGACAGTCTAGAAAACATCGAGTTAAATATTGAGATGAAATCCACTTATTTCTCGTTACTTTTTTTTATGTGAATGGAACATTTCTATTGAACAGCGCTGTTCTACCTCCTGAGAGTTCGAATCTGAGATCTGATTTGCTGAGCAGTCATTTCCAGCTCTTACATTGCTTCTTCCCAGGTTGAAGTTGGGGCTGGGGGAGCTAGGGCACCAAGGCACTGCCTTCACCCTCTGCTTAGAGGAATGCGCCCATGCCAAAAAGAATGGTGCGCATTGCTAGCCATCCTCATAGGATGTTCATTATATTTCTGTGTTAAGCGAAAATCAGAGACATTAGAGACGTGCGAGAATTGAATCCTCTTTTAACATAGGTTGTTTGATTCTGAAAGTTGCTCAGAACTGAAGTGGTCGGGAGACTTTGTACATATATACAATATATGGCTTACTTTCCCCATTTCTTTGTAACTGTTTTCAGTCATCTATTTATGCATTATGTTAACTTGATTTTTATATCTGTCTTAAAAATACCATAAAGCACATGGTCCATATATCACATCTATGCTTTTGTCATGTCTGGATAACATATGCCATCCAGTTTTGTGATTTCAGCCCAAGCTTCAGGGATACCAGTTTTCTATGTTTCTGAAGTTCTGGGTTCTTTATATCCCTGTGACTTCAAATGTAAAATTTACTTGGAATATATCCCCAGCCTCCCAGTTCTTGCTTGTACTATATAGTGGGTATTACAGATCTTCTGTATAGCCTTTATGACATTGTATTTATTGGTTTGTATTTCTGTTTCCCTGACTAGACTGAGTTTGTGTGTCTGTCACATAAGCCAGTTTAATTAAATGTCTGTTGGGTAAATGAAGAGGTTAGAATTCTTAGGGTGGGTTTTGTCAGGTTATTGCTCGCTGGGAATGTATGGTGTTGGCATTCTGTAGCTTTCGCTCTGATTTGGCATCCCTCTTGGGTCCTTTTCTAACAGGTGTAAATCTGAACTTGAAAGAAGCCAGCAAGCTGCACAGTCTGCAGATGTCTCTCTGAATCCATGCAATACACCACAAAAAATATTCACAACTCCACTAACGCCAAGCCAGTATTATAGTGGTAAGGATTTTTTCCCTTCCTATAAATAGTTCTTTTATTGAGATTTCAATTCTGTCAAAGAAATGAATTAATTCAACTTTGAATTAAACTTTTATCTGGGCATTAAAAAAAAATGCAACTACTTGCTATAACATACATTTGTTTATCTGTTGAACTATATTGAGACATTAGGTTAATAAGTCTTTATGCTTTTTACTTAAACGTTTCTTTTTCTTCACCCGAGGATATGCCTTTTATTTATTTGAGAGAGAGAAACATTGATGTGAGAGAGAGAAACATCAATCGGTTGCCTCCCGTATGTCCTGACCAGGGATCAAACCCACAACCCAGGTAGGTGCCCTGAAAGGGAATCGAACCTGCCACCTTTCGGTGTGCAAGACAATGCTCCAACCCAACTGAGCCACACTGGCCAGGGCTTAAAATTTTTTTTTTGCTAACATAGGAATTCCACCAAGTTGTTAGCACTAATTATAGGGAAGCTTTAAAGGAAGCTCCCATTTTCAGGGAACGTAATGACCTCAATGTCCACTATTGCTAGCTTCTAAATTTCTGCAGAAACACACTCAGGTAGCAGACTTGTTGACTGGCTTACACTTTTCACTTTATCCTTCTATGGTGTGTTTCAAAAGTAATTCAGTTCCAGAATATTCAAAGCACCTGTGTTTCCATGGATTTTGATACTTGAGTAATTTGATCAGTATCTGTTGCCAGAACTGAAATGTTCTTTCTAGTGTACTAAGGTAGTCATTTCTCAGCTATCTATTACATTCATTATTGATCTGAGAATTCCTTCACGGAATCAATGATCAAAATAAAACTGTTATCTCCTTGTTTGTGTTTAGGTTCCAAATATGAAGATCTAAAAGAAAAATATAATAAAGAAGTTGAAGAACGAAAAAGATTAGAGGCAGAAGTGAAAGCCTGGCAGGCAAAAGTAAGTCAAGTATGGGCCTTATAACAGAGTATGCAGTCAAGAAAGCACTTTGATACAGGCTAGAACAAGGTTAGAAAAATCTGCTTCGCGTAGAGCTGGTACATTTTTCTTACACCAAGAAAAATAAAGTTCCTGGCTCACTAGTTATGATAGTTCTTAATTTAAAAATAGGTAAAGAGTGAATAAAATAGAGTGGAAATTGCATTATCTCTAAATGTTAAATGTTCACCAAATGCCATAGAAACTAGCAATATGTTTATTTCCCTATTAAGGTCTAATGATAAGAGTCATGTTTGGAGAGGGTAGGACTAGTTCTTCCGACACTGCGTTGTCACCTGGAGGAAATGGCTTCATATTCGGTTCCTCTGAAGGACTGTCGTGAATTACTGCCAGGGTCCTGGGATTGAGGATCCTTATTTATGAAATGTTTATTTCAGAGGAGAATGTTTTCAATATCTCCCCCATTTTTTTAAGTAAGTTGCTGGCAAGGGTTTTAAACTTCATTTTAAAAAGTACATTTTGGCACTTAATAGTGTATTGTAATTCTGCTAAACATAAGAACTGGATAAGATACCACAATTTTGCAGATAGTTGAATGACAAATTTATAAGTAGATACCTTAAATATTGAGGATCGAAAGTTCTTAATAGAGATTTAACAACTTTAATTCTTTTTGTGCCTCTAACCCTTGTTTTGGAGTCACCAGAATTTTCATTTGTGACAACAGCATTGCTTATGAAGATGAATAATTATTATTAATCCTATGGTTTATCCTAGAAATATCATATGCTTCGTTATCTAGTTCAGTCATTGTTATCAATTCTGCCCCTGATTCCCAGCTATTCTGTGGAGGGGAGTCTCCATAAACATTAAACCTCTCCCTGTGACAAGAAAAGCACTTGCTATAAAAAATGAAATGTAGCGTCTACAGCCATGTCTTTAATTGTCAGAGTGGGGGCTGAAAGAAGAACAAAAAAATCCAAAGCATTAGGAAAATCCATAGATGCCTATTGTATAACATAAAATACCTTTTGGACATTTTCGGGGGAGTGGTATGGTGGAAAATGAGATTCTTGAAAGTTTTTTTAGGTTAATTTTCATTCTCTTTGTGTAAAGCTACTGAGGGGGTAGGGAGAGCAGGTATGATCAAGGACGGGAAAAAAACCAAATTTCAGAATTCAAAATTGCAGTGAATACTCACGTGTTTAATGGAGTATTTGAGGGATGTAAGCTAAATACGAAAACTGAGCTCGTGTGAAATAGAATGGGCCTCAGTAGCACTGGCTTAACCCTTCAGTGCTGGTCTGACCTTTAGAAAATCTCACTGGGTATTGGAGCTTAACGGTTCCCTTGACTTGATGAATATTCTTTCTTGGTACCCAGTGGAGATGCTAACCTCTTGGCATGACTTTATGTTCTATTTGAAAATAAGTAGTCTTGAGTATTGATTTCTAAAGGGCTCTAAAGAGTTTCTATCTTAACAGAAAGCGAGCCAGGCTATTCCACAAAACACCATGAATCACCGGGACATTGCCCGACACCAGGCCTCGTCGTCTGTGTTCTCATGGCAACAAGAAAAGACCCCAAGTCGTCTTTCTTCTAATGCTCTACAAACTCCGAGTAGGAGAGATTTCTCTGCATCTCACTTCTCTGGGGAACAAGAGGTGACTCCGAGTAGATCAACCTTGCAAGCAGGGAAAAGAGATGCTAACAGCAGCTTCTGTGATAATTCTAGCAATTCTCATCTTTTGGATCAATTAAAAGCCCAGAATCAAGGTAAACTAAGTTTACATTTTCCTGAGATAATTTTAGAGGTGATTCCAGGCATTTTTGGTCTTAGAAAGTGCTGATGTGTTTTGTTAGACACATCAGTGGCGAGCATCCCAGTCTGATGATGTTAAATACTGTCTTTTCGATAATGAGAAAAGATATCACAGTTTTGGAGTGTATCTTGATTTGTACTAAAAAGCTGGGCCCCTGAAGCCTTCAGAAGTAGGACGAATGGCTTTGATTGTCTTTCCAGAAGCCGGGTGAGTAGGTTGGTCGACACTCCCCACGCTTCTCATCTGGCTCCTTTGTGCCCCATGGAACAGCCTGTGTTCTGGCCGGTTTGGGCCAGAGGTGTGGCATGTGTCTGCAGAACAGCTTTGCTCTGTGCTGCCAGCTTGTCCATATGGGAGCAAACCTGTAACCTTGGCTGCTGCACCACGCTGCAGCTGACAGCCAAGGGTACCAGGTGGTGCTTTGGAATCTTCTCTGCAGACTACGATAATTTCCAGGGCTATGATATATTGAAAATCACCGTCAGTGTTCACTGGTGAGAGCTGTCACACTGCCAATGCCATTGGAACCAATAGTGTGTGTATGTGGGGGGAAAATGAGAAAAAATTATTGTTACTTTTGGCAGTATAGGAGGCTCACACTGTCTTGATCTTTAGTGGAGGTAAAGCTACCCCGGGATATGGGAGGGTGAATTTTTCACTGTTTATCACTTCCTTGCATTGAAATGGGCACAGAACACATATTAGTCTGCCAGTGTGTAAAACCAGGTGGTAATTTAAGTAAGGGTGTTATATGTGATGCACTTTTTGTAGCCTTGATCAGGTAATATTCACAATTTTAGAAAAGGATTTTCTACCCCAGGTTTCTCTGATAAGAAGAAAATTTGTTTCTCCTGCTTTCTATAAGTTATTTAATATAAGTAATAATAGAGACTAACCACTGAAATTAAATCCAATGAAAGTAGCTTCTGTGTTTAATGTGAATTGACTTATGTTTGTCTCACCAAAGATTTCAGAGCAGAGTGACATACATGATAAATTCTGAATTGAGTTGTAAGTTTTTTGTGAAAAGTATATGTTAATTGAAGTATGGGTTTTGTTTGTGATTTAAGAGCTACGGGGCAAGATTGGTGAGTTGGAACTGCGTCTACAAGGACAAGAAAAAGAAATGAAAGGCCAAGTGAATAAATGGCAAGAACTACAGCTCCAACTGGAGAAAGCAAAGGTGGAATTAAATGAAAAGGAGAAAGTTTTGAATAAAAGTAGGGATGAACTGGTGAGAACAACAGCACAGTATGACCAAGCCTCCGCAAAGGTATGTGACTGTTCATGAGTTACTGAAAAATCTCCACTTTTTATGCAATTATTTGGGAAGCGTACTTCACACTTAAATTATGAAATAAATGATAAAATGAACCTTATTAATAAATTCCAGGCAGTATCGATGCCCTTGAACTAGTAAGTTCTTTAGAGTTGGGTATATCAGGGCTCAGTTCTGGACTGCTGGTTTTCCCAGCTGAGGGACTTGAGCCAGTCACTTCTCTCTCACATCTCAGAGGGTGAAGAATAAAGATTATGTATGCACAATACCTGCCACAGTTCCCGGCCCATATAAGAGACTTAAAGTAATGGAGCTTTGAATGACATTTAGGAATTATGATAGAATGTAATTGATCTATTCTTGGGATCCAGTATCCATTTACTCCTAAAGCTCCAATTAAGGTCTGTTTGAGGGTTGCTTTTGGGTTTTTTTGGTGGTGGTGTGTGTGGGGGGTTGCTTTGGCCCCAACCTATCTCTCTAGTCTTCTGTTATTCACTCATTCACTGACTCATTTGACAGGTATTTATAGACTGCCTACCTATGTCAGCCATTGTTCTAGACTTGGGGATGGAGCAGTACGGAATTAGACAAAAATCATTGTCCTGTGGAGCTTCATCCTAATGGGTGATGTAACCTCAATATAGAAATCACAGGTAGTGTGGTATATGGGGACGAGTGTAGAGAAAAATGAATTATCTTCTAGAACCACGGGACTTATTTGATGTCTCCTAGACGTAATCTTTATCTGGGCTCAGTGTCTTTCTGCTTCGCATACTCTCCTCTTGGAATACTCTTGACATGCTCCTCTTTTCATCCTTTTATCTCGCCCCACTTTTATATAATTTTAAGTGTTTTCTCTACATATATTTCGAACCATATCTGACCATCACTGTTATAATTTTTGCTTCAGCCCTAGCTGGTTTGGCTCAGTGGATAGAGTGCCAGCACTCAGTCTGAAAGGTCTCCAGTTAGATTCCGGGTTAGGTACCTTGTTTGTAGGCTCCATCCCTGGCCTGGTCACAGGGATGTTTCTCTCTCTGTCTTCCCTACTTCCCGTCCACTCTCAAAAAAAAAAAAAAAAAAAAAAAAAAAATTCTTGGGTGAGGATTAATAAAAATATATATTTTTTTCCTTAAACTGTCAAATAACTTAGAAAACTAAAGAGAAGGAAAGCCTATTTTATACATTTATATATATATTGTTGCTTTCCTTCCTCTTCTTTTCTGGTTCCTTTCACCAATAACTTAGAAAACTAAAGAGAAGGAAAGCCTATTTTTTAGGCTTGCTTTCCTTTCTCTTCTTTTCTGATTCCTTTCACTATTTCCTTTTTGTTTAGACAACTTTTTAAAACCATTTTTTTAACGTTGGTCTGTTGGCTATGGGTTGTTTTACTCTGCCTTTCTCTGAGGATGTCTTGGTTTCCTCCTCATTCCTGGAAAATACAGCCTCAGGGTACAGGATTCTGGGTTGACTGAAGTTATTTTCTCTCAGCACCAACATGTTTTTTCCCTTGGGTCCCAAGGTCCCCAGTCAATCAGTCTAATCTCCTTTTAGAGCGTTCTTATGTCTGTTTTACTATACAGGGTTTTTAGTTGTTCTTGATGGGAAAAATAGGGAAGTCTACATCTATTCTGTCTTCTTGGAAATGGTAGTCTAGGTTCATTTTTAGATATTCTCCAAGTGCAGGGCCTTGCACAGAGAAATTCTTGATAAATATTGATTACATCTATGAAGGTAAAGTGGAGGGTCAATGGGACCATAGCCTGCCTTGATCCTTATATGTATTCTCCTTGTGCAGTCTGAGTTGGTTTTTTAAGTTAGAAAGACTTGGATTTGAGTTCTGGCCTTGCCACATCTCAATTGTATTGCTTTTGGAGCTATTTAATTAACTTCTGAGCCCCAGTTGTCTAATCAATAAAACGGTGTTAAAAATGCCTGTGCCATAGGGTTGTTGTTATTATTGAAGTAATTTTCATAAAGGCTTTAGCATAGTACTTGGCACATGTGAATTATATTAATATTTGTAATAATCTTTGTTGCCTAGAGTTCTTTGTCAATTAAGCTCATTTTCAGTTGCTTTTCTGCCAGCTCAGGCCTTCCCATATATAAGAATTATACTTACCCTTTCACATTATGTGCTGTTGATTTTCGTGTGATAAGATCACTGAATCTTCATTCCATCCGATACATCTGATATAGTGTCTTCTACCAGGTCATGATTGAAAACTGAGGACACAGTTCTGGCTTTCTTTCTATTAGTCGTCGCTCTGGGTTCTTAAGAATTGTTTGTTCCATGCTTTCTGAATTCCATTTTCCTGTGAGCTACAATCCACCTGACTGAAAATTCAGTCTTCCTCTCTCTGGCTTGCCCCTAAGGACAATATGACCTTGTCAGATATGTAGCTGAAATCAAATTATGCATTGTTTATGCTCTTCCCTTAGAATTACCTATTAAATAAAATGGAGCTAAATAATCAAGATCAATACCATGTTCTTTAGTGAACATACGCTGTTTCTAGTTTGCTTCTTTTCCAAGTATTTGTGAACCGTGTGGCATATAAAGCTGTTGAAATCATGTAGAAACAAAGTGTTGGGGCCCGCAGCAAACCCGGAGTTGAGCACCCACATTTTAGAGATGAAACAGGCCCAGAGCGCTGAGTGCCAGGGTCATGTGCTGCATATTTTCATGGACTTGAGCTCTGGGCACTATTTTAGAATATTGTGGAACATTCATGACATCTAGTGGTAAGCTGCTTACATGGACTGTGCATGAGAATGTCATTCAAAAATTTTTACAGAAAATATAGATATCTCCTGAAAGCTCTTTTCTAACCTGTTTCTAGTAAGAAAAAATGATTGCTTCTGAGAACCTTTAATCATGGAATGAGTTGCAGATTGAAGGAGGGCCAGCAGAGGGCGCCAAGGGTTCAGTCATCTACAATGCCTGCCAAGTGTGGGGGGTTTTCCCATGATTGTCAACCATCAACATTTTGGACCACGTGGGCAGTGATTTTTATCTGAATTGTTTACTCCTGTATCTCCAGTATCTAGCACAGTGCTTGACATATAGTAGGTTTGTAATAAGTGTTGAATTCATATTATAAATAATTTCTATAATACTTTTTCTTGGGGATTCAAAAATTCAAGAACAGTTAGGATAATGACAGAGGTGTCTGAAGGTCCAAGGTAATGTATTAATTTTAAAAAAATATATTTTTATTGATTTTAGAGAAGAAGGGAAAGGGATAGAATGATGAGAGTGAATCATTGATGGGCTGCCTCCTGCATGCCCCACACTGGGGATCAAGTCCACAGCCCAGGCATGTGCTCTGACCAGGAATGGAACCATGACCTCCTGGTTCGTAGGTCATAGTGTAAATGATGAAGTATTAAATGGTCAAAGGCTTTACATCCTTGCTCCTATTTCCCAAACGTAAATTTTATGTGTCCTAAAATAATTATAGTGCTTTCGGTATATGGCTAATAGTTTTAAGCCCAACTTTTTATGAAATATAAATGTCAAAGCACAATGTTAAACTTGGTACTAATTTTTCTAAAGTTCAAAATATTCTTTCCTTGAATAGTTTTGTATTGCACATTTTTATTTGTTGTTAGTGTACTGCATTGGAACAAAAACTGAAAAAATTGACTGAAGATTTGAGTTGCCAGCGACAAAATGCAGAAAGTGCCAGATGTTCTCTGGAACAGAAACTCAAAGAAAAAGAGAAGGAGTTTCAAGAGGTAAGGTGGATAGATTCATTAGGAGTTTGTCGGGATGTCACAGTTCCCTCATTGGAAAAGAGCCATTTGTCATCATTTGGATGTTCTTCTAGGGAAATGCTCTCGGGGGGGAAAAAGGTCGCTGTATTTTCCTTCAGTCTTTCAGTTTTTGATCAGAGAAGGAACTCAGTAGTCAGAAATGTTCTTTTATATCCATATTTTCAGATTAGTTTGAGATTATTATTCTGAGTAGGAAAGGGTCATATTCTTTTTTCAAACACTCTCCGTTGTGAAAGAAATTGAATTACAATCTCTGGCTGTTTGTAAAGCCTGTGGGTTGGCAAATACATTAGAACAGTAGCTGATGAAGTGGGGAAAGGCTTTGGCAGGCAAGTTAGAGCTGAGGATGCCCTTATGTAAGTAGAGCTGCCAATGTGAGGCGAGTTAGCCGGGAAGTGTGTGTGTCATACGGATTGAGGGTCTGCAGACTTCCAATAGGAGTGACTGCAGACTGGAGCTCATCTTGGTCAGACACAGCCTCATACATTCATTAAATTGTTTATTCCTTTATTGTTTATCTCACCAGAACTACTGTATACAGCAGGCATGAGAGAGACAGTTACCCAGAAGGAAGTAATTGCGCCTCCTGGGGAAATTATAACCAATTGTATATTTAAATATTTTTT
>NW_005357346.1:280479-339582 GCF_000412655.1 Myotis brandtii | reverse complement strand
GAGGAAGGAAGAGGGAGAGAGAGAGATAGAAACATCAATGATTAAAGAGTATCATTGATTGGCTGCCTCCTGCACGCCCCCTACTTCGGATCAAGCCGGAAACCCCGGGCATGTATCCTTGACCGGAATCGAATCTGGGACTCTTTAGTCCACAGGCCGACACTATCCACTGAGCCAAACCAGCTAGGGCTAAGTTAATGTTTTAATTTCAGTTGATGTTTAGTATTCTATTAGTTTCAGGTGTACAGCATAGTGTTAAGACATTTGTAAAACTTACAAAGTTATCCCCTGATAAAACAAGTATTTAAATATTGTGTCTATTATTTATTGACCAAATAAGATACCAGGTGCTTTGCTAGTTCTAGGTGAACGGGGTGATTAAGACCATGGGTTTTATAGTCTAGAACGGTGGTTTTCAACCAGGGGGGATTATTTTCCCCTTCCCAGGGGATATTTAGCAATATCTGGGGACATTTTTAAAAAAATATATATTTTATTGATTTTTTTACAGAGAGGAAGGGAGAGGGATAGAGAGTTAGAAACATCGATGAGAGAGAAACTTCGATCAGCTGCCTCCTGCACACTCCCCACTGGGGATGTGCCCGCAACCAAGGTACATGCCCTTGACTGGAATCGAACCTGGGATCCTTGAGTCCGCAGGCTGACGCTCTATCCACTGAGCCAAACCGGTTAGGGCTCTGGAGACATTTTTTATTGTCACAACTGGGTGGAGGAGTTGGGGGCCACTACCAGCATTTAGTGGCTAGGAGCCAGGCCTGCTGGTAAACACCCTGTAATTTGTGACAGTCCCTTAGATAAAGCGTTGTCCCCAGCCCAGAATATGAGTAATGCCAAAGCTGGCAAGACCTGGTGCAATAGTGGGGTGATAGGGAGAACCCCCCCAAAAAACAAACAAAACACACAGAAGCACACATACATAAAAAAATGACCTTCAAATGTTACTCTGGTATCTTTACCTGGTTATCCAAGTTCACTGGTGACATATACGTTGTGTCATTCTCAGTTATAAGTGGTGGATGGTATTTGAAATTTTAAACCCCATTTTTGAGCGCCTTTGATTTCTCAGCTCAATTGCGATGGTTGAAGCTCAGCTCTCCTCTCTTTTGCCCCTGGATCTTTCAACACAGATGATTGACTTAAGAGTGGGGATGTGGTGGACATAGACTAGCTTCCATGTGGTCAACTGGCGGGCTCCTTCCCGGGACCTCGGAGACCTGGGTTTAAATACCAGGACCATGCTCTGGCTGATTATGTTCATCATCAAGTGGATGGTCCTCTAGGCTCCCTATTGTCTCTGGCATTTCCTGTGGGGTGCCTGTGTCACCCTGGTATCAGCCTGGGAACCATCGGCAGTGTGACGCATGTGTCCTTTGCTTTTCAGGAGCTGTGCCGTCAACAGCGCTCCTTCCAAACACTGGACCAAGAATGCACTCAGATGAAAGCCAAACTCACCCAGGAGCTGCAGCAGGCCAAGAACGCTCACAACATCCTGCAGGCTGAGCTGGACAAAGTAGGCGCTCCTTCTCCCCTTTTCCTCGTACCTGTTATTTCTGTGCCGCAGCTGACACAGGCTGCTTGGAAGGGAAAAATGCTCTATCCTCACTTTCCTTTTCAAACAGGAGAGCAAACGGAGCCTGTCTGGGTCTGGATTCTCTCATTTAGAGAAGAGGACAGTGAATGAGGGGGGTTCTTAGATCTGGAAGTCTGTGGAGCTCTGATATTCTGGTTCTTGGTCATGTCACTGGGTTCCCGTCCCAAGTAATTTATGCCCTCAAATCGTCAAAGCACTGAAGATTACAATCAGTTTACTTACTTAACACTCACTTCAAAAATGATGTCCAGTGTTGTGGTTTTGCGTTTCATCTGTGTGGTGAAGGCTCCCATATTTATATCTCCAGCCTGGACATCTGTTCTCAACTTGAGACTCATGGGTCTGTCTGACATTGCCACTCGCATTTCTAACGCATCTTATTTGTTTGTAATGGAACTCCGGTAAATACCTCATCCCAGTAAATATCAATTCTGGTCTTCACATTGCTCAGGCCTAAAGCTTTCTGTTATCTTCAGGTCTTCCTTTTCTCTCACACCTCAATGTCATCCATTATAACTCTGCCGACTCTACCTTTATTTATTTACATGTACACGTGTGTATTTATCAGTGTATATGTGTGTGCATATGTATATTTGTGTACATGATTGTGTATGTGTGTGCATTATATAGAGAATGCATTTAAACTTTTTGTGTTAAAAAACAAAATCTGTATAGAATAAATTTTGATGATAAGTCATTATCAGGCGTGCTCTCTTATAAGCATTATCTGTGTTGGGATAGAATGTTATCAGCCACCCCAGAAACCCTTCTTGTACTACTTACCTCTCTGCTTAGAAGAAACCTGACTTTACAAAGTCTGTCTGTAGTTTATATTGAATATGACTGCTATTTTCGGTGCTGGT
This sequence comes from Myotis brandtii, assembly GCF_000412655.1. Taxonomy (NCBI): domain Eukaryota; kingdom Metazoa; phylum Chordata; class Mammalia; order Chiroptera; family Vespertilionidae; genus Myotis; species Myotis brandtii. The sequence goes on along the minus strand of NW_005357346.1, from coordinate 337,107 downwards.
CCAAGACCACATCGTCTCCCTCCTGGATTACTGTTCTAGCCTCCTAACTGTCTCCATGCCCCCCACTTCTTCCTCAGACTGTTTACAACCAGCGGCCAGGGTGAGTCTATTAACCTGATGTCACTCTGCTCAGAGCTCCTGAGTCTCTCAGAGTGCGGGTCTTGGCCAACATGGATGGCATCAATTCTTTTATTCCATGACTTTCTTATTATTGGAGAAGAAATGACTATTAAGGAAGTAAAGAACAGGAAACTGAACCCTGACCTTATTTTCTCTTTGTAGGTCACATCAGTAAAGAACCAGCTAGAAAACAAATTGGAAGAGTTTAAGCAGAATGCCTGCCGAACCGAGCAGGCGTTACAGGCAAGTCAGAGCAAGGAGAATGAGCTGAGGAGGAGCTGTGAGGTGAGTGAGGAGCAGAGACGAGTGTCTGCCAACTTCCGTTCAGGATGCGCTGGGAATTGCTACACCGATTTTCAGTAGCTTATCATGATCATTTCATTGTCTATTTTATTTGCCAGAAGTATGACGATGTATTTTGTATATAACCTATGTCACAGAACATAGTGCTTTTTTTTTCACTTTCTATTCTGATATAATTTCTAATATGCATGTAGCAATTATAGGAAAACTTGACTTGTACTAAGAACATATACTACTCTTTTTTTTGAAAGATTGTTTTAGACCTTTTGGGAGGTGAAGAATAGAAGAAAACGAGGGTTTCACTTTCTATTCTGATATAATTTCTAATATGCATGTGGCAATTATAGGAAAACTTGACTTGTACTAAGGACATATACTACTCTTTTTTTTTGAAAGATTGTTTTAGACCATTTGGGAGGTGAAGAATAGAAGAAAACGAGGGGTTTTCGAAATGGAAAGAAACAAAATTGGTGAAGGGGTAAATTGAAATCCCTTTTCCAAGGGTTGGCTTTTGAATCATCAAATATTAAAAACCTGGTGGAAAGTCAATGATTTAAATGAGCAGAGTAATGACAGATGAAGAGTTCCTAGATTTCAAATTCTTGTGAAAACATCAAGTAATTGTAAATTATGTTACTCTGGCTTCAGAAGTCAGCATTAAGTTCAGTGTTGAGCACGGTTGACAGTGTTTTCGTAGATTCGTGCTTTTGTGCACAATGCTGGATGATTTCCCCAGTGGTGTGAGTATAGAACTACCCTGACGTTGCTTCCACTGATAGGGTTTTCTCCATACTTATTTAATTTGGTTTCTCCCTGAATTTACTTAGTGGCCTGGAGTTTATTTTAAAGGGCTTAATGAAGAGCCATTTAGGGGCGCTTACTAGCCTGAGACAATTTGAATAGTGACATAAATCAGCGTGGCATCATTACAAAGAAGCACAGCAGAACAGAAGTTTCTTCCCCATCAAATGTCACAGGAAAGAAATTGTTCCACTCATTCTTTAAATATTTTGCAGTCACTTTCTAGATTGCAAAGATTCTCTCTTTGAAATTCTCTGTAAAGAGCAGTCATTTATGCAGGTGAGGAGAGTCGAAAGGTATTTATCCCCCAGCTTTGGAGAGTTAACACGGTTGTAAAATCCGAGCATCTGTCAGTAGCACAGGAGCATGCAGCCAGCCTCAGAGGGGTAATACGGCTGGAGACAGGCGGCCCCAGTTCCAGCCACTGGAGTGGAAGGAAGCTTCGTATCAGATGATGGTTTCAACAGCGAACGTTTTCAAATGGAAGTGTTTTGTTTCAGCAAAACAAATGTTTGCCTTTTGGCCAGTGGGGACCAACCAGCAGATGCTTCTGCTAACATTTCCACAGGCAGACTGGCACCGAACTCTTCCCTCTGTGAGCTCCCCTTTTCAGCCAGGAACTCTCCCGCGACGTCACTGGCGGCCTGGTGCAAGCGTTTTGTAAAAGCAGTCATCTGGTTAAGAGGCCACAAATGCTTTTAAAACAGTCTCCTTGGCCGAGGCGCAGTAGTGGGCTGGGCGTTGTCTTGCAGGTGTTTCTGAAGACTTGGGTGACCCCACAGGGTCTGGTGTGTCAGCTGAGGAGCTGTCCACAGTGAACGCACCTATACTGAGCTAACTGCCCCCGTGTTGCACTAATATGTCATCGATCTCTGTGTCCAGTGAGGGCAGTTGTGTGCCAGGGCATAGCACAGAGCCAGGGAGTTCATTTAGTATCTGTCTTCATTTATGTGTGTGTCTTCTTTTGAAGATGAGAAGAACTCACATTTAGCTGGCTCTTGCATTTTGAATTGGGATTGGGATCAGAAAAGTGATTTAGCCACTTAGAGCGGTGCATAACTTAATGGTATAATGTTGGCGGCTTTAGTGTGAGCGAGAGCTGAAATTGCATTGCTTTTCTGCCACCTACCTGCTGAATGACCTTGGGACAGTGACTTTCCTCTTCTGAGTCTGACTTTCTTCATCTGCATATAGGGACAAATAATACCCCTTCCTTTTCAAAGCTTCATCGATGATTAAATTAAACCCTGCCCAGTACATAAGTGCTCAGTAGATTATTGCAGTCCACCTGCTCATTGCTTTGGTCTTCACAACTGTTATGGCCTGATTGCTGTCACCCATAGGCGCAGAAAGCGATGAGCCAGGGGACAGTGCATTTGAGATTTTACACGTTTAAAATTTGCCTGTTCTATCCTATCACTGTGGGTCTCTTTCTGTATCTAATTATAAGTATTAACAAGTTTAGCACGCCGATAGGTTTTGGATGCTGAAATAATGTGACAGTTGTACTGAAATTTTCCTTGTTCGTGTTTAGCAAACTAATATGCCACTCACAATGAGAAAGCATCAGTAATGGAAACGTGATTTAATGGTCCAATCAAGGGTAAAGTTAACGTTTAGTATCAAAATGAATGGAGGGTTTCAATACACTGCTCATCCAGCATCGGCTGCCAGCCCCATAGCATTGTGTTAGGCCATCATGTACCATCATTTGACAGCCAAGGTAGGGGGAACACTTGCTTGGGGACCTTTCTGAGCACAGGATCTGTATTATACCAGATCCTCTAAGGGGCTTGGTCTGGCAGACAGGAATGATGAGGTGGAAGGGAAAAACACATCCTTTGCATCCGTCCCTTGTTCATGATACAGACTTCGCCCCAGCAGGGGACGTATTAAGCATCATTCATGGATGGGATCATGAAATAGTGCACAGTAACTGAAATTTGTTTTGTCTGGCCCTAGGAAAGGATGCTTCCCTTGCTGCTCCTAAACCGAAGTTGATTTGGGTGGAATAGCTTGCTAAGCTCAGATGCTGGCTTGTGTTTATAGGGATTTTTGTTGCGTTTATTCAGACTTGTGCCCAATTTTGCACATCATGTCAGGATGCAGGAGATGCCTAGGAGAACGTATCCTTGTATGCTTAACTCGTTGTTGATAATGAGCTACCCAATCAAGTCTTAAGTGGCTGTAGCCTTGCAGAAAACTAATTGCTGATGGATGGCAGTTTACAGCTCGATTTTCAGATGTTCATTTTCTAAATTCTGGCTTTTAAAAATCCTTGGGTTGGTCTTAGCCATAGCATTAGAAGCCTGCTGGGTCCCAGGATTGGCTGAACATTTCTTTGTTAGAAACAAATATTTACGGAGCTAATGCCAGAATAGAGAAAGACATGCTAATCTTTCCATTTCACTTACGATTCCTGTAAATGTCTCCAGTTACGGACAGAGGCTGTGGAGATCAACAGACATGTAAACACAAATTGCCCCCCTCCCTCTCTGGGATGCACCCAGCTTTAGCTTTGCACATGGTGTCTTCTCAGCTTTCTTGTCACCTCCAGATGTAGATGCCATTTAGTTTGATTGATTTTTTTAGGGTAAGAAAATATTTTATAGGTTGTAAATTACAATGCTACGTCAACCCAGGCGGGTGGGTAAATGCTAGTTCCTCTCTTATGTTGAACTCATACAGCTGATCTTAGCACTGATCACACAGATCTCACTGCTGTTAGATTTTGGGAAGAAATACTAATAATGCTCCATTCACTTGTTAAAGTTCTTCAAGGTATTTTTCCTTTCACATTTGTGATTTCTTTTGATGGTTATCCTGTGTTTGAAGAACAAAGAGGCGATTATAGTGTCTATAGTTTAATGATGTTAGTTTAAGTCAATAACACATTTCAAACACATATATATATTTATTGATTTTAGAGAAGAAGTGAGAGGGATAGAGAGAGATCGAAACATTGATCTGCTGCCTCCTGCATGCCCCCTACTGGGGGATCCAGCCTGCAACTCGGGCATGCGCCCTGATTGGGAATCGAACTGGCAACCCCCCGGTGCAAGGGATGATGCTTGATCAACTGAGCCACACTGGCTAGGGCACACTGTTGTATCTTAATGATCATTCTTTGCAGACTTGAACACTGCCCAGTATGAATGCCAGCCTCAGTCTTGAGATCAGTTGGAGCGGCCCTTTAGTTCTGATTGATGTCTTAATTTGCCAGCAAGGAAGGGAGGCAGGATTAGGACAAAGACAGGAGTTTAACTACAATGGGTTCTGTCTTATCTTGATGATGAAATGAGCATATATATATATGAACACAGCAGCTGCCAGCAAGTTTTCAAGTACTTCCTCCTAGCCAGATTCCCCCTCTTCTTGAATTTGGCTTTGCTGCCTCAGTACCCATCTGCTGGTAGTAACCAGACTGATAATTGAAGGCAGCTTTCCAACACAGCACTGCCAGGGCCATCTGTTTTCTAACGGTGCAGTAGGGTTTTGGAGGCTGGGTCTTAATTGTTTCTTTAAGATTCAGAATTTTCTCCTTCTCAGAGGGGTATTTTTTAAGTTGTTTTTTTTTTTTTTTAAGTTAACCTTATGAATTCCCCCTCCCCCAAGGATGTGAGACCCTTAATTCTGTCAGTATATGCCAATTCTTTGTGGTCCAGAGGGTGGCATATCATATAAGCTGAGATACTTAACAGCTATAAAATCATTAAAGGTTGGAAAACAGGTTGAGGAAATAGAGGATTTGTGATATTGTGTGTCTTATGTGGTTAATAAGCAATAGCACTTTTCTTTGGCATACAAATATTGCTTGGTTTTAAGATCCCCCCCCCCCCCCCCCATTTAGTCTCCCTAGATAATACAATGGGGCTACATCTGCGTCTCTGCTACTTTATTTACATGGATACTTCATTTAATCAGGTGCCCAAAGAATCTGTTTTTACTGTGAAAGCTCAGTTTCCTCCATCTAGAATGAATTCTTCCTTTTGTGCTTCAGCCTGATTTCCCATAGTACTCGCCACCTCTCTTTAGCAGTTAGCACATCCCCATGTGTATTAAGTGACTGGTAACACATCTTCCCTCACTGGGTTACTTGCCCTGAGGGCAGAGACTGTCTCACTTAAATTTACATCTTTTATAATGTTCATTTCAGCATGTGGTTCATTGTAGATTTTTTGATAAACACTTATTAAAGGTAATTTACTCATAAAGACATCCCCTTAACATTGAACCTCAAGATGTAGAGTCAACATTTGTAGTGTGAATTTTTTTGTTCCATAGTACATCAGGTATTTGCAAAAATATGTTCGATATCCATTCAGATATGATAAGAACTTGGAGCTTGTGTCCTTGAGGATCTTTTAAATAGGATTTTTCTTATGAGCTAACGCTTTAACAAGCTTAGGGACAACCAGAAAGCTCAAAGAAATATATTTTTGAGGGAAAATGATTATCGTCAGATTTAGGTTTTTGGATTTGTTTTAACTTCTATTCATAAACTCATTTGGTTCAATAATGTCTGACTTTGTTAAGCACTCAAAGGGAACGTGTGATTCCTCCCCTAGTGAGATACACAATCATTTCCATTAGGGCCTTTCCTAAGGCAGAAGTCATAGTTTGCTTGAGCATTTGTTTTGATTATAACCAAGTAAATGTGCACTTTAGGAAATGAAGAAGGAAAACAGCTTCCTTAAGAGCCAGTCTGAGCAAAGTGCCAGAGAAGTCTGCCACCTGCAGGAGGAACTGAAGAAGACCAAGCAGTGTTTGACTCATAGCCAGAATTTTGCAGAAGAAATGAAGGGTAAGAAAAACTTGGTGTGTTAGAATTATTTCTCTAAGCTACCATTCCTGAGAGAGAGGATGGATAGCATTAGAAACTTCGCATTTTTCCATATATTCTCCCAGAAAGATGTCTGCATTCGATGTGGAGAAAGTTTTCTCTCGTCCACTTTTTAGTTTCCAAAGTGATAGTTGGACATTGTTTTATTGGAGCACATTGAGTCCCCAAACGCCTGGTTTTCAGCACTTTGAAACCAGAGGGGTAAATATTTCCCACACAAAAGTAAATTGTCAGTGCTGTCTATTGCCCGAGAGTACTATTGATTGTCTCAAGTGTGTTTGTTAGTTACATTCAGACAGCTCATCTCCTCGCTCATTACCATTTCCCACATAATGGAAAATCACTTTATGAAATGCATGTGCCCCAGCCCTTAATGACCATTGATTTTTGATGGCTAACTTGACTGAATGATTTTATTTCCTTACTTTAGAGCTACAGAATTATGCTATACACACTAAATGAATCCACTGCTGGTTTCCCATTTATCAGTGTACCATATGTCTTCTACTTCATTTATTTTCTCACCTGGGGTATTTGCACATCTGAGATTTTTTTTAATCCTCAACTGAGGATATTTTTATTAATTTTAGGGAGAGAGAAAGAGTGAATCATCAATGTGAGAAACATTGATTAGTTACCTCCTATATGTGCCTCAACGGGGAATGGAACCTGCAACCTTTTTTTGGTGTGCGGGACAACACTCCAACCAGTTGAGTCACCTGGCCAGGGCTCTAGGATTTCTTTTAACCTGACCTGTGGATTATGTGTCACACTTGCTGGTGACTGTTTTCTTTTTAAAATTTCCATCTCCCGAAGATAGCTTTCCATTTTTCCACAGCAGTGGTAAAAATGTCAGTCTCTCTTGAAAGAAAACCATGGCAAAAGTGAAGGGTTCCAGGTGTTTTCCAGTGTTGGTCATCAGGGTTATTGTCTCAGGTCCTCGTGAGCAGAGGTGATTGACAGCCCTTGTGGTCAACTGAGAAACCTCATCCAGTAGGTAGAATGAGGTTAGAAGATTAAATATAGGAGCTGTATTGTAACATCTGCATTTAGAATACATCCTGTCCTTATCATCTACTATTAAGTTTCTCAACTTATATTCTCCCTCAATATATTTGGGGTATATAAAGCCTTCCCATCACTGTTGAATGAAATCATTGAGGTTATTCTCAACTGGGGGGGACCAGTGGGTAGAAAGAAGTGTGTTGTTGGACAGAAAACAAGATTTTAATGGAGTTTGAAAAAGCTTCCAGATAATTCTTGGGTTTATAGACACTACCCTTACTGCAAGGGGCTGGGATGTGGATGACATTGTTTCTAAGTAATATTCCTATATAGGCTTTGAGAGTTAGTGATTATAGGATTTTTTACTCTTTTGAGCCCTTGTGGTCAACTGAGAAACCTCATCCAGTAGGTAGAATGAGGTTAGAAGATTAAATATAGGAGCTGTATTGTAACATCTGCATTTAGAATACATTCTGTCCTTATCATCTACTATTAAGTTTCTCAACTTATATTCTCCCTCAATATATTTGGGGTATATAAAGCCTTCCCATCACTGTTGAATGAAATCATTGAGGTTATTCTCAACTGGGTGGGACCAGTGGGTAGAAGTGTGTTGTTGGACAGAAAACAAGATTTTAATGGAGTTTGAAAAAGCTTCCAGATAATTCTTGGGTTTATAGACACTACCCTTACTGCAAGGGGCTGGGATGTGGATGACATTGTTTCTAAGTAATATTCCTATATAGGCTTTGAGAGTTAGTGATTATAGGATTTTTTACTCTTTTGTATTTAATCCTATATACTTTGGCTAAAATGGTGGAGTAGTTACTTATTTTCCTGGAAAATCAGTATTACTCCATAGTAACATGAGTAATTCCATTTCAGTGCTGTTTTTGACACAGTTTTCTCTCTTTAAATAAATATATCAAAAGAGTTGAAAAATATAGTCAGAAGTAGTTACTTATTTTCCTGGAAAATCAGTATTACTCCACAGTAACATGAGTAATTCCATTTCAATGCTGCTTTTTGACACAGTTTTCTCTCTTTAAATAAGTATATCAAAAGAGTTGAAAAATATAGTCAGAGATGTGGTGAGTTTGTATCCAACCATTGCAAAAAAGCAGGTATCACAGTAAAGGGAGTCATGATCTTTTACTGGTGGAGGGTCTTGCTTTCAGTTTATAAAACATGCAACATCATTGAAGCATAATAAAATGAGTATTCCTGTATACCTATACATAAACATACACAGAAGAAGAAGAAAAGAAAGTTGCAACGGCTTAGGAAAATAATCTGTTGATATTTCATATATTTTATGCAACAACCCTTTATTAAGCTGCTTAGAAAGAAGATGAACAAATGTATTACCACCTCTAAAAGGACCATGTCTCTCCTTGCTCTAATTGACTTTATATAAGCTTAGATGATTGTCAGGTGATCTACTTTATAGGACGTACCTGGGCAATAATGCCAGTTTTTATAGTGCTGAGAAGTTGTTAGTTTGTTTAGATTTTTTTTTCAAGTTTAAAATTTTTATAAAGTATCAAAAACATTGACAGTGCTTTTTATTATTTTATTTTCAATAGCTAAGAATACTTCCCAGGAAACCATGTTAAAAGACCTTCAAGAAAAAATAAACCGGCAAGAGAATTCCTTGACTTTAGAGAAACTGAAGCTTGCCTTGGCTGACCTGGAAAAGCAGCGTGATTGTTCTCAAGATCTGTTGAAGAAAAGGGAACATCACATAGAACAACTGAGCGAAAAGTTAAGCAAAACAGAGAGAGAGTCTGAAGCTTTATTGAGTGCTTTGGAGGTAAAAAGGAAAGAATTTGAAGAATTGAAAGAAGAGAAAACTCAGTTTTCTCATTGGAAAAATGAAAATGAACAACTTATAAAGCAAATGGAATCAGATAAGGAAAGCTTGCTGAGTAAAATTAATCAGTTGGAAACTTGTCTTAAGACACAAAAAATAAAAAGCAATGAATACAACGAGAGAGTAAGCATATTGGAGATGGAAAGAGAAAACATAAGTGTTGAGGTGAGAAACCTCCACAATATGATTGATAGCAAGACTGTCGAGGTAGAGGCTCAGAAACAAGCTTACGCAGAGCTACAGCAAAAAGCCGAGTTCTCAGATCAGAAACATAAGAAGGAAATGGAAAATATGTGTGTGAAAGTTTCTGAGCTTACTGGGCAAGTTGAAGATCTGAAGCACAAGCTTCAATTACTTTCAAGTGAAATAACAAACAAAGACCAGCGTTACCAAGACCTGCATGCAGAATATGAGAGCCTCAGGGACCTGCTAAAATCCAGTGATTCTTTGGTGGCAAATGAGGCTCATCACAGAAATCTTTTGGCTTTTGAGCAGCAGTCTGCAGTGAATAATTCCTTTGCAAATATAGGAGAACAAGGAAGTATGCCTTCAGAAAGGAGCGATTGCCATGTAGAAGCAGACCAAAGTCCAGAAAATTCAGCCATCTTACAAAATAGAGTCATTTCTCTTGAGTTTTCATTAGAGTCCCAAAAGCAAATGAACTCAGATCTGCAAAAGCAGTGTGAAGAGTTGGTGCAAATCCGAGGAGAAATAGAAGAAAACCTTGTCAGAGCAGAACAGATGCATCAAAGTTTTGTGGCAGAAACAAGTCAACGCATTAACAAATTACAGGAAGACACTTCTGTCCATCAGAATGTTGTTACTGAAACTTTAGTTGCCCTGGAGAACAAGGACAGAGAGGTGCAGCTTTTGAATGGAAAATTGGAAAGTGAGCAAGCAGAGATTCAAGAATTAAAAAAGAGCAACCATTTACTTCAAGAATCTCTAAAGGAGCTACAACTTTTGTCTGAAACTCTGAGCTCAGAGAAAAAGGAAATGAGTTCCATGCTTTCTCTAAATAAAAAGAATATTGAAGAGTTGACCCAAGAAAATGGGACTCTCAAGGAACTTAATGCCACCTTAAATCAAGAGAAGATGGATTTACTCCAAAAAAGTGAGAGTATTTCACAGTGTATCGTCGAAGGGGAAAAAAGTATTTCAGAGTTATCTAATCAGTATGAGCAAGAAAGACTTATTTTATTACAAAGATGTGAAGAAACAGGAAATGCATTTGAGAATCTCAGTGAGAAATACAAAGCAGCACAAGAAATGAACTCCAAATTAGAACGTGTGCTAAATGAATGCACTAGTGTGAGTGAAGATAGAAAAACTGAGTTGGAACAGCTAAAGGAAACCTTTGCAAGGGAACACCAAGCATTTGTAGCAAAATTAGCTTTAGCTGAAGAAAGAAACCAGAATCTAATACAAGAGTTGGAGTCATTGCAGGGAGATCTGAGAGCTGAGATTGTAGAGATTCAAAACAATTCCAAGAGTGAGGCTGATGATTTAAAGCAAGAGATCAGGACTTTAAAGGAAGAGCACACCAAAATGCAAAAGGAACTGAATGCCTTATCACAAGAGAATGAGCAGCTGATGAACTTGATGAAGATGAAACATGAGCATCAGAATCTAGAATTGGACCCAATTAATGACTCTGTGACAGAAAGAGACAGTGAGAAGAGTAAATGTCATGTTCAACTTCCAATGGAGCTTGAAGTTAAAGATACTTCTCAAGACAATTATGTTGCACAGTTGGAACAATTAGAAGCTAAGATACGAAATATGGAATTACAACTTGAGGAAAGTGAGAAGGAAAAGAAGTACCTACAGCATGAATTACAGAATATTAACAGAGAATTAGAATCTAGAAATTTGCTGCAAGACATTCAATCACAAGAAATTAGTGGCCTTAAAGACTGTGAAGTAGATACAGAAGAAAAGTATATGTCCATGCTTCATGAGTTGTCAACAAGTCAAAAGGACAATGAGCAGCTGCAGTGCTCTCTACAAATGGCATTGAACAAGCTGAATGAGCTAGAGACAATGTGTGAAATGCTGCGCAGTGAAAAGTTTGAATTAATGTCTGAGCTGAATGACTCAAGATCAGAATGTATCACAGCAACTAGTAAAATGGCAAACGTTGAGAAACTAGTCAGTGAAGTTAAAATATTAAATGATGAAAATGGTCATTGCCAAGATAAGTCAGTGGAAGAAATGCTAGAAGGTGAACGTGGTGAACAACAAAATTCAGAGACATCTGTGTCCTTAAATCCTTTAGGTAACAGTCACATCTATGAGCACTTGACATTGTCGAACAAAGAAGTTCAAACGCACTTTGCTGAATTGCAGGAGAAATTCTCATCTTTACAAAGTGAACACAAAAGTTTACATGATCAGCACAGCCAAATGAGCTCTAAGATGTCAGAGCTACAGTCCTATGTTGATGTGTTGAAGGCTGAAAATTTGGTTTTGTCAATGAGTCTTCGAAACTCTCCAGGTGACTTGGTAAAGGAAGGGAAGATGGAATCCAGGGAGAGTCGTTCACTGTCACTGTCATTCTCTTGTGTGGCTGACAGCCCTAGTCTTACTAGTCTGGGGGAATTATCATTTTGCAAAGATCTTTTAGAACAGACAGGGGAAACATCCCTTTGGAATAGTTTGGAAGGGAATGTTTCTACAAACCAGTCCCACCAAGAGGAGGTATCTTGTAGCAGTCTGGAGGAGGAGGATCTGCCCAAGACTACTGTCCCGTCAGCCTCAGAGAAGAGTGTTGAAGAACTTGAGATCCTCTGTCAGATATACCAGCAGTCCCTTAAGAAGCTAGAAGAAAAAATCGAAAGTCAAGAGATCATGAAAAAGAAGGAAATTGAAGAGCTCAAACAGTTACTAAATTCTGAAATGGAAGAGCTTGACTGTCTTCGGAAGCAGCATTTGTCAGAAAATGAACAGTGGCAGCAGAAACTGGCAAGCGTGACGATGGAGATGGAGTCCAAGTTGGCGGCAGAAAAGAAACAGACAGAACACCTGTCACTGGAACTCGAAGTAGCACGACTCCAGCTACAAGGTCTGGACTTAAGTACCCGGTCTTTCCTTGGCACCGACCTTGAAGATGTAAGTACATGGATTTACATGCTATTTCTCTAATTGCATGTCTAGCAGACACTCAATAAATGTTTGTTGAATGGAAATCAATGTTGAATTGACCTTAAAAATAGTTTTAGGGTTCAAGGGCATCAAATATCCCAAAGTTTTTTAAAAAAACAATCCAGAACTTTAGGAATATGAGTAAACCTTTTTGGGAGCTAAATTTCCACAGTTATTACATTTAAGCACTATTATATGGGAAATTACTAAAGAGGGTTTTTAAACTCTCCTGGAACAAATTACATGGCATCAGAACAGTGTCTTCAGGATGTGTGTGTTGTATGTTTTCATTCTTTGTGAGTTAATAAAGCACACTTACATAATAAATTAGAGCTTAGGAATGTTATTGTGATATGAATTTTAAAGTCTCTTGCCCTTTCTATTTTTAATGTTACAGAGTTAAAGTCATGAAACTAATAAGAGTATATTACATGTTACTGAATCATTTTCTAACAATTTGCTCTGATACAAATCTATAATTTGGTATCAGTTGTTTAAAAAGATCTTTCTTTATAGAAAACGAAATTGCCTAGTTACTTATAACTTTGTCCTTCTAGTCTGCCAGCTACACTAATAATTCTGTATGGTTGACGAGTCTCACTTTGTTCCTTCTGCCTCTGTAAGAGAGGAAAGGCAAGTGGTGAGTCAGCAGGAGTAGTCATAGCCACTGATCCTCATTTTACAGATGAGTGGAAGGTGATGTCCAGACACGTGATTTTTCTGAGAATGTTAAGCCCTTGGGCTGGAATTCTGGTCAGAAAACATTATTGCCTTCTCTTATCAAAGAATATCAGAAATGCTGAAGATGGAAGCTGAGCATTTCATGTGGAATTGGTTAGCCTCTTGTTTGATAATCACAGAGATATTTTATATTTAGGCTATCTGGACTATTTCTAGCAAGAAAAACAATATATGAAATTTAAGTATGCCAATGTGGATGATTAAATAACTGGAGGTTTGTCTTCATGATAAAGACCTTACCAGTGCCTTGCCCAGAGAGAACACTTACAGAACGTTTGTTTAATTGTGTGGAGTATTTGGATGGAGAGAAGAGAATGTTGTAGGAAATACTTCATTTGAAGCGATGTATTGAGCCAAGGCAAGAAGCCAGTTGCTATCAAATAATAATTAAGCCTATTTATTCTATTATGATTCTTCCTGAAACATAAAAAGCATTCTTGTTCTATATTACAACTGCAGGCTATTCAGGGTGGAAATGATAACTGTGACACCAACGAATCAGAAGAATGTACTACTTCAGAAACTAAAGAGAGAACACCAAAGCAGGACATGCATCCAATGTGTGAAAAAGAAGCTCAGCAGGACCTCAGTCTAGAGGAGGAGAAAAGCACCAAGCCTGGGGCAGTTCTGCAGGCAGGAGAATGTTCTCAGGAGCTGTCCCCAGAAACCAGTTCTGATTCCCCACTGGAAGATAAAACCCAAGACTTACCAGAATGCATTTCTGAGTCATCACTTTCTGGTCCCAATCCTTTGGTACCTATGGATTTTCTAGAGGCTCAGGTAACCACTCAGAATCTCCAACTGCAGGTAAAAGAGATATCAAATGAAAATTTGAGATTACTTCATGTCATAGAGGAACGGGACAAAAATGTTGAAATTTTGCTAAGCGAAATAAAAGAGTTAGATTCAAGACTCAATTTACAGGAAGTACAACTAACTACCAAGATTGAAACATGCAGAGAATTGGAGGAAACAGTTGAGGAACTTAAGAAAGAAAAATCCAATTTAATGGAAAAATTGGAATCCTTTTCTTGTGATAACCTGGAGTTCCACCAGAGAGTAGAAAGTTTGGAAGGCCTCAACTGTAGTTTAGAAATGGGCACAGATAAATTGTCACATGAAGTTACTCAAGATAATGTAGCCAAGGTAAACGACCACTGGAGAGAGAGGTTTCTTGAAGTGGAAAATGAGCTGCAGAGGATCAAGTTGGAGAAAGGCAGCATCGAGCATCATGCCCACTCTGTGGAAGCTGACATTGAGAGAGTTCAAACAGAGAAGCTGCAATTAGAAAAAGACTATGAATCTAAGCAGCGAGTTATAAGCCATCTTGAGGAAGAACTCTCTGTGGTCACAAGTGAGAGAAACCGGCTTCATGGAGAATTAGATACTTTGTCAAAAGAACATAAAGAATTGGACTTGATGTCTGAAAAGATGAAGGAGAAAATTCAAGAGCTGGAATCTCATCAAGAGGAGTGTCTACAGCACATTGAGGTGGTGGGAGATGAGCTGAAGGACAAAACGCAGCTCCTTCAGAATTTGTCCTCAGATAATGCCCGCCTGCAGGAGCAGCTGCAGAGCTTGGAAAAGGACTCACACACACTGTCTTTGGGAAAAAGTGAGCTGGAAAACCAAATCGGACAATTGAATAATGAGAAAGAATTGCTTTTAAGGGAATCTGAAAGCCTAAAGACCAAGTTTCATGATTTGGAACAGGAAAAGCTGACCATTGCCAAGGCCTTGGAGGCTGCAGTAATGGAAAAAGGCGAGGTCGCCATGAGGCTGAACTCAACGCAAGACGAGGTGCATCAGCTGAGAAGTGGCATTGAGAAACTGAGGGTCCGCATCGAAGCTGATGAAAAGAAGCAGCTCCACGTCTTAGAGAAACTGAAAGAAAGTGAGCGTAAGAATGATTCGCTTCAGGATAAACTTGAGAATCTTGAAAGAGAATTGCAGATGGCGGAGGAAAACCAAGAGATGGTAATTCTTGATGCTGAGAATTCCAAAGCAGAGGTAGAGACCCTAAAAACACAAATAGAATTGACCACTGAACGCCTGAAAGCTTTAGAATCAAACCTTGTCACAATACAGTCCGAAAAAGAAAATCTGACTAAGCAGCTACGAGAAAAACAAGGTCAGGTGTCTGAATTAGACACGTTACTCTCTTCATTAAAAAGTCTATTAGAAGAAAAAGAGCAAGAAAATATGCAGACAAAAGAAGAATCTAAAGCTGCAGTGGAAATGCTTCAAACAGAATTGAAAGAGCTGAACGAGGAGGTGTCGGCCTTGTTTGATGACCAAGAAACCAGGGAGGTCAGAGCGCAGAGCCTGGGCTCCCCAGTGCAGGTGGTGCAGCAGCTGAGAAATAGCATTGAAAAGCTGAAAATCCACCTAGAAACTGATGAAAAGAAGCAGCAGGAAAGTAAGCATCATGCAGACTTGCTTAAGGATAGAGTTGAAAACCTTGAAAGAGAACTAGAGATGTCGAGAAAAAACCACGAGCGTGCGATTCTGGAGGCTGAGAACTCCAAAGCAGAGGTTGATACCCTAACAGCAAAAATTGAGGAGATGGCCCCAAATCTGAGAGATTTGGAATTAAATCTTATCAATATGAGGTCAGAAAAAGAAAATCTGACAAAAGAATTAGAAAAAGAGCAAGGACGAGTATCTGAATTGGAAACATTAAATTCTTCATTTGACAATCTACTGCAAGTAAGAGAGCAAGAGAAACTTCAGCTGAAAGAAGAATCTAAACTTGCTGAGGAGAGGCTTCAGGCTCAATTAAAAGAGCTAAAGGAGAAAGTGGCAGCCTTGTGTGATGACCAAGAGACCTGGAAGGCCAAACAACAGGATCTGAGTGGTCAAGTAGATTATCTTGAACATGAGAAGTCTAAGTTGCTGCAAAGCCTTGATGAGGCCAAAAGTAATTACACTATTTTGCAATCTTCTGTGAATGGCCTCATCCAAGAAGTCGAAGATGGCAAACAGAAACTCCAGAAGAAGGATGAAGAAATCCATGTACTCAAAAATCAAATCCAAGACCGAGAGCAGCTTGTCTCTAAACTGTCCCAAGTGGAAGGAGAGCAGCAAGTTTGGAAGAAGCAAAAAGCAGACCTGGAGAATCTGACGGTAGAATTGGAGCAAAAGATCCAAGGCCTGCAGTCCACAAATGACACTTTGCAGCACACCTTCGAAGCGCTGCAGACTTCTTACAAGGACCTGGAGAAAGAGCTGGAATTGACAAAAATGGAAAAAATATCCTTGGTTGAAAAAGTAAGTGACTTTATCTACATTTTCATTTGTTGTCATGAGGGAGGGAAACCACTGGGTGAGTTGTATTTCCCTGTGGATGGTGCCTGCAGTATTGGACCAAACTTTGTAAAGGTCTTGAACTTGGGGGACATTGAGTTGGCTCCAGTAGTAGTGACTCTTTTGCTTTGGGACACATTTGTCTGGGACTCATCTAAGGATTGGCCCAGGTTTGCAATATGGCACCTGGACATGGGAGAAGCTCTGGGTCATGCACAGTTCCTGGCTCATTACACTTCCCTTTCTCACAATGCATCAGAATAGTACCCTCCCATACCCAGGTGAGAATCTGCTATAAAGGGTATAACACATACTAGTTAGAAGGGATCCCCTTTGTCCCTGGGCTGCCTTTACTGCCTTTAGGAGAAAGACCTATTAGGATGGTGATAGAATTGTTACAGCAGGACCTTCATGGCTCCCAGTGTGTGTCCTGGGGATTTTGTACTTTCAGTTCCCCTCTCTTGTATCTTCTCCTTTAGACTCCTGTTATTTGTAAGCTGATGACTAAAGGGAAGATCTGCCATCAGGAGGCTCACTTACTAATGAAAAATTAAGTTTTTTGCCTTCTTTGCTTGCTTACTGATCTAGCAAAGTGATTCCATCAAATCACATTTTTACTGGACAAATATTAAAGGAGAAAGGGTGTGTCCAGAAAATGTAATCACTTCATAACTTTATTTTCCAAGAATTTCAAGTTTTTGGGTGGCTAGCAAGAGATGGCGGTTCTGGTAGAGATGATTAGAAAAACTATAGCAGGCTGTTTCAACGTCAAGGAGCAGATGCAAACAAGAGAGCTTTAGCTGGCCGTGACTGATCAGAGCCGTGTTTCTTGCAGAGCAGTATGGCATTGGAGGATTAGTAGAGATCCAAGAAATGATAAAAATCTAAGACACTGCCTCATACAGTAGTCTCTGAGGTGTAAGTTTAATTCAAATTAATGCCTTTATGAAGGATTTTAATACTGAGTAATATCTTTTGTTGTCATTCCTTTCCTTATTGTTGTCTTTTATTAAATCTTTGCTGAGAAGAAAAGGTAAGCTCCCCAGTGGGATTTGAGCATATTAATTGAGTGGATTAGTAAAAGGAGGCTTAGCTGGGTCCCATTTTCTTACCAAAGTCTGAAATGATGTCATGAATATGTTGTATGCGAGGGATTAATTTGATCAAAACAGAAAACCAAAAGCATGTCCTGATGAAAGATTAAATTCCAGGTGGACACTATGACTTTGAAGGAAACTGAGCTGCAGAGGGAAATACACGCGATGATGCAGAAAATGACGGGTTTGGAAGAAGAAGTCAGTGGGGAGAAAAACAGGCTCACTGAAGAATTAAATTTAATGTCGGAAGAAATAAAGAACAGCAAAGTAAGCTTCTCTGTGACAGATTGACAATTCAGTGTGCACGCTCTCCTTGTTTGTTTTTGTAAGACCTTCTGTAATGTACCAAACTTTTTTAGCTTTTGAGAAAAATAACCCCACACATATGTCACGATCAGGCTTGCAGTCATCTCCACCAGCCAGCACTGTCATGAGCCCAGGAGTCACGAGAGGCCTTTGAACACGTGACCAGACCTGTCACGGAGCCCAAGTACTTTTTTTTTCATGGAAGGGGACTCTTGTACTGTATTAACTCACATCAGAAATAGATTTCACGCAGCTTTCAATCGGCCGCTTTCCTAGCCTGCCGCAGATCACAAGCCAAAATGTTGCTAGAGACAGATGCGCATACACTGATCTTGCTAAGAACTAACAAAATACCAGAAAGAAAGCTCAGTAAAATGTAAAGTTAGAGCAGTCTTAGGTGTTATTTTTCTTAAAAATGTTTTTTTATTGATTTCAGAGACATAAAAGGAGAGAGGTGGGAGAGAGAGAAACATCAATGATGAGAGGGAATCATCAATTGCCTGCCTCCTGCATGCTCCCTACTGGGGACCTAGCTAGCAACCTGGGCATGTGTCCTGGAATCTAGCTGTGACTTCCTGGTTCATGGGTCATTGCTCAACCACTGAGCCACACCAACCAGACGTGGATGCTATTTTAGAGCCGGGTTAATGTGGCAGATCTATAGCATCTGGTTTGCCACTCCTCACTGCTGTTCCCATAGCAGACACTGCTGACTCACACTGCCTCCCTTCCTCCTGAGTTTCTTAACACTGAGTCCCAGGTAGCAGCCACTGTGCATGCAGAGCTGGCAGATGTAGGGAAACCCGTTTGCCACTCCCAGATGTCCATATGGTCCTCATGCAGCTTCATCCCTAAGGAGTACTTAGGAAAGGATAGCGGAATGGAGTTGTGATTATGAACCTGAATAATCACATAAAGTTGACGTGACATTTGTAATAGCCTGTGTAAGAAAGAAGTTGAGGAAAGTTGTATTTTTCTTTAAAGTACTACATTCAAACTAATGAAAATTTAAATCTTTTGGTGTTTAATCTCGGAAATTGACAAGGAATTTTCTGGCAATGCTGTGTAGAAGGAGTTCCTAACTGATGATGAGTTTGAGTATCGCATCTGCTGAAATCTTTGGCACTGAGCATCTTGGGACTATCCCAAGTATGTTGTTATTCGTATTTCACTTATAGGTGTTTAACCTTAAGTGTATACAGATGAGAGTGTTGGCTTGCTATTGCTTCATTCACTCATTTTATTCATTCTATAAATAACAAGCACTGGTAAGGTTAGGGGATAGAATGTCGAACCGTTAGCTCTCCTGTGCTGCTTGTACTCATAAAGCTTGCGGTCTAGACACACAATAAAGCATTAAATAGGAAACATGAAATAATTATAAACTGTTAAGTGCTATAAATGAAAGAAATAAGATTCTTGATTGTCGAACAATTGGGATTGGGCTGTGGGGGTAGGCAACAACCTAATTGAGATCAGGTGGTCAGAGAATGTTGCCTGTAGGATGAGGAGTCAGATCTGCAAAGAACCAGCTAGACCAGCCGTGGGCAAACTACGGCCCACGGGCCGGATCCGGCCCGTTTGAAATGAATAAAACTAAAAAAAAAAAAAAACCCTTTTATTTAATGATGTTTACTTTGAATTTATATTAGTTCACACAAACACTCCATCCATGCTTTTGTTCCGGCCCTCCGGTCCAGTTTAAGAACCCATTGTGGCCCTCGAGTCAAAAAGTTTGCCCACCCCTGAGCTAGACTATGGAACCTTCGGGCTCTAGGGAGCAATATGGTAAAGTCTTTGTGTTTTTCAGAAATTGAAGCCATTGTGGCTGAAATCAGATGGAAAATGATATGAGAAAAGATTAGGGAGGAAGGAAGGCCATGGTAAAGTGTTCGAATGAAGTCTGAAGTGACCAAATACACGCAGCTGGCATTTAAAGGAAAGGTTTGGAGTGGATATATTCACTTGGCTAGTTCAGAATATAGGTCAGATTTCAGAATTATGGCCGTGGTAGAAAATACAGACCAAGCCCAGAGATCCCCCAGTGTGCAGTGTGATGTGCAGGTGGAAGAACAAGCCGGGAAACAGAGGAGCCATGGTGAGGCCAACCAGGGGCGAGTCATGTCCCAGCAGCCAAGAGTGGAGGCTCTCAAGGCAGAAGGGTCAGAGCCTCAGATCCTACTTACAGGTCAGATAGATGAGGACTTAAGTGTGTTCCTTGGATTTACAACGTGGAGGTGGACGATGCCATGAAAAGCTATTTCAGAAGGAGTTGGGATGAAACCAGGCTGGAGTGGGTTGAGTGAATAGGAGATGAGGCAGTGGACACAGTATGTATATAGACTCTATATACACTCGTATGTATATAGAGGCAGCTCTGTGGGATCAGGCACAGGGGAGGCAGGTGCCTCCAGGGCTGTGGTTCTGCCTGTCCTGCACAGAGGAGAGGGGCTAAAGAGTTCAGGTCATTTGGAAGGAAATTCTTAAAGTGATAGAACATGGAATCTAAGCTGGCCAAGGAAGAAAACTGTAAGTCTGGAATGTGAAGGTCATCATGGTGGTGCTGTTGATGAGGTCAAGGAGTTACTGCAATGGAAACACTTAAATAAGCGAACCTGGTAGCCAGGAGGGTATAGTCTCAGAGTGGTTTAGTGGAAGTCGGGTTTCGGAGATTCTGTGGTCCCATTGGATGTGACCTAGGAGGTGGCTGGGCTAGAATGGGGGAAATTGTTACTGCAGATGAAATTGCAATTTAAAGTGAATACACTGCTAAGGATTATAGCATTATTCTGTATAGGTTTTTGTCTTGCCTATAAACTATTTCTTCCCCCTCAGTACTCAGTATTTCCTGAAGACGTATATCAAGGTTCTTAATTATTTTCCCATGCTTGTATAACTTTATTCATTAGGGTCAATTGAAGGAATTCATGCTAGAAAATAGTGAATTGAAAAGGAGCTTGGATTGCCTACAAAAAGACCAGATGGAAAAGCAAGAGAAAATGAGAGAAGAAATAGCTGGATACCAGCTACAGCTCCAGGAAGCTGAAAAGAAACACCAAACTTTGCTTCTGGATACAAACAAACAGGTGACCCGCGGAGTTTGGTTACTGGGGGAGCTGGAGAGTGTGTGTTGACCAAGGAAGTGAAGCATTTTTTTGCAAGAAGGTCAAAGTTCTGCATCATTATTGTGCTGGATGACCTTAGGAAGGGTGCCATCATATTTTCCTCACTACCTTTCCCTCCATTACCTGCACATGTCTCATTCATAACTGATTTTTTAAAAAATACCTTTCCATCTCGGGGTAGAGTAGTAGGAGAGGCACAAAGACCATTGGTAATGGCCCTTGAAATAGCAGGTCTATTTTTAGTTCATTTTGCTTGCAATGTTTTTAGCTGAACCTCCTGGCTAAAGTAGCATTTTCTGCCCCAGCATGAAATGGAAATCCAGACCTATCGGGAGAAGTTGGCGTCTAAGGAAGCATGTCTCGGCTCCCAAAAGGTGGAGATCGACCTCTTGAAGTCCAGTAAAGAGGAACTCAATAACTCTTTGAAAGCAGCCACCGAGCTTTTAGAGGAACTGAAGAGAACCAAGGTATGTTTACTCTTTTTTTTTATTAAATATATTTTTATTGATTACAGAGAGGAAGGGAGAGGGAGAGAAACATAGCTGAGAGAGAATCATTGATTGGCTCCTCCTGCACACCCCACACTGGGGATTGAGCCCACAACCCAGGCCTGAGCCGTGATTGGGAATCAAACCATGACCCCCTGGTTCATAGGTTTACGCTCAACCACTGAGCCACACCAGCAGGGCAATATGTTCACTTCTCATTGCTTCATGACCTCGAATGGCTTATGCAGAATCACTGTGGTTTTAATGGTATTGAATTACGAGGTTTCATTTTAATTTTTGTGAAAAAGGTTTTTGCAGTTATAAATAATATCACTCATCAATTCTCTGCTGAGTTATTTTTAAAAGTCAGTGGATGGCCTACAGTCTCATGGCTTATATGAACTTTATCCATTGCTCAGCGAACCCTCTCAAACTACTTCAAGACTTCTTGAGATGGAGGTGAAGGTTGTACCACTGACAGATTAGGGTGAGCCCCTAAGTAATAATTTGGTGGTAATTCCAAATTATTGCTTGATGGGTCTCCAAGTTCATTGCTGTCATCAAACCTACTTTGGCAAAGGTGAGGCAGGGCATTTGGTCAGGCACAGGTAGGTGTGCATTCTCCTCTTCCTCTCCACCCAGGGATCCTAAAACTGTGTTCTTCAGAGAAAAGAAGGTGAACCCTAGTCCCAGGGTTCTTAGACTGGAGGTGGCGCTTCAGGAATTCTACTTGTAAAGGGAGGCTGTTTTGATTTCTACAGATAATTTTCACAAAATGAATACCATTCAGAATGTATAATAATGAACCTGGATAATAAATATTGTCCCATAAAAGTCTTTACTGAAAGATGATTTAAATTTTAAAGATTATGGTAACTAATTGTATATTGAATATATTCAAACAGAAAACTAAATACACACTCATGCCTGGCTGGTGTAGCTCAGTGGTTGAGCATCGACCTATGAACCAGAAGGTCACGGTTTGATTCCAGGTCAGGGCACATGCCCGGTTGCAGGCTCAATCCCCAGTAGAGGGCATGTAGGAGGCAGCTGCTCATTGATTCTCTGTCATCATTGATGTTTCTATCTCTGTCTCCCTCTCCACTCTGAAATAAAAATATATGTATTTTAAAAATTATACATACTCATAAAATTTAGAATAATGTTAATGTTCAATGATGTTCTGTTACAAAATGAGATATGTTCGTTTTAATAATGGAAAGATGTAGCTTCAGGTCTACTTTTTTATTCACTTTCTGCCTTTTTAATCTTTGACAGTTTTACTGTGGGGAATGTCTGTGTACGTACCATGTACAAAATGGTACATTGTTGAGTCTATTCAGATCACATGTAATTTCAGTGAGGTACCAGTTGACAAGCATTGTTGAAATGGAATTAATCCATCTCCAACCCAATTATGGTTGGATTTAGAAATAGAAAATTTCACAAGTGCAGATGAACTGCAACATTGCTAATACAAGATCTCAAGGTGAAATACACAGAGAATTAAATTACTAGCAACATGATTATGGTGCTCAAGTTCTTTTATTTTAATAGTTTGGTTTGCCTTTATATATTCATGATCTCTTACCAGAAACTCTTAAAGCTAATTTGTTTTAGAATTATGCATTTTTTAGATGTTACATAATACAATGCACATGCCACATATTATATAATATCCTAGCAGGCTCTCTGGTAATATTCATACCAATCCATATTTCTGTAGCAAAATGTGTCACTCTTCTCACAAGGTGGGATAAATAAAGATTAGAAATACTTTGGTATCCGGTCAAGTTTTGCCCCTAAATCATTTTCAGAGCTTTTTTTAGGATGTTGCAATTGTGGTGAAGGAGCTTGAACTTGCATTGCTGAGAAGTGCATGATGCCATAATTCTCCCACCATTCTCTTCACTTTCTAGTTGAGCTACATATAAGATTTAAATTTGTATTGTGAGCCATAATGTTATTTAGCCTTCACTTGGTGTGACTAAGACAAATGCTATTTTAGGTATTGAAATTTTGCACCAGCAGGAGATTACAAATGGGAACATAATTCTCAGAATTTTTGACCCTCTAAGAATATGTCCATGGACTCTTATCCCTGCCCCGTGTTGGATAAACACAGGCAGGGTGAGCCACTTAAGAGAACATTATCTTAGCACCATGCTCTATGCTTGCTGATGCTAAGACGGGAAGTGACAAAACCAGCGTCTATTGGGGAGACCTGGAAAACTGAGTAGAAAAGGTGAATTGTTTGATTCATCTTTAGATGTTTCAGTTTGAACATAATCTTAGATTTACAATACATGATTCTTAGTTATATCTCATGATTATTTTTCTATGTGCTCACTAGAAGAAGTTGAAGGTTTTAAATTCAAGGTTTTGCCTTGTAGACGGACAATCTAAAATATGCCAGTCAGCTGAAGAAGGAAAAGGAGCGTGCCCAGGGGAAAATCAAGCTGTTGATCAAATCCTGTAAGCAGCTGGAAGAGGAAAAGGAGCTGCTGCAGAAAGAGCTGTCTCGCCTGGAAGATGCTGCTCGGGGGAAACAGAACTCAGGTGGGGTCAGCGGGGCATGGCCAGGCCGGCGCTCGCTGGTGTGCGCGCGCCAGGCTTGGTTTTAGCACTCTGTTACTGCCCGCTGATTCGCAGCAGATGTTTATTTCCAGTTTTTGAATGTTGTGCTCGGCTTGGGGTCATTCATAGGATTCAGAATGAACCCTGCATTTTGAAATAGGATTGTCACATCTGCTGTTCCATGAAACGTCCAAAAGACTGGCAGCACTTTTTGCTAGCGAGCCATTCCAGGAAGAGTTTTCATGTGATGATGCCCATCTAAGTAGCTTCTACATCACAGGCTGATTGGCCTCTGAGCTGGTGCTGGTAACTTACAAACAGCTGGTTCTGGTCGTCCTGGGCCCATCCCCATGGCTCAGCCACGTGGGAGGGTGGGAGGCTTATTTTTGGGTGTGGAGATAAAATAAAAAAGAAAAGACAACTTTTTTCCACTTATGCCCGAGGGGAATGCTGGTTGCCGTGTGGAAAGATGATGGCGAGCATTGTATGCAGGGTGGGTCTTCCCGCTGAGAAGAATCCCAGAGTATATGGGGCTCCAAGGAGGTTTTCCAGTGGCTTTAATGCATCTGTGGAGCTACAAGTTGCCCAAGATCCCACTTCATAGCCTCCCCCCAGCTTTTGTCCGTCAGGCTCTCCTTTGCTTACAAATGGTTTTCAGAGCCTTTGGGGCCTGCCTTCTGACAGGTCCCCTTCTGCCTCCCAGAGCCGTCACAACTGGGACTTCATATTCTTTACCAGCTTATGTTGTTCATTCACGTATGGTGGAAAGAATGGACAGGGATCAAAGGGATGCGCTAAATTAATACATTTGCTCTCATATGAACAACTGCAAGAAAGTTTGATAGGCTGGAGGAAATACAAGCTTGAGATTTGGGTATGTAAGCTGTCCTAATAAGAATATTAACCTTGATGTGATCCCTCCCACATGAGGGTTGTTTAAACTCTAAGAACATGTATAGATATATCTCCCAAACTTGTAGAAAAAAATAAAAAACACAAGCCCAAGGTTTTCTGCTTTATGATGTCCAGTGTCAACTAGAGGAATGTGAAGTGACGCAGTACGATTTCTGACAGGTCCTGTTGTGGATGCTAATGTAGATGAATTAAAGACCGAGGTGAAAGAACTGAAAGAAACCCTCGAAGAGAAAAGCAAGGAGGCAGAGGAGTATCTGGATAAGTACTGTGCGCTGCTTATAAGCTATGAGAAGTTGGAGAGAGCCAAAGAGATGCTAGAAACACAACAATCTCAACCTAATGTCCAAAGTTCTCCTTCGCCGAAGTCAGTTGTCCCAGGATCGTCTCCAGTCCCTTCTGTCACTGAAAAGCAGAAGTCGTCCGGCCAGAGTAAAGGTTCAGGCAAAAGGCAAAGGAACAGTGGGATTTGGGAGGATGGGAGAGGAGCTGCACCATCCACCCCAGACTCGTTTCCTAAGAGAAGCCGGAAGGCGGTCCGCAGTGGCGCTCACCCTGCCGAGGACGCAGAAGACGCCGAGTTTGAGCTCGAGGGGCTTCCAGAAGTTGTAAAGAAAGGTACGGCATAGGTGTAGAACAAGATTATCTGTGTTCTTTTGAAAGTCCACAGGGCATTTCCCGTGCAAAAGAGAAGCATTGAGTTTCAGGTTATTGTGCAACTGTACGAACAAAAGTTCAGAAGCGGTTGCCTACTTTTAAGGCATGTGTTTTCCTTTCTGTCATGAGACCTAATAGGACCTAGTTGCTCATGTCCCACTACAGAAACGGCTGGTCCATTTGCGGAGTGACTGGTTGAAAGCTGTTTGGAATTTGACATTCCTGTGCTGGAAAGTCCCCAACTCTAGGACACCCTCCTAGCTTTCCTGTCTGTAGTTAAGGGCTGGAGGATGGACCTGCAGATGCTGCCCCCCTGGCTGGAGCCACGTACCACCTTTTTTCTTTTTTTTTTTTTTTTTTGTTACTCCTTACCCGAGGATATTTTTTCATTGATTTCTTTTTTTTAGAGAGAGAGAGTGGAAGGGAAGGGAAGAAACAGAGAGAGAAGCATTGATGTGAGAGAGAGACATCAATTGTTTGCCTCCCATACACACACTGACTGGGGCCGGGGATCAAGCCTACAACTGAGATATGAGCCCTTGACTCTTCAGTCCTCAGGCCGATGCTCTACCTACTGAACCAAACCAGCTAGGGCAAGGCTTTTTTTTGTTTGTTTTGTTTTTTTAAGTTGTCCTCCAAGTGTGGCCCAGGGAGGGGGAACTGTTGTTACTGGTTCATGACTGCCCGCCCCCCCAAAAAAAAACAAAACACAAAAAACCTCCAATGTACAGAAATCAAGAGTAAGAGTTTCAAATTTCCATAGCAGTTTGACATTGTCACAACATCCAAGCACATAATCATTTCTCTATTGATTCATTCTTACTGTATCATACAACAGTGTCATTCCATAGAAATTACGCACCCCAACTCCCACCCCCCCAAATTATCAAAACTGATTCTTTGCCATAGATGGGTTGAGAAGTACTGTTCTAAGTAACTCTAGCCCTTGGGAAATCTAACTCCAAAAAAGTGATAAATCTCTTCTTACTGGTTTTTATTTGTAGTTTAAGGGTTAAAAACAAACCAAACCAAACGTTGCTTTAGTTAGTTGAGTTTAGTCAGTGCCACTCCATAGTGTGTGTGATAATCCTGTCCGTTAGTGTCCTTGGGTTGACTTTCTCTTGTCATCACAAGTCACGTGGGGTCCTTCTGTGGAAGGAGGGGATGTCTACAGAGTGAGATTGAAATCCCGCTTAGCAAGGTCAGATCTCTGCCCCTCCTGGTCTTCACCTGAGGGGAGTCGCCTGAAGTAGCGGTAGCATTTTACACTTCCCTCCAGAAACAACAACTGGCCTTTTGGGTTTTATTTTTCTTTCCATTTACCCTCTTCCTCCCCACCCCCTTTAATCCAAATTTTACAGGAGGGATTACCTGGTGTGTTCTTTCGATCTTAGAAAAACACAAGAATAGAGATCCTCACAGAAGAATATTTTCTGTTTTCCCCTTCTTTTTCCATTGTGGTTTTTTATGTTTCTAATAAGAGAAAACCTGCTAGTTAGTTAGTTAGTTAGTTATTCAGTGTGACGATTCCCAGGGTAACTGAGAAGTTAATCTCTGTTCTCTGTGGCTAGGAGAAAGCGTTTATCTGTTAAATGTGACCTAGTGCATATCTTTTCCATTATGGATAGAATTGGACCTAGCAGTGTTGACAGGCGAGAGAAACATCGATCAGCCCTGCACACCTCCTACTGGAAATGTGCCCGCAACCCAGGTACATGCCCTTGACCGGAATCGAACCTGGGCCCTTTCAGTCCTCAGGCCGATGCTCTATCTACTGAGCCAAACCAGCTAGGGCAAGCCTTTTTTTTTTTAAGTTGTCCTCCAAGTGTGGCCCAGGGAACTGTTGT
This sequence comes from Myotis brandtii, assembly GCF_000412655.1. Lineage (NCBI taxonomy): Eukaryota > Metazoa > Chordata > Mammalia > Chiroptera > Vespertilionidae > Myotis > Myotis brandtii. The sequence goes on along the minus strand of NW_005357346.1, from coordinate 309,962 downwards.
TACTGGTTTATGACCCGCCCCCTCCCCAAAACAAACAAACGAAATCAAGAGTGAGAGTTTCAAATTTTCATAGCAGTTTGACATTGTCACAACATCCAAGCACATAATCATTTCGGAAGTACACAAGCAGCCGGCAGCTCCATCCTGCCCAGCGACGCGCAAGCACGGGGCTCAAGTCTATTTTCGTGCTCTCAGTTCCCTATCTTTCTGCTTAAAAAAAAAAAAAAAAAATCCCCCCCCCCCCCCCCCCAATTATCAAAACTGATTATTTGCCATAGATGGGTTGAGAAGCACTGTTCTAAGTAACTCTAGCCCTTAGGAAATCTAACTCCAAAAAGGTGAGATATCTCTTCTTACTGGTTTTTATTTGTAGTTAAAGGGTTAAAAACAAACCAAACCAAACGTTGCTTTAGTTAGTTGAGTTTAGTCAGTGCCACTCCATAGTGTGTGTGATAATCCTGTCCGTTAGTGTCCTTGGGTTGACTTTCTCTTGTCATCACAAGTCACGTGGGGTCCTTCTGTGGAAGGAGGGGATGTCTACAGAGTGAGATTGAAATCCCGCTTAGCAAGGTCAGATCTCTGCCCCTCCTGGTCTTCACCTGAGGGGAGTCGCCTGAAGTAGCGGTAGCATTTTACACTTCCCTCCAGAAACAACAACTGGCCTTTTGGGTTTTATTTTTCTTTCCACTTTACCCTCTTCTTCCCCACCCCCTTTAATCCAAATTTTACAGGAGGGATTACCTGGTGTGTTCTTTCAATCTTAGAAAACACAAGAATAGAGATCCTCATAGAAGAAGCGGGAAAATATTTTCTGTTTTCCCCTTCTTTTTCCATTGTGGTTTTTTATGTTTCTAATAAGACAAAACCTGTTAGTTATTCAGTGTGACGACTCCCAGGGTAACTGAGAAGTTAATCTCTGTTCTCTGTGGCTAGGAGAAAGCGTTTATCTGTTAAATGTGACCTAGTGCATATCTTTTCCATTATGGATAGAATTGGACCTAGCAGTGTTGACAGGCAGCTTTTTTGTCCTTAGGGTTTGCTGATATCCCAACGGGAAAGACAAGTCCCTATGTCCTTCGAAGAACAACCATGGCAACTAGGACCAGCCCCCGCCTTGCCGCCCAGAAGTCAACTCCATCCCCATCCAATATCCACAAAGAGAACCAGGCTGAGGCCTCCAAACCAACAGCTGGTGGCAGCAGATCACAAAAGGTAAACGCCTGTGAACAAGTATCTGCCTTTTGAAATCTAGCAAATGACAGTGCTCCCCGGGCGAGGGTTTGACACTGTGCCCACTGAGCTCTTAAAATTCAGGGGTGAGGAGGAAAGGTCTGAAACTTCTTTCACTCGTTCAAGTCTGTATTAGAAAAAATCTGTCATTTTGTGCAAGGATTTCCCCTCCTCCATCAGTTACCCCCATTCCTTCCTCTCCCCCTCTCTCTCACATTTAGATTTAACTTTTGGGTGCTGGTAACAACAAAACACTGCAGAGAGCATATTGCGATAGGCCCTGGCTCTCCAGTGACCGTAACAGCTTTTCCGTAAAGCAACCAGTGCTCTAAAGAGTGAAACTTCAAGCTGGACCAAAGCTGTTACCTGTAAGATGATCCAGGAGTCAGGCTTAGGTCCTGACGGGGCCAGGCCCGTTCCTCATGGCTGGCTGGCAGCTGCTCCTTCCTCAGAGCACACAAATACCCATCCTGCTGGTCCCACATTTAGGGGATCAAGTGAAGTATTTGGCTCCTAAAGCAGAAAATCATGACGAGGTAGTAAGTACCCCAGACTCCCATTATGTTATGCCAGTCCACTTTATTGTAATTGCCTGCTTGAAAATCTGCCTTCTGAATTGCAAAGTGAGTTCTGTAAGCTTCTTTTTTTTAAAAAAATATGTTTTTATTGATTTCAGAGAGGAAGAGAGAAAGATAAAGAGATAGAAACATCAATGATGAGAGAGAATCATTGATGGGCTGCCTCCTGCCTGTCCCCTACTGGGGATCGAGCCTGCAACCCGGGCAGGTGCCCTTGATCGGAATCGATCTCAGGACCCTTCAGTCCGCAGGCCGAAGCTCTACCCGCTGAGCCACACCAGCTAGGGCTGTGAGGTTATTGATTATGTTCATGCTTTCCCAGTGTCCCGTGTCTAATGCAGCATCTCACATTCAACAGATGTGTGTTGAGTGGGTGGAGCTGTTGCTGTTGTCCTGAAGGGACTGCAATAATAAATAGAGGTTTAAAGGTGTGCTAGGAAATCATGTCATGAAATCACCACGCGGGTCACTTTTCCCTCCTCTGATGAGGAAGTGATGGTACACCAGTTTGCATGTGGAGTTCAGACTTATCTTGGAAAACAGGCTTTGCACACTAGGGGGCCTGCTCTCCACACTGCTGTTGAATTGCTGAGCGCAAAGTCGTAACCATGGTTTCCTGCAGCTCTGCGACCCGTGTGTTCGCTACAGGCGGCGGGAGGCACCAGCGGTTATGAATTGCTAAGCAATTTTGTGCACGTGTGCAAATGAATGGGGGGAGTCCCTCTTGAGAGGAGGTTATAGGAGACTTCGTGATTAGATGCAAACTTCAAAACCCAGCCTGCTGAATTTTAATTTAATTCGGTATTTTCCGAGTCGCCTTATAAAATGCTTGCCTCATCTGTTAAGCATATTTCATTATTCAGCTTGAAAAATATAGAGCAAGGCATCATTTTCCTAAAGCGGCTGCTCAGAAACCCAGGATTACAAGCCTTCACCTGAAGCGACTGGCTTGAGTTTTGAGCGAGATGACTCCCTAGGTCATTTAGCAGGACCCTCAGTGACATCTGACAAGTTCAGAGGGGAAGGTGGCTGAAACGCAGATTAGGTGAGGGTCAGTCTCTGGGTGAATAAACCCAGGGGATCCTCATTTGCTGGGGACCAGGGAGCCTGACGTGTGCGGACTTGATCTGAACCTGGGGTTGGTCGGTGCCGGTGGAGGGGCCACTGAACTGTGGTCGGTGAAGCGTCACCGCAGCATCAGTCAGTCACCACTTTAGTGGGACTTCGAGTTTTTTTCCTTCTAATGAGGTCCCTTTTCACCGAGCCGTCCGCATCCTCGCCCTCTCCCCGTCTGGCTGCAGACATAGCTTGTAAGACAGTCAGGGTTTCTGTGCCCTTAGGAGTAAGTACTTGGTGAATTTGACCTCATCTCATTATTCACAATCTGAGGCTAACTGACCAACATGAGGATCAAATCCATGGTTTGAAATGATCACGGACTCTAATTTCCTCAACCCAGTATCAGAGAAATTGAACCTAGAGGTGGGGGAAGTCCAGGGATGGACCTTCGCTATTGAACTGGGGTTAAGAAAGAATTTTATTAGCTCAGAAAAGAGAATCAATGTGATATCTCTCTCTCTCCCCCTCTCTCTCTCTCTCTCTCTCTCTCCCATGATGGACCTAGAAATTTGATTCTCCTGCATCTGATGGGTTCAAGGGAAACGCCTGCCTTTTATATCACTTTCTACTTTTAAAAAAAGTACCATAAAACTCTGTTTTCCCTTCAACTTTCCATGACGGTGATTTTCCACTGAGCCCTGGTCCTGGCCCTTCAGGGCTGCTGCTCCTTTTACGTGTCCTGCACAGAATCTGAGGTCGGGGCGAGCTTTCCAGGGATTTGATCTGTTGGCCAGATTTGCTGTGTTTTCTGTAATGAAAAGTATTTAGCTGCCTTTTAAAGCCACGTACTTCCTATGGAAAGAGTATAAATGGAGACACAATTTCCATTCTTCTTCCTGCTGCAGAGGGAGGTCCCTGGTGGCCCCTGCACAGGAAGTGACTGTCGCTGAGCTGCTTCTCGGTCGGTGCTGGGCACGTGTGGCCCTTCTCAGGGCCCGTCCTCTCGTTTTTTTTAAGATCTTCCTACCTGACTCTCCCACTCCTACCTTAACTTTGGTTAAGTGGAGTTTTTGTGCATGTCAGCTGTCTTGTTCCTCTTTCTCTTCGACACCCCCCCTCCCCCGCCGCCCCCGTCTTTCGCTACTGTGTAACCCTCAAAAAAAGTCTTGACTCTGCTTGGCTTCTAAGTCTCATATTTTCTGAGATCCTTCTGGCTTTTAAAAGGCGAGTCATCAGAACGAAGATTTACTATCACCAGACGTGATTATTAGATGGCTGCCCTTCGGCTCTAATCCAAATCCAATATGGAAGCCGAACAATGATGCAGGGAGCAGGAGAAAAGTGCCGTTATATGAGGAGTAGGTGGTGGGTCATTGAAATGTTGTAGATAAAGCTTATACCCTGTGGAGGTGGTATTTCTCATTTGGATTATACTCATTTGAATAACAGAAGTGTTTCAGAGGGTAAACGGAAGCTGGTTTGGGTTCTCTGAGGTGTATATTGAATGTTTGCTAGGTAGTCAAGCATATTGTGGGCACAAGGGATACGGAGGTAACGAGGACATAGTCTTTGCCCTCAGAGAGCTGCCCTCTGGGCTGATGGTGTCACACTGGCCTTGGGAGCACGTCTGCCCATCAGAGGCGTCAAGGACAGTTTGCAAGGTGACTCATCGGAGGTCACGTTTGACATCGTCCTAGCTGTTACGTAGGGCCTGTTCTTAGGGAAGAAGAAATGGTAAAACTATGTACAACTCCTGGGGAAGAAGAGTAGCCTTAAATCTGATGACAAAGGGATTTTTCATGCTGTAGAAATGTGAATGTGATCGAAACTCTAACAAAGGTGCTTGTGTTGCAGGTCAAGGTTGCTCAGCAAAGCCCAGCGGATTCAGGCAGCATCTTCCGAGAACCCCCTGCGAGACCTCTCTCGGTCAGTAACCTTCCTGAGAGACGTTCGGCTGGCAGCCCCAGGGAGGGCCTGAGGTCCAAGCGAGGCCAGCTCGCCCCCAGCCCAGAAGCCGGCACCAAGCCCAACGAGAACTGTCGGGTCCAGTAAGAGACTTGTGTGTTAGGACCCTGGCCGGTGGCCGACAGGGGCTTGTCTGTGGTCAGGGACACGTTGTCAGTGGGAAGAAAACAGTTCCTTGTCCATCTAACTACATTGATCTCTTTGGATCCCCCGTTAGAAGTATTAGAAAAGTTTGGAAGCCCCGATCACCTTCCTCATTACACTCCTCTTCAGAGCTGGAAATTGTAGTGTAGAAGGAAGGCTTTTTGTAATGTTGCATTGAGTGGCAAGCACTGTATCATATAACTTCTGTTTGTGTGTGGATTTTATACTAAAAAAATGCGAAACATTTTATACTTCCAATGAACAGCTCCCAGGAAAATGGAAACTTGCCTTACGCTGTTTCCTATGTTTAGTGTTGGGCATGAGATAGTTTCAGATGGAGAATTCCTTTGAGCTGAGTAAAATGAAGGAAAACCATGTTACATGTTCCTAAGGAAAACATGCTCACACATATACACATATGGCTGTGTCCACCCTTCTCTTCCAATGTGTTTTCTAAACCTTTGCTTCTACAACATGTACATATTTGTGTGTGGTGGCGGTGGGAGCTGTATGTTTATTTCCAAGTGGCCTGGTTGCAGGCTCCTCAAAGATGTAATATTTCAAATTTTCTGTCATTGTGATGTTTTTTGTTTTTCTAAGACCGGTTTGATGTACATTCTCACAAACAGTGGTGTTATATTAAAATAAGGCTTTTTTTTCTTTCTAATAAAAAAATCACCTTTGTTTCTATCAAAATGATTCCTAAATATAAATGCATTATGAATATTGTGACCACTTCTTGCCAACTTCAAAAACCTCTTACAAAAGTGAAACTAGTCCAGCAAGTAATACTAGTGTATGTAGTGGGTAAACATACTCAGTTATAGTAAAAGGTGATTCGGAATATAGGCCATGAAGATTATATGGGAATGTACTCTGTCCAGCCAGTATCTACCATATTGTATGTCCCCATTAAATCATATCAGGATATGAGTATGTGGTATTTTCCAGCTCATTGTGATGACAGGTTTATTTAAAACATATATTTTTATTGATTTTAGAGTGGAAGGGAGATAGAAACATCAGTGATGAGAGAGAATTATTGATCGGCTGCCTCCTGCACACCCCACGCTGGGGACCAAGCCCTGACCATGAATTGAACTATGACCTGGTTCGTAGGTCGATGCTCAACCACTGAGCCACGCCAGCTGGGCTGATGACAGGGTTTTGAAAATATGCAGGCATTATGAGCCATACCAAATCTAAAAACTTTGGACCGAGACCCTGTGTCCTTGAATCAGGGTAAAAAATTTTCCAGGACATGAGTTAGTAAAAGATCATTTGCTCTTGGCTTTCGGTTCAGATTGATGTATAAACCTTGACCAGTGTTCATTTGTATTTTAACCTCGTCCTTTGCAAGGTGGCCACTGTTGGATAATGCTGCTGTGATACTAAACTGCTTGGTATTCATATACTGAAAGCTGATACCCTGACTTTCCTCCCGTTTCTCCAATTGCTCGAGGTTGTGGTCCGGTGCAGTGTCCTTATCACAAATCATCCCGAGGCTGCCATGTGCTCAAGGGCATGGCCCCGAGCAGACCTCGCTGGGGCCAGCCCGTCAGCTTTGTTGGCTGTCCTCAGTGACTGGAAGATTCCACTCAGAAGGGCTGGATGAGTGGTCCTGTGGGTCCTTGAAAGCCTCTTCACCTTTTCCTGGGTGGGCCGGAGCTGCGGCTCCTTCCTCGTTACAGGGAATACTGGCGTGCCTGCCATTTTCCTGTTCATAACCCTATGAAGGGACAGCCAGGACATTGTTCTTTCCCTTGGCCTAACAACACTCGTAGACTAGGAGCTGAGCTACATGTAAGATGAAAAGTAAGGCCTGGCCAGTGTGGCTCAGTGGTTGAGCTTTGATCTATGAACCAGGAGGTCAGGGTTCGATTCCTGGTCAGGGGAACATGCCCGGGTTGCGGGCCCATTCCCCAGTGTGGGGTGTGCAGGAGGCAGCTGATCAATGATTCTCATCATTGATGTTTCTCTCCCTCTCCCTTCCTCTATGAAATCAATTAAAAAAATAGTGTTTTTTTTAAAAAAGAAAAGTATGCTACAGTCCCAGCTCTGAAATACCTCATAAACAGTCGATTCACAAATAAGATCCCAGCTGACAAATCTATGAGGAAATAGACCAAGCCCAGAAGTCTAGGAATTGAGTTCCCATCTGCGCTATATGGGGGTTGGCTGAGATGATTCTTTTGTCTTGAATATCCTGTAGGCATTGAGATGGCTGTGTTTTGGGGTATTATCGAGTCCAAAGGGACTGCATCCTCAACAAGATGGGAATAAAACCCCACATTTTAACATAGTCTGATTTCCTAAGAGTCACCCCTCCACCTCTGCACACATGAGAACCTTTGAGACTTATTTGTGGTTTTTCTCATTTGATGCCGATCTATTTTGTTGGAACCACAGTATCATTTTCACACATTTGTTTGGACCTGGAAGGATGTCAGGGCACATCTTCCCAGGGCCCCCTCACTCTAGGAGGGGAGATGTATTCTACTTCCCAACAGTTTGAATCCACAAAGATGCCTAACTGCTCTTAGCATGACTCAGGCCATTGATCTCCAGTTCTTCCAGAGTCATCCAGACTGTGTCTGTACATCTTGAAATTAATTTATTTTTTTTTATTTTTTTTTTCTTTTCTTTTTTTTTTTTTAATACTGAGCCACGCCAGCTGGGCTGATGACAGGGTTTTGAAAATATGCAGGCATTATGAGCCATACCAAATCTAAAAACTTTGGACCGAGACCCTGTGTCCTTGAATCAGGGTAAAAAATTTTCCAGGACATGAGTTAGTAAAAGATCATTTGCTCTTGGCTTTCGGTTCAGATTGATGTATAAACCTTGACCAGTGTTCATTTGTATTTTAACCTCGTCCTTTGCAAGGTGGCCACTGTTGGATAATGCTGCTGTGATACTAAACTGCTTGGTATTCATATACTGAAAGCTGATACCCTGACTTTCCTCCCGTTTCTCCAATTGCTCGAGGTTGTGGTCCGGTGCAGTGTCCTTATCACAAATCATCCCGAGGCTGCCATGTGCTCAAGGGCATGGCCCCGAGCAGACCTCGCTGGGGCCAGCCCGTCAGCTTTGTTGGCTGTCCTCAGTGACTGGAAGATTCCACTCAGAAGGGCTGGATGAGTGGTCCTGTGGGTCCTTGAAAGCCTCTTCACCTTTTCCTGGGTGGGCCGGAGCTGCGGCTCCTTCCTCGTTACAGGGAATACTGGCGTGCCTGCCATTTTCCTGTTCATAACCCTATGAAGGGACAGCCAGGACATTGTTCTTTCCCTTGGCCTAACAACACTCGTAGACTAGGAGCTGAGCTACATGTAAGATGAAAAGTAAGGCCTGGCCAGTGTGGCTCAGTGGTTGAGCTTTGATCTATGAACCAGGAGGTCAGGGTTCGATTCCTGGTCAGGGGAACATGCCCGGGTTGCGGGCCCATTCCCCAGTGTGGGGTGTGCAGGAGGCAGCTGATCAATGATTCTCATCATTGATGTTTCTCTCCCTCTCCCTTCCTCTATGAAATCAATTAAAAAAATAGTGTTTTTTTTAAAAAAGAAAAGTATGCTACAGTCCCAGCTCTGAAATACCTCATAAACAGTCGATTCACAAATAAGATCCCAGCTGACAAATCTATGAGGAAATAGACCAAGCCCAGAAGTCTAGGAATTGAGTTCCCATCTGCGCTATATGGGGGTTGGCTGAGATGATTCTTTTGTCTTGAATATCCTGTAGGCATTGAGATGGCTGTGTTTTGGGGTATTATCGAGTCCAAAGGGACTGCATCCTCAACAAGATGGGAATAAAACCCCACATTTTAACATAGTCTGATTTCCTAAGAGTCACCCCTCCACCTCTGCACACATGAGAACCTTTGAGACTTATTTGTGGTTTTTCTCATTTGATGCCGATCTATTTTGTTGGAACCACAGTATCATTTTCACACATTTGTTTGGACCTGGAAGGATGTCAGGGCACATCTTCCCAGGGCCCCCTCACTCTAGGAGGGGAGATGTATTCTACTTCCCAACAGTTTGAATCCACAAAGATGCCTAACTGCTCTTAGCATGACTCAGGCCATTGATCTCCAGTTCTTCCAGAGTCATCCAGACTGTGTCTGTACATCTTGAAATTAATTTAAATGAGAGATAAACTATGGTCAATTATTATTTTTTAAATATAGTTTTATTGATTTCAGAGAGGATGGGAGAGGGAGAGATAGAAGCATCAATGATGAGAGAGAATCATTGATTGGCTGCCTCCTGCACACCCCCTACTAGAAATTGAGCCCACAACCCAGGCATGTGCCCTGACCAGGAACCGAACTGTGACTTCTTGATTCATTGGTCACCACTCAACCCCTGAGCCATGCTAGTCGGGCCTATGGTCAATTATTTTAAGTCAGAAGTTGTACTAATCATTGGCTTCTATTTTATATTTCTCTTCTGTGGCTGAGAAAGGGGGGAAATGATTTCTTGGAGGACACTAAGTACTGGAGTAGGTAATTGAGGATCGTTAAACTCTGCTCTCCCTCCCACTTCTATTCCCGTCATAGAATAGAGGAAGGAGCGCTGCTGGGTCCACTGACGAGAGAGAACAGAACTTGGAGTACGTCAGGACACCCAGGCTGTTCTTATTAGAAAAGTCTGAGGGCCTCAAGCTAGCATCCTACCTCCCGGAAGAGCCAGGTATCTAATGCCACCACCCACCTGCGCTATGGCTCAACTCAAAACACTGTGTGCAGAGTTATAGACATTTTCTAAAGTGGTTTCACATGTTGCTCAAACCTTTCACCTTTGCATCTAATGGAGACATTAGGTTCTCCATTGTATAGGCTGGGATGAGGTAAGAAACACAGAACTGACTCATATGTCTGGGGACACCGTGTTAATAATTATAATGTATCTCACAACAATATTGCAAAATGGAGATTATCTTCATTGGATAAAAGCTGGAATAGGGTCAGAGTTACAGTACAGATATTCAGGTGACAGAAGAATTTCTACTTTTTTTCTGTGCAGTGCAGACCTCCTCAAGTCTAGGGTGATGGCATCTGACTGTGTTACCTTATATTACAATTTTAAACATAAAATTATAACTACTAATTTAATGCATAAGCATTATTTACTTTAAATAAATCCTTTTAAAGAGTGTTTTAGAAAACCTTGCAAAATCAAAAAGATTTGTAAGGCTTTGGATATGAAAGTTTAGTATAAAAGTAGACATTTTATATATATATATATCAGAAAGAAAGGGAAAGGGAGAGAGATAGAAACATCCATGATGAGAAAGAATCATTGATCAGCTGCCTCCTGAACGCCCCTTACTGGGCATCGAGCCTGCAACGAGGACATGTGCCCTGACCAGGAATCAAACTGTGACCTCCTGGTTCATAGATCGATGCTCAAACATTGAACCACACCAGCTGGGCTGATATTGAATAATCTTGTGAAATGAGTCCTATTTTAGCACTCAAGAAGAGACCCAAAGACATTATTAAGTTTGTGGCTCTAGTCTTCATCCCCAGTCCACAGCTCCTCGACTGTTACCACTAAACCCCCAGGGGAGAGAAAATGGATCCAGGGCCCAGGAAGCCAGACAGCAATTTCATAAGTTCTTTTAGAATCCCATTCCGAACCCAGTGGGAAAACTTTCCTTCTTTTAGGGCCTTGGACAACTCTACACCTAAGGAAAATGTGCTTTTTCAACTTCATTTAACCCTTTGTTATTTAACTTAATTTAACCCTTTGACATAGCCGTTTGGGTTTCCAGCCAGAGTTCCTCTGTTGTAACAGTAGGAAATTTCCCTTCTTTTGCTCTTCCCCAATGCCCCTTTTACAAGCAGGTTGGAAAATAGCAGCTTTCCATAGACGTTTTAGCGAAACACTGGGATATTCCTGAGTTTTAAACGTGAACAGATCTTGCGAATGGAATTGCAGCTGTGTTATCTAACAGCACTTGCCGGCTGGGAGCCCACCCCCTCCTGCTGGACGTTGGGCAGTCCCTACAAGGGTGTTCCTTGTCCTGGATACCACCTGCTGGTTGCTTGAACGGTCACCTTGGACTGAGGCCGGCAGCGGGTCCTGAGGTGCCCTGTGTTAGCCCGCAATGCTTGATCTCCTCTGTGCTATTTAGGGCAGCCTATCTCGCATGCCTACACGGTGGGCTGTGGGCACTTCCCTTCGAAGCACAGACACGTGGGGAAGGAAAGAAGTGCCCTGCTGTGATTTGTACTCAGGTGTTTCTTTCTGAAACAGCCACATTCGGAGCAGATAAGTGAGCTGCCTCAGTACATTCAGAAGTGGGCATTCACCTAGGAGATAATCAGGCTTCTTCCATGTGGGTAGACCAGATGATTACAGACTTGCTTTTAACATATTTTAATGGAAGAACTAATAAATGGAGGAGACCCATCATTCCTAGAACTTAAAACAAGTTCTTATTGAGAAGATTTACTTTACATTCCACTTACCAATCTGTTGTTTTGAAAATCAGAAGCCCAAATTAGCATCCTAAGCCTTGTCCAACATGTATAACAAAATTAGATTTTTTTTCCTCCCTGGAGGTTGTCATAAACTCATTCAAGGAGAGAATATGTTGCTTTGTTAGAGTCACACTGATATCCCAAATGTGGCAAAGACTGTAGTCAATAAAGACTTACTTTTTAACCAAATTCACTCAATTTTTTTGTTTTGTTAATCCTCACCGGAGGATATTTTTCCCATTGATTTTTAGAGAGAGTGGAAGGGAGGGATGGGGGGAGAGAGAAACATGGATGTAAGAGAGACACAATTGGTTGCCTCCTGCATGTTCTGGGGATGGAACCTGCACTGCAATCCATATACATGTTCTTGATCGGGAATTGAACCTCCGACCCTTCAATATGTGGGCTGATGCTCTACCTGCTGAGCAACACTGCCAGGGTCCAAATTCACTCAATTTTTAAAAATTATTATCCACAGACAGAACATTTTGGTTGCTGTGGTAGAGATGATTGCCTACCCAACTGTCACTCCTACTTTCTTTCTTGCCATTATAATCCACTTTTGTCCAGGCAGCTTTTGCTCAAGAAACATGGCCCTATCACCAGGGAAGGCATATACTTAGCATAAGCCAGTTGTGGTCACACCATTCTCTGGTTTTGATGACCACCTGCAGTAACCAATGCTGAGACCAGAGAGAAAGCATTTCCAAAACACAGGGTGTCCGATCAGAAAGATGGGTGTTTGTTAAGCCTCTGGACCAACCATGGACTTCTTGTCTTATCAAAAAATACACCATTATTTTTTTTTAAAGCAACTTTCATTTGGAAATTCTGTTACTTAACCCACAACCTTCTTGATTCAATTGCAGAGTCTGTTCTCTGCTTTTTTGTTGTTGTTAGTTGACAACTACACTCTGTACACTTCCTTTGAGTTTGACCTGCTACCTGAGCAAGAGAGCCCTTTGAAACCCATTTGCTTAATAATCTTCCTTTCTCTGTCGTGAAAAGCCATTCTGCTTAAATGCATACAGGGCATCGTCTGAAACCCAAGTTACACAAGGGGAGACATGAAGAAAGTATGTAATTTTCTAATGACTCCTGATGCACTCCTTGAGGTCAGTCATTATTCTGCCTATTGTGATTTTCTAAACATCAGGTAATTTAAATTATAATAGCTACCAGTCCAAAATCAAATGGCTTTTAGAGCATCCACCTTTTCTATTATAACAATACGGTTTGATGACCTAGGGTTTCTTTATCACTTTGAAGATGAAGAAGTTGAGATCCTGAATAAGAAATCATTTTCTCTGCATCCCCCACTATGCCCTAAAACCTAGTCACCCACACATCTCTTTACATTCCCATCGCTTCTCTTTTTCACATCTGATCTCTCCAAATAGCACTTATCCTAAAATTCTTTGTAAGCTTGGGAGTCCCTAACACAGTGCCCTGCGTGGAGAAAGCTTCAGTAAATAGTTATTAATCAATCTATAGCTGAATGATTAAAAAAGCAGAACTATAATTGCTCATAGATTTCTTTTTTCCAGTTGGAAAAATCAAGAAGGTAATTGTGGTCTTAGATTGTTATAAAAAGAAGAAAACTCTTGAGTTAAATAAGTGTTATTTCTAAGGCTTCCATAGCCATGATCACCTCGCCATTTTTTCACTGTACTTCAGGCTAAACATCAAGTCTGTCCAGATTAAGGGTCTATAGTGCCTTAACCCACCATTCCTACTCCTGCTTCCAAACTATTTCTCACCATTCCTTGGGGTCGGTCCTGACCCCTAGTTCTACTGAATCCTCCAGGACCCAGGTAAGCCTACTTTTTCTGTGCAGTCTTCCCTGACCATACTCCCTGACCCTCACCTCCTCCTGGGAGTAACGGCCTCTCTGGTTGGCACTCAATCACAGCAATGGAACATATGCTATGCTCTTCTGTATATTCCTGTTTCCTCATCTGAATTTGAGGATTCCCTGGGGACAGTAGAGTGTTTTATGCCTTTTTTTAAAAAAATCTTTTTTGTTAAAAGCATTACACACAACCACCTCCCGCCTCCCCATTGAGCCTAAGCAAAATAATCTGGCCCTATGCCTTTTTATTCTCCTAGGCTAGGACCTAGGGCCCTTACAGGCCACGCCTATAAGGACTTACTGATGATTGGCACCTGGATGGCAGTTGCCCTCCCTTCTATCAGCACGTGGAGGGGTGAGGACTGGCCAGGTGCACTGACTTCTCAGCCATCCTCTTGGGCTTTTGACAAAACAAGACCAAATGTTTCTTAATAAGCAATCAAATCTTCGCCCACAGCTGTTTCAACTGATGGACTGGGTGAGTGTCTTATGGGAACTTTCCACGTGATTAATCGCTGCCTCGGAGTCCACAGAGCTAGTCCCGTTATCCAAGAGAATGGGGCACTTTTCTCTCATCAGTTGGCTCACCGTTTACTCCTGGTCCAGCTAATTTTCCATTTTGCTCCGAGATAAATAAAGATGGCCTATAGTTCAAGGATCTCATCACCGAAAGGTCAAGAGATGGAAGCCCAGGAGGTTTGTATGCACTTCATCTTTTCCCTTTTAATAAGGTGACCTTACCAGGCTCCCCAAGTACAGTACAACCTAATGTATCCGTTCCTCCTTGCTTGGAATTGGTGAAAATGTCTTATGTACTTCAGATCTCCGTCTGTCTGCCTTGTCAGGGAGGAACAGGTTCCCAAAGGAATGTTAAAAGGTATGTCCGATCTCAGGAGGAATGTTTCACCTATTTAACGTTTGAACTTATTTTTTAACATCCCCTTTTTTGATTTACATGAACTTTCCTCCCATTCCTCAACAGTGATTTTCTCTCGGCCTCAAACCTACCTTCCTTTGTGACGCCGCTGCGGGCACTCTGGAATCCATACTTATGCTTTGCCCTCTGATTCCCTGATGGCTTTCGGGTCCTGGGTGCTCAAGAAACCTGGAGAGTTGGAGGCGGGAGTCAGCGGTTCTCAACCTGTGGGTCGAGAACAATGAAAATACATCCTGCATATCAGATATTTACATTACGATTCATAACAGTAGCAGAATTACAGTGATGAAGTAGCAACGAAAATAATTTTATGGTTGGGGGTCACCACAACATGAGGAACTGTATTAAAGGGTCGCAGCATTAGGAAGGTTGAGAACCACTGGCTGCTGGCCTCCTCCCAGCATCACCCTTCGGCTCACTCTTTGCTCTGGCCCTGGCACTTCATTTCAGTAGCAGCATTGGGGTTCAGTTCAGCATTTTCCCAACAGGCACCAGCCTCATCACACTCCCTCAGAGCCCCAGCCCCAGCCGGGCCTTCCCCAGGTTCTCTCATTCTAGTAATTTTCACGCCTCCCCTGTATTCCTTTGGCCTTAAGCAGGGCAGCTGCTTATTGTAGTCACAGCCTCTGTGACTCCTTGGGTTCTTTTTTTCTTTTTTCTTCTCTTTCAGTTCTAGGATACTTAATTAACAATACTTGATTAAATTCACTCTGTTTAAATAACTGGTGTCATTTCTGTCCCTTGATTGGACCCTGACTGACACAGATGACAGAGGTGGTTTTATGTGTTTGGTTGTAATACAACTAATTTTAAATGAATTCTTTAACCCGTATTTTTCACCATTTAAAATTTCCAGCGAATGTCTTGGAATGCATGACATGTTCCAGAAACCATCGTTCTCTCCACCAAAACCTACTGACCGGGCTTTCTGCTAATACTTCAGGACTTAAAACAACAACACCACCACTACAAGTATCCATTCCCAGCAAGTGAGAATTGATACTGTTCTGTGTTGCCCTGTCCCCCCAGATCCCAGAAAGAGGGGCGTATCCAAGTCAGCCCCGCTCTTGTGACTCCTTGCAAGTCCCGGGAGGGAGCAACACAGGCCGCCCCAAGACTTGTTGCCCCCAGGAGGCTGAGGGTCATGGGCCGTTCCTGCTCCTGGCAGCGGGAGGAGAAGCCCCGGGAGGAGCAGCGGAATTGACTTAAATATTCCTCCCACATTGCACAGCAGGCCTCTCGGGCTTTAGGGCAGGTGCTGTCCTTGGAGCGGCTACTGTGAGGTCAAAGAAATGTCCCCCTGGAGAACTCTGTGCTCAGAGGTGCTGATGCCATTACTCATTTGGTAGCTACTTCTGTTTATCATATTTTTATTTTTTGTCATTGGGGAATGGAATCTCTGGCAGAGCTGAAGTTTTTAATTTTAATGAGGTCTAATTTAACAATTTTTTCTTCTATGGGTCATGCTTTTGGTGTTGTATCTAAAAACTCGTCACCAAGCCCAAAGGCACTTTCTCCGATGCTTTCTTCTAGAAGCTTGTAATATTGTGTTTTATCTTTAGGTCTATGATCCATTTTTGAGCTGATTTTTTGTGTGAAAGATGTAAGGTGTATGGAATTTTTTTTATATGAACGTCTAATTCCTCCAGCAGCATTTGTGAAAAGGATATTCTTTATTGAATTACCTTTACTCCCTTTTCAGAGATCAGTTGACTATATTTATTGGGTCGATTTCTGATATTTCTATTCTGTTCCAGGTTCATTCATTTTCTGATAGTGTTCATTAAGCACCGACAACAAGAATGGAGGGCCATTCTCTTTAGGCACAAAGATGAAAGACAAAGGCATTGCACGTAGGTAGCTTTTGCTCCTTATAATCAAAGCAAGAGCTAACAGTAGAGCTTGGTAACTGCTATAAGGATGTGTGCGCAGGTACCACGAGTTTCCAGAATGCACACAGAGCATCCCGCCATCTCTTCCCACCTCTGTCATGACTGTTTCCATCAGGGCCCAAAGCGCTGTCATCTTTTTTTTTTAAATATATATTTGTATTGATTTCAGAGAGGAAGGGAGGAGAGAGAGATAGAAACATCAATGATGAGAGAGAATCATTGATCAGCTGCCTCCTGCACGGCCCCTACTGAGGATCGAGCCACGACTCTGGACACGTGCCTTTGACCGGAATGAAACCTGGGACCCTTTGGTCTGCAGGCCGACACTCTATCCACTGAGCCAAACCAGCTAGGGCAGCACTGTCATCTTTTCCCTGGATTTGCTCAATCATCCCCTAGTTAGGTTCTCTGATTCTGTGCTTGCCTTTCCTTTAGAGTAAAGTGGAACTGTGTCACTCCTCTGCTCAGAATCGGCAGTGGACTCCCTTCCACCTTGGAGTGAAAGTCAGTGTCCTCACAGGAGCCTTCACACGCTGCTCCCATCATGTTCCTGACTCACCTACTAATTTCACCCCATCATTCTGTCCTGGCCTCTGCTGTCCCTCAAAGGTGCCAGGCAACCTTATTTCAGGGCTTTGCACATGCATGGCACTCTGCCAGGGAGAACTGACCAGGTGACTGCATGTACTCTTTCCCACAATTCCTTTCGGTGTTGATACTCTGTACTATCACCATTCATGACCTGCTCAATATTTCCTTTCTTTTTTCTTTTAATCAATCTCTCTCTCTCTCTCTCTCTCTCTCTCTCTCCAGTGAGTTTCAGGAGATTATGGCATTTTGTGTCTCCTTTTTTTCTTTCCCCTCTTTCTCCTCATCCTTTCTTTCCCTCCTTGTGGTGCTTAGAATAATGCTTGGAATATAGTATGAGCTCATCAAATATTTATGAAATGAAAGCATGGAAAAGAAATAGGGACACTTTTGGGTAACCCCAGGGCAATCTCAAGGAAAGAGGAGCTTATAAAAACCATTATGGGCATGAGAGCCTGGACATGAAATAAATGCTGAATAAATAAAAAACAACTATTTCCTCAAATACCCATTTTACAGTTGAGAACACTGAGGTACAAAGCCTTAAATGGTTTCCTACAATCATGCATCCAAGTAGTGGCAGATGTGACATTTAATACTGTAGAGATATTGTGTTATTTTTTTCATTTCCTCATTATAAAACCATAATCACTAAAGCAAGATGAACTAACTGGGTCAAGGGGACTCATTAGAAGCCAGGAGGAGGCTTCATGAGTTAGAATATTTCTCAGTAGGACTTTGAAGGAAGAGAGCCTCAAATGAAAGACAAGGAAAAAGAGTTCTCCCTCCCCCCTCCCCAATTCTCTATCTTGCTGGGATGCCTGAATGCAGGAGTGTGCACCAGAGGGTCCTGGCGCAACCTTGACAAGTAGTCTGGTGACTTTTGCTTACCAGCTAACAGAGGCCACGGAAAGAAGGAGGGAGCTGAATGGCTTTAACATCCCAGCAAGGCCTTCTTTCATTTGCACCACAAGGCAAAATGCTGGAGGATTAGGAACACCTGCCGTAGCTGAGAGAACGACACGTTTCTCACTCCAGGGCTTGTCCCAGGGTGCACCGGAGATGACCTGGAGAAAGCCGTCCTTATCCGAGTCCTTCACAGAGCATCTCTCTGGGACCGCAGCCTGAGGTCCCCACTCCAGCACAGGCCTTCAAGGACAACGTGGAAAAGAGGTGAGTGTAGCTGACCACCCAGCGTTGTCCAGTGTAGAGGTACGCGCCAGGGGTGGGCATGTCTGCATCCACACCTCACTCCGAGTTCAATTCAAAAGCAAGTGGCCATTGAACTGCTATCATGGTATCACCAATACTCTCCTTGGTGCTGGTGTAGGTCATTGGGTGTGGTCTCAGCAGGCTCTCCATCAATGGTGTTCATAGTTTTTCTTGGTTGGTATGACCTGTTTTACTGAAAACTTATACTCCTAGAGAACAAGTAATACTGACGTGTATTTCCAGGTTTATATAACTGATTCCATGTGGCTTTGACAATCCTATCATATTTTTAGACAGTTACAAAAGATATTTTTCCTCATGGAGTGTCAGGATCATAACTTGAAAAGTTGAGGGCTGTCTTATGAGGAATGTAGAAGATTAGAAAGTCAAACAACTAACTTCAATTTTTTTTTTTTAACCAAAACTGATCTAGGAAGAAATGAGGAGAGAGATTCCTTTTGTAAATTCCACAGAGTAAAAAATGCTGCTTTCTTGTTCAAGACTGCTGTAAATTTGTTTCTTAGTTGATTGTCTATCAGAAAATCATAACGTGTTTTAAACATGTTCAGAGTTTCCTCTGTAAATTTGCCATGCTTCTCATGACTCAGTGTACTGGATTGAAAGTTTGCTTTTGGAAATTTAGAAGCTCGCACTGGATTCCTCATTCAATAAAGCGCAACCAAAAAAGAATGGGAACTTTTTTTTCATAGCATACAGTTTCCAGTTCTGCTTTCTTTTGTTATGGTTATTTTTGGACATTCAATATTATTTTGTATTAGTTTCAGGTGTACAGCAGAGTGTTTAGACAATCATGTACTTTTCATAGTGTTCCTCCCGATAATCCAAGTGCCCACCTGACGCTGTAAGGATGGAAGAGTTTTAAAATTGATGTATTGCCTTGTAATTTTATACTTTCATATCCATTATAAGAGAAAAAAGAGTTTTCTCTGTAATGAATGCATCATGATACCAAACCTCCTCATCCAATGTTTTTATTCTTAGGACCACGTCAGTAAGTCAACTGCTCTGTAAAATCAGTTTTAGGCCGGCCGCAGTGGCTCAGTTTATTGAGGTTTCATCCTGTGCACCAAAAGGTTGCTGGTTTGATTCCCAGTCAGTGCACACACCTGGACTGCGGGTTTGATCCCGGGAAGGCAACCTATCACTCGATGTGTCTCTCTTTCTCCCTCTCTCCCTTCCTTTCTCTAAGCATGTCCTTTGGTGAGGATTAAAAATTAAAATAAAAATAAAGTCCGTTTCAGGGATGGAAAGAACAACTTCATTTGCACTGTTCAGGGTCTGACTGACAGCATCGAATTTTTTCTTTGCATATGGCCACATTTTCTTGTACTCACAGAGAGAGAAAAAAAAGTGTGGAACTCTTTTTTTATTCCCTCTGAGGGTTCTTCTCTTTCTCCTCCTCCTCCACTCGGCTGAAAGGAGCAAAGATAAATGGGAATGGTTATTAAAGGATCACTTGTTACAAATAACTGATTAGGAGTTGGACCGTGTCAACAGTTGTTGCTCGCCAGCCACTTGGCAGAGCTCTGATCACGTTAGGTTTTGAGTAATCAATTTCTTCTAATATGAACCATATTGGATGATTGGGGTTTTATGCCTTCTTATTTCCTTTAAACAGCCTTGTGAACCAAGTGCTTATTATTTTGAAATGCAGCCAAATCCTGGCCACCACAGGAGTCCAGGATTAAGATGGAGAGCTTAGTCCTCTAGATATTTTCTTTTAAAAAAATATTTTTTCTATTGTTGACAGTATTATAGATGTCTCCCATTTCCCTCCCCTTTACCCTCCTCCACCCTGTCCCCCCCAGATCTTCTAGATATTTTCTTATGCAGAAAATTCCATTTCTGATTTTATTTTGTATCTGCTGATTATTCAAGTTTTATTAGGAAAGTCACAGTAACCCTATAATCTATGGAACTTTTTCTGTAATAAAGCCTTGCTCCTCTTTATTTTGCCTGTTTTAAGTAAACAGTAACCCAAAATTTAGTATTCGAATTCAGTAATAAACAGCAACCCTGGGGTGGGTGGAGGCCCAGAGAAAAGAGCATAGGGTTTTTTTGGGGGAAAGGGTTTTTTTTGTCATGCAAATTGACAACCAGCAATGCAGAGGGTTAGATAAGCTAAGAGATTGTGTTTAGAAGTTGTTTGGGCCCTCCATGGGAATGGAGCTATAACAGAGTCATGTTCTAAAGGTTACAGAAGCCAAATATTTTGAGATATATGGGGGAGCAGAAGAAAGAGAGGAACTTCATCTGAGCACCTAGGGATGAGGTGGAGAGGCAGCTAAGATTTGAGCAGAGGTGGCCAACTCAAATGCCTGCATTTGAGCTATGTCAGGCGCAGGCAGGCAACCTACATGTAGGGATGCTACTAATGACATTAAACAACTGATATGGTACCAACACTGACCAATCAGAGCGGACACTGGCCATATCCTTTATTTCCTGGATCTTGGGGAGATTTGGAGGATCCTCAGGGAAGGGTCTGGGACAGCTGGAGAGGCAGGGATACATTTGGAAGGCACAGGATAGTGCTGACTGATCAAACAATGTAAAGTACTTCAATAGTCTAACAACTCGTTGGGATAAACTGTACTGTGGATTATCTACCCCTCCCACAGGGGTAAAGTGGGCTCTGAAGAGACAGCAGAGAGTGGTGTGGACTGTGGTAAGCTTGAGTCTCTCTTAGTTGCAATCCAATGGATTTTATGTTCATTGGAAATGTCCTTTATAAAAACAGTTCTTTAACTCTGTGAGGGTAAAACAGCACATCTATGGGGTGATCGTGGGCATTTGTCATCATATGAGACTTTCTACACAGGTTCTGTCTTCATAGCTGATATAATACCAATGTTTCAGATAAGAAGCCTCAGTTCTTTTTGACCTCTTCATTCATTTCTCCATTTCTTCGCTTATTGACTCAGCACTACTGGGACATTATTTTTGTTCTTCATGCTTTGTCATTTACTTACTAATATCTTGGCTATTCAGCTCCATCTCCCAACAAACTTCTTGGAATAGTATCTGAGCCCCGTCTTTCTTGAACCTTGACATCATACAGTAATTCATTTGCTTTTTTGTTTATCTATTTAAAATTGGACAGCATCCATGCACCAGGCACTGTACGAGGTGCTGATAAAGAAAGACTTATAAGGCAGTCTTTACTTATTGCTCTCAGGAGCTCACTGTCTATCGCAACTCAACTATCCACTGACAAAGTATTATTGAGATTCTGGTTGACATCATCTACCTCAGTCCTCTGAGATGTTGATTGCATGGCCTTCTCTCTTTTATGTGTCCCACTCCCTTCTATTCATGCTACCAGAGTGGTTTCCTCAACATCTCATCTCACCTGAGGGCCTCATTCTTGTTCTGTGTTTTAAAGTTTTTATTAAGCTACCTTGCTTTGCAAACCTCACCTCTCCAGGCCCTTCACACCCTTCTCCCTTTCCTTTGTGGCTTTCAGACTTGCTTGCTCAATGCCAAGCCCTCCTAGCTGCCTCAGGTCTTCACCAGGAAAACTTGCAGCAGCCCAGTTCCTCAATGCCAATGGCTTTCTCTGAGCTGCTACTGAGATCACACTTCACCCTTGCTGCGTGGCTGGTACATAATGTCACATGTTTCTCATGGTCTGGCTGAAGGTGAAATACCATGTCCGGTAGTGGAAGGGTGCCGCTTGGCAAAAAGAACCAGTAGACACTCAGACTGACTTAGCAGAGGGAAATGGGAGAAAGACAAAAAGAGAGAAGGGCAAGTGCACTTTTTTTTTTTTTAAAGGAAATGCTTCCTTCATCTAAACTTCATCTAAATGAGTCGCTGTGAATAGTGTGAGTTTTGAAAGCAGCGCTGTGCAGGCCAGACCATAGAGGCTGGTCTGGTTCCATTCAAAGTTGCTTGCTCCTCACTTGACTGCCAGACCTGTGCCAACCCAAAGCGGAGAAGATCCTAGAGAGGGTTGTTCATGGGTGGATGAGGCTTCTCCCTTTCTGCTGCTCAGAGTTGTCTGGTCAATGCTGCTTATATGGACCTCTGAGCTGGTCCTGCTGCCTTTTAAGGATTAGAATAGAAGAGCTATGCCAGCTTCCAGAGATCTGCCTACTTCTATACAAGGAAATGACTGCTATATGGAATGCTATGTGTTGAACTAGGTCCCTCCAAAAAAGATATGTTGAAGTCCTAACCCTTGGTAGCTCTGAATTCGACTCTACTTAGCAATCAGTCTTTACTGATGTAATCAAGTTAAAATGAGGTTATTAGGGTTGGTCTAATCCATAACACTAGTGTCCTTCTAAAAAAGGGGGAATTTGGACATACAGACAAACACAGAGGAAAACCATGTGAAGACACAGAGGGAAAAGACAGCCATGAAACTCGAGTGACACATTCACATGCCAAGGAATTCCAAAGGTCGCTGGCAAACACCAGCTGCTAGACGAGGCCAGACAGGATTCCCCTCCAGAGTGTCAGAGAGAGCGTGGCCCTGCCAACATCTTGACTTTGAACTTCTAGCCTCCCAAACTGTGAGACAATGCATTTCTATTGTTTTGGCATGGCAGCCCTAGGAAACTCATACTCTTTACTTTGTCAACATTCCCACAGCAGGCCGGCCTATGGTCCACCACAAGCCATATAAGAAAACTAGTGGCCCGGTGCATGGATTCATGCACATTGAAAGGAAATTAATTAATTAAATTGCCAGTGTGCATCATATGTACTGGCTGGTCAGTCAGTCGGTTGGAAATACGTATGGTTGGTCACTTAGCCATATATATATATATTTCTTTTTCTTGCGGTATGGAGAGAACCACTGTGTTCTGCAGACTCATTTGCACACAAGGCAGTATTTGTCTATAGGCTAATAATATACAGTACCTTCTTGGTTATTCTAGAGCAGTATTATCCATGATGCAGTAGCCACTGTCACATGTGGCTCCTTTTTTAATATATATTTTTATTAATTTCAGAGAGGAAGGGAGGGAAAGAGAGGAGAGAGAAACATCAATGATGAGAGAGAATCATTGATCGGTTGCCTCCTGCACGCCCTTCCACTGGGGATCAAGCCTGCAACCTGGGCATGTGCTTTTGACCGGAATCGAACCCGGGACCCTTCAGTCCACAGGCCAATTCTCTATCCACTAAGCCAAACCACCTAGGGCCACATGTAGCTCTTTGATTTCACTTATATGTGTAATCTAGAGAATAAAATAAACAAGCAGAATAGAAACAGAATAGTAGATACATAGCACATTCTGATGGTTACCAGATGAAAGAGGGATTGGAGGAATGGGTGAAAATGATGTGAAGGGATTAAGAAGTGCAAAATGGTAGTTACAGAATATCATGGGGATGTAAAGCACAGCATATTAAGTGCTCAATAGTCACATGTGGCTGGTAGCTAGTGTGTTGGACTATACAGTTACGGAACCTGTCCATCAATGCAGAGCATTCTTTCTACTGGACAGAAATGTGCGGGAGAAGGGGCCCTTCCAATCAGTTGAATGTTCTGGTCAACAGACACTGCATATGCCTAAAAAAATAAGGATATAAAACAAAAAAGAGAGAAAAAAGAAAAAGAAGCCAATACAGTGAACACTGAAACTGTACTTTGATAATTGTGAAAGGATGTTATAATCTTGAAGGGTTTTAGAGACAGGAGTGTAAATTTCACCACTCACTGTACTAACCAGGGCCATGATGCTGGCGAGTTGAGAGCTGGGTTGATTGAATGCTAAATAAATCAGCCTTTGCTGTCTCAACTATGGCCCAAATAGAAAACCTAACCAAGCCTGGGGAATAATTTAGGAACATTTAAAGTCATTAGATTCATTAGCTCTGACTCGAGCAAGACAAAATAAACAACCCTCCCAGCCTGACTTGGAACCAGTTCTTCCACCGCCTTCACAGTCAAAGCTAAACCCTCTGAGTTGAAATATTTTACAAATGTTTTTCTTTGTTTGGCTATGTTGATCCTCATTTCTATGTTGTTGTTTTTTTCAGTGTTTGTTCCATTGTTTTCTGTACCCTAATTACTCACTGTCTCAGAGCTATAGGACTGCTAAGGACTGGAGAGTCTAGCTTGTCTTTTGCTTCCAGTCTGCATTGCAGCTCTACTGACTGTCTATCCCTCCTGTGTTCTGGGCCCCATCCTTCATGGGAGCAGCATCAGGCCAGGAGTGGACCCAGCAGCTCGACCCCTGGCTTTTTTTCATAATGGAATTTTTACATTCTTTCCAAACCTTTGGGTCAGAGTGACATTTAGTTTGCCCCTCTGACCTCTAGCTGCAATTTTCTTTGTCTGGTCTATGGGGAGGGAGACTACATTTCCCTTTTTATTGTGGTTAGAGGGTTCACCAAGGAACAATGGCAGGAATGCAACTCGAAATTCTTTAAATCATGGATCACTAGATAACACTTCTCAGAAAGAGGGGACTCCAGGAATACATCTATCCTTAAGTGACTGGATGGCTTAAAGAAATGAACCCCCTTCTCTAAAGAATCATTTTATCTGGATTCAAAGAGATACGTGGTGCTGCGATTTGAAATACATTCCTGGAGAAGGACTTCACCCCAAATCCTCAGGGAGAAAAGTCACTATATTCGGCTGCACTGATAACTGTGATTTGGACGTTTACTTCTTTTTTCTCCACCAGAAAAATGTTGTGTTAGTTATGTTGCCAAGAGCTACAGAGCTGAGTGGGCTCTAATGAAGGCTTATTAGAGTGGGATGACGGAGAGGCTGCTGGTAAAACAGGCTAATTGTCTGCGGGTGCCCTGTGCGCTCCTTAAGAAGACTTGGCCAATGGGCTGCTTACCTTCCCATGGCCAGGCATCTGATTATGTAATTGACAGGTTATGATGTCAGCCAAGAGGGAGGCTGAATAGATGAAGCAAGAGAGAGATGTTTGATGGGAGAACATTTTTGATGTTGAGGGTAGAGAGGTTCTACCACATTTTCAAGCCGTCCCCTCACCCCAGGCTTTCTATCCTCCCCCTGAATACGGAAGATACATGGCATTTCTCATCCTAAGAAATTCAACAAATACAAATCCAACAAAAGGACCCAGAACATCTTTTGAAAAATAGCTATTATTGGGGGGAAAAACTGTCAAAATTACCAAAGAATAAATACATATGCAGGATTTCTTTGAATAATGAGATTTGGCAGAAATCTGGTTTGATGCAAATTCATTAATTTTTTTTCTCCACTTGGCTTCTGGCCACTTCAGGATTCATTCATATTGGTTTATAATGAGATGCCTTTTCTCTTATATCAGAGCCCTTCTAGACAGACAGTTCTTGGTTTCTACTCCCACATTTGTAGCTGCAGCCCAGACCGCCTTCTTGGAGTCCAGATCTGTACACTCAGTCATAGCTTTGGCAGCTTTTCCATTTGATCCCATGGACATCTCAGAATTAAGTGTCCAAAGCTGTCCTTCAACCTCAAATCTGTCAACCAAAATTCTTCCCATGTCCATTTTTATTTTTTAAAATATATTTTAATTGACTTTAGAGAGGAAGGGAGAGGGAGAGAGAGAGAATCAATGATTGGCTGCCTCCTGCATGCCCCACACTGGAGATTGAGCCCGCAACCCAGGCATGTGCCCTGACTGGGAATGGAACCTCCTGGCTCACAGGTTGACGCTCAACCACTGAACCACGCTGGCTGGGCCCATGTCAATTTTTAGTAATTCCCAAAATTCACCAGCTTAGGCCAAACTCCTTGGATTCAACCTTCTTTTTGCTCCCACATCCCACATCCACCAGACAGAAAATTCTCTTCGAAAAAAATCTCCAGAATCTGACCACTTCCCACCTCCCCCACTGCTACCATCTGCCACCATCATCTCCCACTTTGGGACACTGTCACAGGGACTTAAATGACCCCATTTGATGTTCTACTAAAATTCAGACCTTCAGTCAGATTTGAAGTGCTTCCCGTCCCCACTTTCTGAATCCTGCACTGGGGAGGGAGAACGGATGCTTCTGTCTATACCCCCACCTTGTTCTACTTTTCCAACCCCTGTTCACTATCCCAGGCTTTTGACTCCGGAATTGGGAAGAATAAATTAAGAAAATGGACAGCATTCAGAGATTGGTATTTTTTTATGCTCTGCCCTTGATGTTCATGAAGCTAGACATAGGTCTTCCCCTTGGGATGCATTTTGTGGTTTTTAGGAAACTCGCCCACTGGGAACCCCCAGTGACCAGTCCTGTGATGTGGGATGTGGCTGGTTATTCCACAGCACAAGCTCTCAGCCCCTGACATGGGGCCTTCACCCCATGACTCTCTGGTAAACCTCTTAAGCAAGGTCTCTTTGAAGATGGCTCCAGCCTGGCTCCCACGAGGCCCATGTGTGGTGGGTGGGAACCTCTCCTACATCCTTGCCTATGTGGAAGCACAGTTCACTCCCAATGCTGCTCACTTACTTCCTCTGAGTGCTGCTCCTTAGCACAGCTGAGCCCTAGCCTCTCCCCTTTAGATATTTCAGCTGAGTCAGACACCAGTCCACAGAGACGCCCCCTGGAGCCCCCACACTAGATCTCAGAATGGGGAGGAGGGCAAGACACCCCACTTCTTCCCTTTGTCGGGGGGACAGGGCAAGGGAGTGGGTACAGAGCCTAGTGAGAGCTTCTTCAGAGAAATTCTTGCTCTCGGCCTCTTTCAACTCCCAGCCTGTTGCACCCTCAAGATTGGTGCTAGGTTAGGGATTGACAAATGGGGGCCTTGCAAGGCCTGTGGGGCATGTGACAGCTACTATTCTGTTGTCAGTCTACAGGGCAGACAAACAGAACGAGCTCCACACTTTAAAATAACAAGAAATGAGTTGGGGTTGTCAGGGTGTCCCCTGGTCTCCCTCACTCCCACCTGCCTCCTCCTCCTGGGCTCGGAGCCTTCAGGTGGCCACTTTCTCCTCCATGTCAGGTCTCTGCTTAGACAGAGCTTCGCTCAGAGACCTGCGTTGCCCGCCCAGTCTAACCCAGCCCCTTTCACACCCTCTCAGCTCCCTCTTCCTTTCCTCCACGTATTATGACTGTGCATAATCAGCTGCGTATCGATGTGGTTGATTTCTGTCTCTCACACCAGACTGTTGGCTCCAGGACAGAGGCTCAGTTCCCTTGGTTCACAGCAGCCTCCTCGGGGCCCAGGACAGAATCCAGCACACAGCTCCTGCTCAGAAACGGTGGGGACCTACAGTGCAGTTTCATGCCTCGTTGCCTTGGGTGACTATTGGCTCTGCTGCTGACTAGCCATGGCTTTCAGGGAAGTTCTTTTCTTCAGCTGTAAAGTTGGGGCAACAGTGTTATCAGTTCGTAGGTGATATTATCTGGATTAATACAAATAAGTGTTTAGAAGTGGGCCTGGCACATAGCAAGTACTTTAAAAGTGCTGATCCAGCACACAGCTCCTGCTCAGAAACGGTGGGGACCTACAGCACAGTTTCATGCCATGTTGCCTTGTGTGACTATTGGCTCTGCTGCTGACTAGCCATGGCTTTCAGGGAAGTTCCTTTCTTCAACTGTAAAGGTGGGGCAACAGTGATATCAGTTTGTAGGTGATATTATCTGGATGAATACAAATAAGTGTTTAGAAGCAGGCCTGGCACATAACAAGTATTTTAAGAGTGCTGAGGCCTGGCCGGCGTGGCTCAGTGAGTTGTATTTTATGGTGTGGAAGTGCACAATCTGTTTTCCCACTCACTCCTTGGAGGGCATCTGGGTTGTTATATGAACAATTAAAATAGAAATATGACTGGCTAAAACGAGTATATGAAATCTGATATCAAGTTCAATTTGAAGCAAAATGATGACATTATAGAAGTGCTACAGATTTGATGATGAAAAGATTTAGTAAAACATCAGTTATTTTATGGTGTCTTGAAGTTATAAGAAACTTTACATCACTCTGGAAAAATGTTCATCCAACTATGATGTCTCTAGTTGTTAAAAAAAAATAAAATGTTTATAAACCCAATGATAGTTATCAATTTGCATGACTCTCATAGAGCTATGGGAGATTCTTTTAAAACTAGAGATGTAGAGAATGTTCTATTTTTTGTTATTTTTGTGAAATTCACAAAAGACACATAAAATTAAAGCACTGGAAGTACTTAGATAAGAACTCCTTTCAAAGGTGTAGAATTCTTGATAATTTAGGTAAGATAAATTGTCTCACTGAGAGTTAAATGATCCTTTTGGGGTATAACAGAAACATGCTATAATTTACTAAATGCATCAAATTACTGGGCCCCTACATAAAGAAAGACATATCGTCTAAATATAAGTTTCCTTTTAGGGTAGTGGCTTACTTTTCCTGTTTGCCAAGATGCCTGCAGCTCTTATGTGCTTTTTATATGTAGCGTTAATTTCGCAACACAATGCTCTTGAGAATTCACAGCATATCTCGTTTCCGCAGAAAAGTATTTTAGAGGATTACATTGATTGGTTTTGTGTTACTGGCCCCACATAATCTCATATGCTCTATTTGACTGGATGAAAATTACCTTGGACGGTTTGGGAAATTTTATGGATGATGATGTAGATATCTATTTCACCATCATATCTGCAACTGACATTCAGTTTTCTCCAAGAAAGGGGACGAAGGCACTGGTTAATCTCTAAACCTCTTGATCATGATAAAAGTTAGCCAACTATAAGCAGTCAGGAAAATTAGTTTTATTAATACCTGCTTCCTGAGATTTCCTGAGACAGTTGTTAATGTAATATTAGGTGGGAATAGTAACAAAATGACTAGATGAACCACAATTGGCTGGGAAAATTCTCTTCTCAAGTGATGGAATCTAAAATGCCAGTCACATGTCTTCATGTCATGATGTAAGCATAAGATAAAAGTAATGACATGTAATTAATTAGTAAATTGTGGGAAAATGATGGCAAAGCAATCTTTGACAGCCTGGAAAAGGAATCTTTCTTAAGCTGACAGTGTATTTCACTGTACCGGAAGGTGTGTTTGAATAGAGCCATAAGGAATTGTCATTGTTGTTGGTCAAAAACTGACAATTGTATGTGGTCCAGTCTATACAAACCACACATTGGACAAGACACTTCTAAACAGCAAAATCGCAGCCTGCTCTCATTGTGGCGGGTGAGCAGGGATAAGATGGGGAGAGAAGGTGTAGCAACTGGATCACATGACACAGGAGACAAGAAGTCAAGTCTTTTGTGCAGCAAGCTAGTGATTTTAAAATGTTGAGCAACTGTCAGTCCTTCAGCCTCATCAGCACCTCTGTGCAGAGAGGTGTTCACAGGTGCATTGAGGTGTGAGTCTGGATCAGTCTAGAGAAAGAGGAACCAGCCATTCCCAGCATGACAGGGACCTGCAATCGATGCTAAAACAGTATGGAGAAAATAACATGGAAAAGGCAAAAAGAATAAATAAAAATCATGGAAAGATATGGAACTACAGTGAAAGGAGCAGTGTCTCGTATATATTTCTATCCTGGTGTGTGACATGTTTATTTGTTGCTTTATAAAAAAGCTTCTGCCCACCCACCCCCCC
>NW_005357346.1:272105-280458 GCF_000412655.1 Myotis brandtii | reverse complement strand
CCGACAGATCTGTGGGCTGTACTTGTGTCACTTGAGAACTGCTTTGGATTGAT
This sequence comes from Myotis brandtii, assembly GCF_000412655.1. Lineage (NCBI taxonomy): Eukaryota > Metazoa > Chordata > Mammalia > Chiroptera > Vespertilionidae > Myotis > Myotis brandtii. The sequence continues at coordinate 280,405 of NW_005357346.1, read as the reverse complement.
GAACTAGCACACTCCAGTGAGGAACAAAGCCACACTTCTCTATTTGAAATGTGGCTGCGTTTCCAGAATGAGTTGTTCTGGTTGTTGGCACAAGTAGCCCATGTCAGTTTTAAAAATCATACAGCGTCCTGGATCTGAACTTCTGTTAGCCGCTCTGCCCAATCCCCTATCTTTGGTGCATTACCAGACGTGCAGGGGAGACTATCAGAGGCTCCTGCGTGCGGAGCATTGGCTGCACACAATAGGAGATAAAAGGAAAGCAGTCGTTCTGTTTCGTGTGCAGGGCTCAGTAATGGTCTATGTTCTCTCTAGTTGAAGAGGGAAAGCAAGGACATGAGGCCAGACAGAGTTTTGGAGTTATTCTCAAGGCACTTTCCCGGCTCCCCAGGGAGCATAGATGGAGAACAACCACCACACAGAGTAGATAAAATAAAAATTTAACGTGCAGTTATAAATCCTGTAGAAAGGGGTCGTGTTTATATCCTTGTCTGACTCTGAGTGACTGTGGGGCATTGACTGGCGCTGACTTTTAAGAGAAGATTCGGACAGCAACCAGTTGAAAATCCACACGCATGGCAGAGAAGCTATTACAAAGGAGAGCAACGCTGAAGTGAGGCTAGGAGCCGGGAGGGGAAAGCTTAGATCATTACAGGCACCCTTTGCTTTCTACAAAGTTCCTTTCTGCTAAAAGATGAACTCAATGCTCAAAGATTTCGACTCGTTTTTCCTTAAGAGGCTATTTACAGCCTACTATAGGTCACTCAAATTAAAATGTAAACAACCGTGGGAAACGTCAATTCTATATGAACTGAGACCTCGTGAAGAATCCAAGTTATTTATTTATTTTTTAAATATGTTTTATTGATTTTTTACAGAGAGGAAGGGAGAGGGATAGAGAGTTAGAAACATTGATGAGAGAGAAACATCGACCAGCTGCCTCCTGCACACCCCCTACTGGGGATGTGCCCGCAACCAAGGTACATGCCCTTGACCAGAATCAAACCTGGGACCTTTCAGTCCACAGGCCGACGCTCTATCCACTGAGCCAAACCGGTTAGGGCTCAAGTTATTTTTGCTTTTAGAGCACTTTCAACATGTGTAGATTGTAATTCAACGTTCATGCACTGTGCACATTTCACTCCCACGCATCTATCATGTGCAAGAATGTAACACCAGGCATCAGGCTGCTGACATTGTCTGTGTTTACAAAGATAATGCAAGAAGAAAAAAGTTATGGCAAATCTTCAAAAAAGTAGAGTTAACCTGATTCTTCCTCAGTCTGAATCACTTTAAAACCACATCACATTCTTCTCAGTGATGTCCTCTGCTTCTGATTTGGTTACCAGAAAATAGTTAAACTCACGTGAGTATTATTTTTTTTAAAAAAACATATTTTTATTGATTTCAGAGAGGAAGGGATAGGGAGAGAGAAACATCAATGATGATAGAAAATCATTGATCGGCTGCCTCCTACACACCCCGTACTGGGGATCGAGTCCACAACCTGGGCATGGGCCCTTGACTGGGATCTCCTGGTTCATAAGTTGATGTTCAACCACTGAGACATACAGGCCAGGCTCAAGTTAATATTATTAGGAAATTCCGGGGAAGCCAACATGACTAAGATTGGAATGTATCATTATAATTTTAGATAACATGAAATTGGCTGCAAACACGTTTTCTTGAGGACAGATTTCTGGTTTATTTCTTAGGTTTCACGCCCCCGTGGCCAAAATAAGTGCAAATATTTATCATCCCACTATATTTTACCAACCATTCGTCTCCCTTCGCAACGCAAACTCAGTCAAGATAGTGAAGCCTGTTTCCTTCCACATGGCCTGCCATGGGCCTGCCAAGAAGCAGGCACACAAATGGCAGTATCTAAAAGGCTGCAGATTGAACGAATAAAGTGGGTGTTTGAAAGATCAGATTAACAAATCGCACCATGTTAACCACGTGATCAGATTTCATCCTCCCCCTTCATGTTTTTCTATTTATAATATTTATTTAAACATATCTCAGGGGTGAGGAAACATTGTCGGCAGTCACATTTCAAAATCTTTCTGCGTTTTTAATGTTTTCAACCATCTCTTGACCAATAACCTTGGCTTTAATTTTACAGACGAGGCTGAGCTCCGTATCACTCGCATGCTTTCACTTTCCTCCCAGTCACCTCTAAAATCTCTGTGTCCATTGACTGGTGTCGTTGTAAGAGAAATGGGCAGGGGACTTAGACACAGAAATACTGGCGAGAAGGCCACGCAAACACAGAGGCAGACACTGGAGTTGGCCTGTCATAGAGCTACCAGAAGCTGAACGAGGCAAGCAAGGATTCCCCCAGGGCCTCGAGGAAAGGTGGTCCTGCCAGCACCTTGATTTTGGACCTCCAGCCTCTAGCGCGGTTAGAGAATAAATTCCTGTTGTATTAAGCTACCAAGTTTGTGATAGTCTGGTATGGCAGCCCTACGCAACGAATACAGTTTGATTAAGGTTGTATTTGTCAGTCTCTTGACTACCAAGTTACTAGTTTTTCCCTCTCCATTCTCACTGCATGAAAGCAAGTTGCTAAGTCCAGCCCACACTTGCAGGGCGAGGAGGTTACGCTCCACATTTTGAAGTGGGGAGTATTTGGCATTCCTCTATAGGAAAGATTTGTCTCTTTTTTCCCCATTTATTTATTCAGTTATTCATTTATACTATTATGGCCTTACGTATGTTTACATTAAATTTTGGTCAATGCGAGTTCTTCCAATCAGCTATTGTGTCCCTTTGACATGTCCCCATCTTTTTTTTTTTTTTTGAGTATTCCTTTACTTACTGGTATCTCCATAGATTTTTGATGCCACTATTCACATACCAAACTCCCAAGCACTTTTTATTTTCTTCATCCTGTTGCATTAGTGTGTGTGTGTGTGTGTGTGTGTGTGTGTGTGTGCATGTATGAGTATGTGTACGTCCATACCATGTTGTCATTACTATGGCTTTTTGGTTTGTCTTATTATGTGGTAAGGAAAGTTCCTTCATCTCCTCTGTATCTGCTGTTCTTCTTTCTCAAAATTATCTTAGTTATTTGTATTAGAGTTCTCGAGAAGTGTGAACATTATCTGTGTGACACATTATTGCTTGGATGACCCCAAACATTATTTCCAGCCTATTTTTGAGCTACCAAGGATTCCCTAATAGAAATATTCTGATTTCCTAGTTAGGGATGGTTCTGCCATGAAATGTAAGCTGGAATCTGTTGTGAGGAGGGTTCCTGTGGGGGGAACAATAGTTTTCTTGAAAAATGAGATGGATGTACCTGGCACAACCTTCCCCCTTCCATTTGCCCTTAAATGTGGATACAATGCCTGAAGCCATGGCAGCCACCTTGTACCCAAGATGGAAAAGACAAGAGTTGCAGAAATGATCTCCATGGTATTACTGCATCCATGAATGAAGGCAAGCACTATTTGCCTTCAGGTAGTGAGAAAAATAAACTCTCATTTGATGAAATTACTATAAGTTGAGCTTTTCTGGTATGTGTAGCTGAACAAAAGCTTCAACGGCTATGTAGCTTGTTTTCTGATCTATTTCCTAATTGGATATTGCTGGCATAGGGAAACACCACTAACTTATGTAGTTGGGTTTTGGGTCTAATGATCTTGCTGAGTTTTCTGGTTAGTTCTATTGAACAACTAGGTTTGTCTGTTGGATTGATTTGCTCGAGTTTTCTATGTGGAGGATCAAATCATATAGCAGTAATCAGAATTCCTTCTTTACCTCAATGTACTAGCCAGGACTTCACAGTCCCAACAGTTATTCATTCTACAAATATTTACTGTTTTAGGCCAGACATTGTTCTAGCCACTGCAGTGACCAACGCCTCCTCCACTATGCTAAGGATATTCTTTTGTTGCTTATCCTAAAGAGAATTAAAGTAAAGTTTCTCTTTACCATGAAACATACTGAGGTTTTGGTAAATAGTCTTTCTAAGATTAAGGGAATTCTATCTATTTCTAATTTCCAATAATTAGAAATTAATTTATTAAATTGTATTAGGACTTTTTTATGGACTGATCATGGTAGTGGTGTGATTTTTCTTCCAGTGTTAATTTGCTCTAGGACCCATTTGTTCATCTTTCTAACAGCCTAGAGCAGTGGTCGGCAAACTGCGGCCCCTTGAGTGTGGCTCTTCCACAACATACCACGTGCGGGCGTGCACGTACAGATTGAAACTTCGTGGCCACACTCAAGGGTCCAAAGAGCCGCATATTCGCCAGCCGCCGCAGTTTGCCGACCACTGGCCTAGAGTATCCATAGAGCTCTCCTCCAACACCATATTTCAAATGAATCAAATTTTTTTTCTATCAGACTTCTTCACTGTCCAACGTTCACATCCATACATAGTAATTGGGACTCTATTGTGTGAACAATCTTAGCCTTGGTCTCTATTGATACATCTTTGCTCTTGCTCTTTCCTGAATCTTCCTTTGTTGCCCTGGTGAGTCTCAGCTTTCGGTGGATTTGTTGGCTGCAATCCCCATGTCTTCACTGTCTATTTCTTCTGTAGTCAAGATTTTTTACTTCTTGATGTTCAGATGTAGTTCTGCTTTGGCATTTTCTTTCACTCACTTCCCTCCGGAGTTATTTCAAATCACTGTTACTTTCTGCACGCAACCATTTCCCTTGTAATTTCTTCTTTAGCCCAGGTGTTATTTCTTAGAATATGTTCCTGTTTCCAAATATGCCAGCTGTCATACTTTTTTATTATCACCTCTGGCCCGGTCTGGTCGGTAAGTTCACTGAGACTATCTTTCCTTATAATACCTGCCACAGATATTTTATACCTCTATACGGGCTTAATGCCCTTTTATGATAGAACTGGTGGTTCTCAGAAAATTACAAAATTGATGTTTACCCAGCATCGTTGTCATTGCAGGCTATGCTGATTGATTTTTTTCCCGCCAGACTGTAAAGAATTATCCTCTCAAGAAAGTCATATCCTATAAATCTCCCAGCTGAAGAGGACCATTGAACAAACAAAAAGCTTAAGAATTGCAAGTAGATGATTATATTCTTACTTTTGATGCAGCTCATATATCAACCTAGCGATTGAGCAACTCTCTCCCTCCTTTCATTATGAGGGAAGCATGCCACAAAGCTGTAAAAGCCTGGAAAAATAATGACACAGCACTGTTTTCAGCCCTGTATCTATTTGTTTGCTCAACCCAATGAAGCCAAATGACGTATATAGAACTATAGATGCCATTTCTTGTTTTCATATCCCTTCACACATGTGGCTATTTCACTGTCTGCTGAAGATATTTGAAACTCCTCTCCACCTTAAGTAAATTGTTGGGGGTTTATCACTTTGCTAGAAATGATGAACTAAGAGCCATTATATGTGGGTCTCTGAAAGACATAAATATGTATAAATTTCCATTTAAAATTTCTCAGTTAATTTTAAAACACAGAGACTAAGATATGAATTATGGACACATCTTAAATCACTTACTGGCACAAGGCATTCATAAATAGTTTGATCAAACAGTCCTTCCATTGCTAGTTCTATGCTATTTATTATCCTGACCCTAACTATTATTTATGGATGACAGCCTAAAGACAGTGACCTCGGATGAATGACTGTTCTGCGGCATCTATTGGTCACAGTGAAGAAGTCACTATGGAAAATGTGGCCTCTTTCCCCCTCCCCTTGCCCACCCTTCTCCCATTCACTGTTCAAGAGCTTCTGGATACGTTCATGCACACTGCACGGGCAATGAGAATTGTGGAGCAGATGACCTTAATTTTGAATGCAGAGCCAAGTTCCTTGGAGGAAAGAGGGATGTCTCTGATGTAGGGAGATGGACTGGGAAAGAGATACCTCCTTGGCCAAATAAAGTCTATTTCAGAGCCCCAGCTAGTCCATATCAGTTAGGGGACCTCCCACCTCCCCACCCCCAGCCAAAGGCACGTTTATCTGTAGGACTTAGTTGTTTGTAAGGCACACCTGTTTCTGCTTTTTTTAAAAAAAAATCAATTCTTTGGGTATGAAATGTGTTTCCAGATATGAAAACTCAGTTTGTAATATTGTGTCTATTGGGAATGATGGTTCAGCTTAAAACATCGTGACTTGTACCGTTAGTTGTCCAAGGAACCAATCAATAGGTTGTAGGTAGGGGATCATAGGCATCTGAATATTCCTGTGTTTATTTCTTTTTGTACAGGGGCATGTCTCAGCACAAACAATGTGCTCTTTATCTCATGAGCATGTTCAGTTCATTCACTCATCCAACAGAGGATGTCCATGTTCTGCCTCATATTTTTTTTTCCTTTTCTGCCTCATATTTTTAGCAGAGGTGAATGCTACCCATTTCCCACTGGGTGGGGGACTAGTGGAGTGAACACTTCAGTGTCTTTCTCTTTGGATTAACCAATTTTATTGGTCAGTGCCATGGCCTGACAATGGGAAATTTCTCTCTTTGGAAATGCTTGTGGCCCGTGTTCATGCAAAACGGGCCCACATGACTATTCTCCACATCATAGCTTCCTGGAAGGGGCTTCTTAATGGACTAGGGATAGAGAAGGGGAAGTCTGACATTAGTCTGAGGTTCTAACTGCGTTATCAATCTTGGTCCTTCCTCCCTCCCTCCCTCCCTCCCTCCCTTCCTCCCTTCCTTCCTTCCTTCCAAAGAACCGAAACATACTTACTACCTTTTGGACTTCTAAGAAACCTATCTGAATGGGAAGTATTTCTACTTGGTCTTCATCCATATTTTGTTGACAATTTGCTCAGCCTCAGATCAACTCTCTAAAAAAAAATCAACATCTGCTGTGGGATCAGTTTCCCTAAAGCCTCTCAATTATGTCCCACCCTGGAGCAGGTGACCAGACTTGCCTACTGGATCCAGAGATAAGACTCTTTTGTGGGCACCGGAGTCATCTAGGTTTGGGTTTGCCCACTTTGCTCGCATGTGAATCCCTGGTTGGGTTTTGTTAAATGCAGATTCTGACACAGGACCTCCGGGTGGGCTCTGAGAATCTGCATGTCTAACAAATGCTCAGGTGATGCCCATCTGCTGGTCTGCAGACCACACTCTGAGGAACAGCCCTAAGTTTTAAGGATCTGTGAGTAGTAAATTTCATGTTTTATTCCTTAGAAGACGTTTCTATCTTTTTTTCTGTATCCGCTCTGGTTTATTAGAGATTCAATCATTTATTTAGCAAATGTTTTTTTCAGCACCTACAATATGACTGGCATTACTGTTCACAATTAGTGAACAAAACAGGTAAACACCCCTGCCTTTCAGGGAATAACATAGTTTAAGTATGACTTCTAAGTAAGAAACAAATGCCATATGTCTGTTATACTACCTTTCTTCTGTTCCTAGTTTCACAAAATAACAATTTAAATTATTATCACAGGACAAAGACACATAGCCCCACTCTTTCTTACCTGTGGTTGTATGTGGTGGTCTCTACTTAATGCTGTTTTAATTTTAATAGGAGCTTTAAGAATACTCAAACTGCTTACAATATTATCCTTTTTTTTTTTTTTAAAAAAAGAAAAATCAGCTTGTATCTTCTGGTTGAAAGTTGTTAAAGGGATAAACCATGAAGAAAGAGAATGCTAAAACTTTTGCAAAATAAGCATTTTTTTTTATAAAAGAAAATTTGAGTTCTATATCTCTACAAGTTTTCTTTTAGACTGACTTTCCCTCACTTATTATTTTGCTTTTCTTTTTCACCACAGGAAGGAATCCTCAATAAATGTTAAAATTCAGGGTGTCCTGGTGCGCGTTTCTTTCCACAATACATTTCAAGGCAAAACATTTGAAGTGGAGGAAACTTCAAAGTTGAACCCCAAGCTTTTGAAGTGGCTCTCCCCGAGACTGACTTTTAAAACAAGAGACTAATGTGCTTACTCTCCCTTGTGCTTCACACATGACGGAGAAGAAATCTGTAGTGATAATCAGCGCCTCTACCACGGCCTAAAGAATTTAAACCAAGATGCATGAGTAGCCAAATGGTAATTTAAGATTTTGGAGGTGAAGTAAAAAAAAAAATGTGTTTGAGAGTATAGAAGGAAGGTTGGAGGGTCTCTTTACTATCTGTGAACACTGGGTTAAAACAACTTTAATTTTCAAGCTTGGTTTGGAAGATGTGAAAATGACTGTGAGGTGACTATAAAAATGCAAATTTAAGATATTTAAACTAACTCACCTCATAGAGCTCAAGCCAATCTGTTTTTATTTATTTTATTTTATTTTTATTTTTTTAAATATATTTTTTATTGATTAAGATATTACATACGTGTC
>NW_005357346.1:254750-272078 GCF_000412655.1 Myotis brandtii | reverse complement strand
TGCATATAAGTCCTTTGGTTGATCTCTCCCCCTTACCCCCACCCTCCCCTACCTTCCCTCCAAGGCCTGACAGTCCAATCAATGCCTCTCTGTCTCTGGATCAGTCCTTGTTCATCAGTGTATGTTGATCATTATATTCCACAAATGAGTGAGATCATGTGGTATTTATCCTTCATTGACTAAGCCAATCTGTTTTTAGTATGTGTTTAAAATGAGGTCAAATGTCCATTGAAATAGAATAAAACAATAAAAAGAGATTTTCAGGAAAGTACAATAAAACCACAATATCTAGTTCCCCCTTTTTTGTTTTTTAAAAAAAGCAAAAATATTGATAGGATAATTGGTTGTGATAAAATAGTTCTAATAGGTACAAATCATAATTATATGGCAGGTTCCCTTGTTTTCTAAATGAAGTTGTAATTTTCTAGAGCTTTCTAAACTCTAAATTTTTATGTTAATCAATGACATGTCATGCTGGAAAAAATCTCAAACTCAATGTCTTTTCATTTTGAATTTATCATCTCCAACAAGGGCTGAAAGAATTAAATACAAAGGAAATACAGAAGCATAAATCTTACAATGCCAAACTATGATAAAAAGATACACGTTGAGAAAATAATATGTGATTTCTATCTGAGCATCACCTTAGAAGCGAGGCCTCTGCTATGCATGTTACACGCATTAAAATGCTCAGTTTCCTAGATTCCTGTTACCCCATTTCATTGGTGAGGAACAGGCTTATTGAACTGAGTAACTTGCCCAAGGTGACATGGCTGAAGACGAGGAACTGAATGTGGTCTGAACTCTGTTGATTTCCCAAATCCATTCACTCTGCCCCTGAGCAATCACTGTTTTCTCAACTGACCCCCCCTCCCCCGCCCCTCTGTGAAGAAGACAAATTGTTACAATGTGATTTTATAGATGGAGAAACTAAGGCTCAGAGATGTATTTTTTTCTAAGGAGAAAAAAGTTCAGAGTGACTTGTAGAAAAACAAAACTAGTAAACAGCGGCAGCAGGACTCAGGTGAGTTTATAGTGCCATCTCTTTCTGCAACATGGAAGTTCATGAGTTAATTCCTGCCCTGGCCTGTGTGGGTCAGTGGTTAGAGCGTAGGCCCCACGCATCAAAGAATCCTGGGTTCGATTCCCAGTCAAGGGCATGTACCTGGGTTGCAGGTTCAATTCCCTGGCTCCGGTCGGGGGTGCAGGAGGCAAACAATTGATGTGTCTCTCTCACATCTATGTTCCTCTCTTGCTCTCTCTCTCCCTTTCTCCCTCACTCTCTCTCTCTCACTTCCTCCCTCTGAAAATTCAATAAAAAATTATCCTCAGGTGAGGATTAAGAAAAATAACAGGTAAGTAAATTGGCATAAACTGGGATAGTAATTTGGCACTATCAAAAATGTCCAATGGCCCTCGCTTGGTGTGGCTCAGTTGGTCAGAGCATCATCCCATGCACCAAAGGGTCACAGGTTCAATTCCTGTTTGGGACACATACTGGGGTAAATTGGCATAAACTGGGATAGTAATTTGGCACTATAAAAAATGTCCAATGGCCCTAGCTGGTGTGGCGCAGTTGGTTGGAGCATCATCCCATGCACCAGAGGGTCACAGGTTCAATTCCTGTTTGGGGCACATACTGGATGCAGCCAATCAAGGTTTCTGTCTCTCCCTTCCTCTCTCTTTACAAATCAAAAGAAACATATCCTCAGGTGAGGTTTAAAAAAAGGAAAAGGTGACTTAAAAAAAAAAAGTCAATTCCTTTTCTCTGTTTTTTTATCTCTACATTATTAAATCCTAAAAATTATTTCTTCACTCACTTGTCAACAAATATTTCTTTAGTGCCTGGTATTTTACTTATGAGGCGATTAAACTATTTAAGGGAGTTAGAATATTTAAGATGCTTCTCACTAATTCTTGTCTCCGGGAAAGTAAAAAGAAAACTTGCATTTCACACTTTTCTTGTTTGAAGCAAACACCAACGAAATCTCAAGGTAGTACCTGTCTCCGCTTTCATATTTATTTTTAATTTTTATTTCAGGCCTGCAATAAGTTGGATCAAATTTCAGTCAGCTGAGACACGACTTAGTTAATTTTGCTGGCAAATTGCCTCCTTGACTCGGGAAAAGTCAAGGCCTGGTCGTGTCTGTGGCCGGAATGATCTCTTTGTGCCCTGGAGGACATGCTTGCCTACTTTAAAGTAGGAACAAACTCAAGTCAAAGGAGGGCTTTAGTGGGGAAGACTGTCTTTATGCTTGTGGCAGTCTGAAATTGAGGTGGGAGCAACAAGTGTGTTATTATCAAGAGTAAAAGATACTTGGGATCGGGGCAGTATTATTTGTTAACCTTTTCCAATTTCTTTGATTTTTAAATTTGTATTTGTAAACTAAGGCTTATGACAACACTTAAGCTTAAGGCCCGTGTGACCTTTACATCCCCATGTCTTTTACAGCTATGGTCTGATAGTGGGGGGAAGTGTTTGGGGGTGGGGTATGGGTTGGGGTAGAAAGTTTATTGTTGAAGTTTTATTAATGTTCAATGAACTAAAGGACAGCTACACAACTGAAATGGCATTTGGGAAAAATACATAAAATATGCTCATGAAATAATGAAAACTAAAAAATGAGAAGACTGCAGATTGAGACCGCAGGCATAATAGAAAAGACTAGAAGGTAAAACATAAAATATTAGCTGTTATCTCTGGGTGGGGATGTTTACTATGATCTTAATGTTTTTCTAGTACTTTTCCTCTGTTTCTAAACTCCCTGTGGTAATCATGTAATCACCAGGAGAAATCATTATTTTCTGGTTTTGGGGCTCAGTCAACAAGATTGCCATTATGTTTAGATCTAGTTAAAATTTGACTCACAAATCTTGTTTACCTCACTGGCTTTCTGTTTATTTCTTTTTAAAATATGTTTTTATTGATTTTAGAGAGGAAGGTAGAGGGAGAGAGAGATAGAAATATCAATGATGAGAGAGAATCATTGATTGGCTGCCTCCTGCACTCCCTCTACTAGGAATTAAGCCCTAAATCCCAGCAAAGGTCCCTGACCAGGAATCAAACCATGACCTCCTAGTTCATGGGTCTACGTCCAACCACTGAGTGACACTGGTGGGGCATGGTTTTCTGTTTCTTTATCCCATTAAAGAAGGCTGTGTAGTCATATAGTACTACTCAAGAAGAGATGGAAAACAGATGAGACACTTTAAATAACGTCCCCAAAGAGAGAAAGCAATGAAGAAACGGGACATCATAGAAAAATCAGAGGAATAACCAGGGCAAAGATTCAGAAATCTTGCATTACAGTTTCAGAAAAGTCACCCAATGATTCTCTTGACACCCTTCTCGATCTTTCCTCATGTGCTTTCCTTTTTCCATTTTCCCTTTCTTCTTTCTTTCTCATATTCTTCCCTTCTCTTTCAAATCTCTGTGTTTTTGTTTGTTTTGACAATGACACTAATTAGAACTACCCACTATGTACACTGCAATGTAAGTTCATAAGGGGCTGAACCAGGTTTCCAATTTAGGTCCTTGGACTCCCAACCCCTATTTGCTTCTCCTTATTGAAATCCAAGGGAAGGAACTAGGGTTTGATTTTTTTTCCCATAAAAGCACAATTTATAATAACTAAGATTTGGAAACAGCCCAAGTGCCCATCAGCAGATGAGTGGATAAAAAACAAACAACAACAACAAAAACACACACCTGTGGTACAGCCCTAGCTGGTTTGGCTCAGTGGATAGAGCGTCGGCCTGTGGACTGAAGAGTCCCAGGCTCCATTCCAGTCAAGGGCACATATGTAATACTTTCAACAATAAAGATTAAAAAATAAAATCCCCCTCCGCCAAATAAAAATAAAGGAAAATGCAGATTGCAAAAATGCTTGTGTTGTTTCCAGGTCCTTTTGATTTTCATTCAAACAAAAAAGAAAACTACACCAAAAGCAATCATATCTTCCAGCTTTTCCAATATCTAAGGGCAATGCAATATGCGCAACAGATTCAGATGCCGTCTTCAAAATCAGAATACAAAGGCAAGCTAGGGCAGCCAAGTGCATAAGCTGCTGAAAACCAAGGGCTGGACCACAAGCCACGGACATTTATATTCATGTTTCTAAATAGTTCTCATTCATTATTCACTTAGATATAATTCTCATCTTCAGCTGAGATGAAAGTAGGAGAAATTTCCACTGGTTATGGGTGCAGTGGAATCAAAAAGCAATTTGTTTTTTGTTAAAAGATAAAGGTGCTGCAAAGCTTCCCTGTACAAATGTGGCCGAGATTCAGCATCAACACATCCTCCCCGTTCGTTCTCTTGATAATGTTTGTTTCTTCAGTAAATTGCAAACAAATTTGCGACGTTGCTTGTTATGTTGACGACAGTGATGTTTTAGCAATGATGCCTGTCTTTCGCTGTGGATCTAATCTTTTGGAAGTCTTTCTGTCAAGATCTTTGAAGAAAATAAATGGTGTTAGTTACTACAAAGCTTAGTTACCATGCAACTAATTGGCAATTCACATCTAAAGCTTAATTGCCTATGGCATCTATGTTCGTTTTTTTGTTTAACAAGTGTTTAAAAATAGCGTAATAAAGTGAAATTCACATTGTAGACAGTGAATCCTTTTAAAGTGAACAATTCAGTGGCATCTAGTATATTCACCAAGTTGTGAAACCACCATCTCTATGTAGTTCCAAAACATGTCTATCACTCCTGAGTAGACCCCTATCCATGAAGCAGTTTCTCTACATTCCTTCCTCTCTCCAGCCCCTGGCAACCATCTCTACATTTATCTTTTCTGGATCATTCCTATAAATGCAGTCATATAACATGTGACCTTTTGTGTCTGGCTGATTTCACTCAGCACAATGTATTTGAGGTTCTTCCACACTGTAGCATGTATCAGCACTTCATTCCTTCCCCCCACCCTCCAGCTTTACCGAGGTGTAACTGACTAGTAAAGTTATAATATATTTATAAGGTGATTTCATATCCATCTACACTGTGAAATGATTTCCACAATTGAGTTAACACATCAATCACCTCCATCACTATATATACATATATTTTACCTTTTTGTGTGTGTGTGTTAAAACACCTATTGTCTTAGCAAATTTCAAGTATTTAATACAGTTTACCAACTGTAGTCACCATGCTATCCATTGGTCTCGTAGAACTTGTTTATCCTCTTTTCCTCATCCCCAGCCCGTGGCAACCACCATTCTACTCTGTTTCTGTGAGTTCAATTAAAAAAAAAAGTTGTTTTAGATTTTACATACAAGTGCTGTCATGCAGTATTTGTCTTTCTGGCTTATTTCACTTAGCATACTTTCTTCCTGGTTCATCTAGGTTGTTGAAAATGACAGGATTTCCTTATTTTTTAAGACTGAATAATATTCCTTTGTACTTTCATGCCACATTTCTATGTTTACTTATTTATTTATTTTTCTTGTATTCTCTCTTTCTTTCAATGCCTCTTCTGTGGCCCAACCCCTAATGCTCTGGGAATCACCTAATCAATAATTAGGTGCTGTGCCCAGGTTAATTCCAGGCGTAGACTTTGTAGTTACAGGGTATCAGGTGCCTCCGAGTGCACTGTTAGCAGTGGCCTGAAGACCCTGAATGCCCCCCAGACTGCTCTGTGGGGTGATGAAGAGGAATGTTCTTATATATCACAATCTTTCTGGAACTCCCGGTGTGTCAAATTATCATCTGGGGACAAAATGGAGAATTCACGGGCCCCTAAAAGTATATTAAATGTCATTCTTAAATGGTAGAGTTTTAAGGAAACACCTGTTAGCATGATAACCCCCCCTTTTAAATCATCTTACCCCATCCATGTGGCCGTGCAAGAATCATTACAAGATAAAATAGGAAGGTACTTCACAAATCACTTAGCAAGAATGGCAATAATTAACATTTTTCCTAAAGAAACACTTTAAACTTGAACTATCCAACTATCAAATCAATCCATTGCTAACAGAGTAACCTTGAGAATATTTCACTCTAAGGAGTGTTACAAACGGTTAGGCACCGTTTTGCATATCAATTCGTAGCAACTCAACTCTCAGCTGACCTTTGACTAGTTCTGGTCCCTGAATTAAACATAAAGATAAACTTGTGACTCATCTGGGTTTTAAATTTTGGATGCTGCTAGGAGAAGACGTTCAAGTAAATATTGCATTTTAATATGCTTATTTTTTCTGAAGAGGGTGAATTGAGCATTTCAGATTTTCAAACCCATAATTCATTTCTCCATGTTTTTCAAACGGAAAAATGAGCAGAGGAAAAAACCCATCTTTATGACTTTAGCTCTTTGTATTATCTGACTTTGTGTTCAGTGAGATCATTTGCAAAAGGTTAAGTGACTTGGAAATTTACAAGATGTTCTTAGTTTCATGTCCTATTCAGTTTGTCTCCCAGGAGAGGATGTTGAAGACACTGCCCATGTTAGTCATCCGTATTTCTGACCTGTGGAACCATTTAAGTAAAGCTGTACTCAAGGAGAAGGGACGAGAGTAATAAAGATAATATGTACCTGGAGCTATAGCAGACAGAATGAAATATCATGTGATTCCTGTACATATGGTGCTTTTAATAAGATACTGTATTTCAGAGTGACATACAAATTATAGAACAAAGAAGATGGTATATAATTAAGAGCTCAATCATGTGGTATAAATTGTAAATGCTAAGAAGATTCAAAGAAAGGAGACATTAGTGTGGGTTTGGAGGATGTGAGACAGACAGCAGAACGATCTGGGACTTTGTTATTGAAGGGGAGGTAGAATTTGTTCAGAAGCCAGGAGGAAGGAGTACAGGCTCCCCAGTGGGAGAGATGAGGAGGTGGCAGCCCTGGCCAGTGCAGCTCAGTTGGTTAAGCGTTGTCCCATGCACCAAAAGGTCACTGGTTCAATTCCCAGTCAGGGCACATGCCTGGGTTTTGGGCTTTATCCCCAGTAGGCGGTGTGCAGGATGCAGCCAATCATTTCTCTCTCTCTCTCTCTCTCTCCAATGAAAACATATTTTTTTTTAAAAAAAAGATGAGGTGACAAAGGAGTGTTTTTGCTCAGTGGGAACCTGCTGGAGGAAGTTCTGATTGGAGAAAAGCCATCGCATGGGAATAAAGTTGAAGAAGATGCTTTCTCATGATGATAGAACCACTAAGCCACCCAAGCAGCTGTTGGTTCTGGAAATAATTTTTTCCTACCATGTCAATTTGGGAATATATACCTGAAGAGAGGATTGTGAACAGATAATGCAGCCGTTTTGGTGGACTGCATCCTGGCCCGGGCTCTTCCTCGCTGTGTGATCTTGGGAAGGTTTCTTCCTTTGTTGAGCCCCCTCACCTCTCTTCTGTCTACTTATCTTGCTTCACTTTCTCCTATTTTTCAACACACATCTTTCACACATATCCAGCTGATTTCTGCCTCAGCCCATACACTTCTACCTTCTTATCTTTATACTGAGGTCAAACTTTTTAATGAAAAAAATCCTCCTGTGGCTTGAGGCCTTTGCAGGTTATGCGGTCCTCTTTGATGTCCGTCTCCTTTAGACTCATGACATTTTGAATCTATATCATCCCCCATTCAGTCCTTACTCAGAAACTCTCACATTATTTTTGAGTGTGTGTTTCGCACTTGGTTACAATTTTTTTTATAGCTGTGACCATGATATAATATTAAATCCACAGGTGATGCTCATTGTGCACATGTCAGTGAAGTCACTGGGCTGATATATCTCAATTTTTGGTGTATTTTTTGGTTATTTGTATGGACATTCTTAAGGATTGTGTACTAAAGTATGCTTTTAGAAGCTGGGGTCAGGGGGAAGATGTTGTCATATCCACCAGAGTTTTTATTTCCGTTTTTTGGAGATCTTTCATAGCAAAAATTGAAATAGGAAATAAGAGAATGAAATCCTGGAAATAAGCCTAGTGAGACATTTAATTAAAATCTATTTATAGTGTGGTTTTTATTTTTATTTATTTTTTTATATTATGTTTTTTAATAAATATTTCCCATATGATGTTTTCACAATTTTAGGTGAATAGTCACACAGCTGTGTTTCTCTCCCTAAGAAATTTTATATTTTCATTAGATCTCCCAAATATTACCTTAACAGAGTTTATTATATTTTAATGTTTATTCTTTATATAATGAGCTTTGAGGATTATCACATATTAAAAGCAATTGCCATCCCATTTCCTTAGGCATTTTTATGGAAAAAAAATCAAAATTTTGCCACTAAAATAATCATCATGAAGATAATTATGATCAACTCATAAAATTGTCACATCTTAATGGCTAAAACAGATTTATAGGAATTTTGTTAATGAATATAGAGGTATCATATTCAGTACATATGGAACATCTTAATTGGTAGTTGGGTGGAATAATACATATTTTTCTTTTAATGTGTATTTTCTAAAGACCTGTAAGATTTTTTTAAAAGCACCTGAATTAAAATAATTTTGCTCTTTTATGTGATTTACTAAATTCTTCTTAAGAATCTTATTAGAACAATTGTTGCAAAATTATACTCAAATTACCAATGTGGCTTTAACAGCAGAGCAAATGGATTTATTTTCCTTCATGTAGCATTTTACTCTTCAAAATCTGCTTATACTAGTAATGTTAATTTTGAATCCTCCAGTTGGCAAAAATAAACTTCTCTTTTTGTTGCTGTTGTTAAAAAAAAGTGTGTAATACTTGATTTTTAGGGAAAAATCCTACAAGCTTTTCACATGGTTCTTCAGAGTGTACATGTTATCAAGCTACATGGCACAGCAAACTTTATTTTTTTGAGCATGGCGACTATGTGTATTACCTTTAAAAATTAAGTTTTGAATAATTAATGCATATATTTGGTACATAAATCCAAGAGTTTCAAAAAGAGATACAAGTAAAATACTTTTCTACTTACTCTTGTCTACCAGCAACCCAATTTGCGGAATTAACTGCAGTCAGTTTATTATATGTCCTTCCAAAGAGCTTATGTTGAGAGATATTTTAATATATACATATTCTATGTTTCACTCAAATAGTGGATAGCACAATTCTCCATCTTTTTCACTAAACAATATTTAGTGGGGGAATGTTTAGTTTCAGAACCTGAGTTATACTTTTTAGTGGCTGTTAATTAATCTGTTATATGTATGTACCAAGATGTACCAGTCCCCTACCAATGGGTTAGCTTCAGTCTCTTTCCTAATCTTTTGCTCAACAAATAGCTTTGCATCTACAATGGGAATTCATTTTAGAGTATTTCCAAGGACAAATTTGTAGATGTCAGGTTGTTGGCACAAAGGGACCATGCCTTTTATAACTTGGTGGACATTGATAAGCTACCAACATAAAAGTCGCACTAGCTTTGCAACAGTGAGAAGGATAAGGGCCTGTTTATCTCTGTTCTCACCCAAAAAGTGTCAAACATTTTGCTTTTTGGAGTTCTGATTTAGTAAGTTCATAAATAAGGTAATAAATGATTTCATAGTTTTATGTAGAATTTCTTTTACTATGAGTGGAGTTCAATATCTATTAAATGCTTGAGCCATTTCTATTATATTACAATTTATCTGTTTATAGCCTCGGTCCATTTTTTTTCCTATCAGTATGTTGTTGGCCTCAGTAGGAATGACTAAGGTTGGCCATTTACTCAGGCCTAAAGTTGTATCTCTTCATAATGTTTAAAATATGTCTTCATATAGAGTTTTTACATTTGGATTAAGTTTATTTCTAATTTATTCTTTTGAGTGTGTGTGTTTTCCTCTCTAGAGCGTCTTCTAACTGGTTTTGAGTGTTTTTTGAATTAATTTTGAACTCAGTTATCTTTATGAATTCTCATATTTTTTTGCAGTATAGTAGTTTTGAAGTGGGTTATCTTGGATTTTCCGGGTTTATAAGCATGTAATTTTCAAAGAATGGAAATGTTACCTCCTTCTTTCTACTGTTCATACCTTGTATTTCTTTCTTTTATTTAATTGCATTGGTTAGTAGGTTGAGAACAATACTTAGCAGTTGTGGTGATAGTTAACAGCCTAGTCTTGTCCTTGACTTAATGGAAATTATTGCTTTTTGACTCTTTTAGAAAGCAATTCATCTCATCTATGTTTCCATATTTATTTGGACATAATTGAGAAGTCTGTTTTGATTTGCGGTCCCCCCCCCCACTTTTGTTTACTTTCTCTTATCTTTATTAATTTACCGTTTATTTGCAAAGGGCCACCTACTAAAACTGAAAGTTCATGTTCACCAGCGATAGGCAGCTGCTGGGTTTGGCCTTCATACCCATGATTTTACTTTATTTTTCACATCTGGATATTTGTCTTCTTTTCTTACAGCCACAGCAATGCATTTACACGTGTTTAAACTATTTTATATAGCATTTGCAGGTGTTTTATGGCCAGTGGCTTTTAGTCTTCTATATGATGTTAATGGAAATCCTATATATTTTTATAAAAAGTTACCAACATTTGTGTTTTAGGAAGTACTTTTCTTTAGCTACTCTCACCCCTTTCTCTCTCACTGTATTTCTCTCTTCCATTCTTCTTCCCCTTTATTATGATTTTCATCTTGTAAATATTGGCTTTGGTTTGGTAAGTACTGAATTTCTTGGATTTGAAACATAGTTAGGGAAGCACAGAAACCACAAGGCTTCACTGGCTACACATTGTGGATGAACTGCAGTTGTATTTTGCAAGAATCCTGAAGAAACTGTTAGTGACAACACCAGACTCTAAGATGACCCTCAGCCAAGGAATGTGGATGCAGAGTTTTAGCTCATGGGAACGAAACTCTTCCTAATGGTCAGAACTTTCACAAACTCTGAGAAATGTGTGACACCCCCCCTCCCCCAGCATTTTTCTGCGAGATCGCATGCTTGCTCTACAGTCTGTTCCAAATGTAACAGTGTCTAACATGTAGTATTGGGTTCTCTCAACTCAGGAACCTTGTCTTCGAGGTTTAGCTAAATATGCCCCAGGCCCCTATCTCTACTTTCTTTGTTCAATGTTCTCCTAAAGTTTTTATTACTATCTGGAGGCTCTTATCCTATAGTCCAGCGGTTCTCAACCTGTGGGTCGCGACCTCTTTGGGGGTCAAACAACCCTTTCACAGGGGTCGCCTAAGACCATCGGAAAACATATATAATTACATATTGTTTTTGTGATTAATCACAATGCTTTAATTATGTTCAATTTGTAACAATGAAATTGGAGGTCACCACAACATGAGGAACTGTATTAAAGGGTCGCGGCATTAGGAAGGTTGAGAACCACTGCTATAGTCAATTTTGACTCTGACAGTCATGTATCCCATTCTTGGCACTAACTGTATTTTTAATTTCTATTAATATTTGTTACTATGTGTTATTATTTAATTTCTCATTAAAAAATTACTCAACTAAATGGTAAAATCTTCGAGGAAATGCATAGTCTCTGTACTTCCTTGAATCACTAACACAGTGCCTTGCTCATTCATATTCATGATTATTTGACTAATGTTGGTCTCATCCTTGGCCTCCCATGTTCCAGGATGGCAAGAGTCTTGTTCATTTTTGTTGGATATTGAATCCCTAGGGCTGAACACAGGAGTTAAACCCCATAGCAAGTTCTCAAAATATTAATATTAATGTCAATACTCACTCTGCATTCTAAGGTATTAGAAAATACACTGACTTTTGAAACAAACAGACTTTAGTTCTGTTCTTAATAGCAACAGGAACTTGTACAAATTAATTAACCTTTTTGAAACCAGTTTGCTCATTTGTAAATGAAATAATGATAGTGCCAGCCACACATAATTGTTGCAGTAATTTAGCACTTAGGATGAGCTTAATAAATGGTTTGCTTGAAATAGACATGGAATACAAATGAACTGTTGTCGAGAATTACTTCATGATCCAGAAAGTTCACTACAGAATAACATAAAAGTGCGTTCCTTCCTGAAAGTCCTAGAACACCATAAATCAGAGGATCCTGGATCACATCCTAGGAGGACTCTGAAATATCATCCATACAATCTCTGCCTAACCGCTCTTTACTCCAGCATTGCCCCATGGGCCGGCCCCCAACGATCAATGTTTAGAATCTATAAAGATGTTCTGTGTCAAAAGGGTTTTGTACTAAAGAAAAATTTACAAGATCTAAATTAAAAAGTTGTGTTCTTTAAGGAGTACTTCTCATACTTTTTAATATGCCTTGAGTATGCCATAACTTGTAGCATTTTCCATTCTTATTTGCCCACCAATCCTTTTTTTCTTTACTTGCATCCTGTAGGATTACTTAGTGAGTGTTTCTCAGACTATCCTTGAAAAAAATTTAGGGCGGTTGGTTTCTAGTCTTGTGCCAAAATGCTATGAAAGTAACCCATTCCAGTGAACAAGATGCCCTTCTTTAGAATATAGAAGAAGGGGTTAAAATAGACTTATGGCTAAGTGTAACAGATATTCCTAAAATTCATGCTTTGTGAGAACAACCACTGTGACACTTAAATAATAAGGCAAGTTAAAAAAAAATTGCCTTAATCTCCCGACAACCTTTAAGAGACTCAGATCACCACCTCCCCTTAAGTGTAGAAGATTTAATTGGCATGCTGGAGAGAAACAGAAAGCTTGTTGTCATTCTAAATGCATGCCTCTGAGCAGAGAAATTTAAGCATAACAGCAGTAGAACCCTACAGGTGGAACTAGATAGAAATGAATAAGAATATAACATCCTGCATTGCATAGCCAGGAGATTTTATTTTTGACTATAGGAGTCAGAAAATGATAAAACTTCTATTCATTGGAGATTATATGTTGCAAGTTAAAGTCTGGTTGTCATTTTCAAAGTTTTGAGATGCTTTTATGAAGCTGAGAAATTGCTTCTTTTTTTTTTCACATGTCATGGCTGTGAATCTGTTGGAAGCATTACACAACACTGTGGCTATTGTCCTAAATCAACATCTTTTATTATTGCAGTTTACTTTTTAATGATTTCCAAGGGCTGATGTTGAAAAGTTGAGCTCTCTCCAGAATGTTTTGCTTGGACTCGCCATGTGATAATCTGAGATATTGGGAACAGTAATCCCAATAACATTCCCCCTTTTTAATATTTTCTTTCATTTTTTAAGCAAAAATTTTCAACTTTGCAGGCTTTTCCCTCCAGAGACAGAAACCATTAAATTTTTTCTGAATAAGAAGTTAAAAGGTAAAAAAATGGTCAGTGTGGCTCAGTGGTTGAGCACTGACATATGAACCAAGAAGTCACCGGTTCGATTCCTAGTCAGGGCACATGCACAGGTTGTGGGCTTGATCCCCAGTAGGGGGTGTGCGGGAGGCAGCTGATCAATGATTTTCTCTCATCATTGATGTTTCTATCTCTCTCTTCCTCTCCTTTCTTCTCTGCAATCAATAAAAAAATAAAAATAAAATAAAATAGGCCTGGGGAGACAAGAGCTGAGGATCTTCTGTTATGTTCTCCACACATCTTAAAATTATGTACGTATCTCAGAAAGGCAATATTTTATAAGGTAAGGAGGTCTACAGATACCTTTTAATTTTCACATTTGCTTATAACAGGCAAAACAAAGAAAACATTCTTTCTCAAAACCTAATTTTTCTATCATGAAAAACATTTATTGAGAGTTTACCATATGTCAGACTTCAAAATAATGGTCAAATCATCACGACAGAAAAGCCTGGATGTCTCCCAGGTCCTCAGAGCCTGGTTCTTACCATCTCCTGCTAATGCCTGGCCAGCTGCTGCCGCAGAAATCTATGTGAATTACTGGGGAACAGAGCCACACTTTCCACTCCATTCCCCCTCCCACCTCGCTCTCTCCTCCACCCTTGCCTGTAAAGTAAAAGTACCCTGTTTCCAATGCAAATAAATTGATAACCTTGAGTAGGGGAAATGTGTATAATTGAGAATGGGGCACAGAGGGGATGCCTGTCTATTCCTCATGTTTGGACCCCAGCTCAGCCAGCCATTCCTGCCTGGTTAATGATGGAATGCAGGTTAGCATCTGGCCCCCTCTCCTAAGAGACCTTTGCCAATGCCTTAGGGCAGTGGTTCTCAACCTTCCTAATGCCGAGACCCTTTAATACAGTTCATGTTGTGGTGACCCCCAATTTCATTGTTACAAATTGAACATAATTAAAGCATAGTGATTAATCACAAAAACAATACGTAATTATATATGTGTTTTCCGATGGTCTTAGGCGACCCCGTGAAAGGGTTGTTCGACCCCCAAAGGGGTCGAGACCCACAGGTTGACAACCACTGCCTTAGGGGAAGAAGCTGAATAAGAAGTTAAAAGGAAATAAAATAAAATAAAGTAAAATGTGCACCATTCAGTATCTTTTAAGAAATGGAGCTAAAATGCAGAATTGGTTAATAGGATGGAACACCAGTGAATTTCCTCCAGGTTAGCCCAGTGACAGTGAAAACGGAAGAGGATTCTGGCGGGGCCCTCAGCTTGGCACCAGAACCTCTTGAGAATGGGAGCCTCAAGGGAAGGCCGTATCAGTCATGACCATTTGTGTGCCTGTGAGAGAGGCCCCTGAATGGCCCTGGACCTAGAGAAGCTGGTCTGGTGCTAAGAATTTCAGTGAGCCCTAACCGGTTTGGCTCAGTGGATAGAGCGTCGGCCTGCGGTTCGATTCCGGTCAAGGGCATGTACCTTGGTTGTGGGCACATCCCCAGTAGGGAGTGTGCAGGAGGCAGCTGATTGATGTTTCTCTCTCATCGATGTTTCTAACTCTCTATCTCTCTCCCTTCCTCTCTGTAAAAAATCAATAAAATATATTTTAAAAAAGAGAGAAAACTAAAAAAAAAAAGAATTACAGTGAACCTGGGAGTAGGTTTGTTACTGTCACTGTGACCTTTTTGAACCCTTTAGGCCAATTTGTTTCGGGGAGATTTGGGTCATACAACCTGATGTTTATAAATCTGTTTGTGAGTTATTCGATCTAATTAATTTTTCTTAATCTAGGAATGAGAGAATCTAACAAGGATTCTGTTGTTCATTTTCATTCTCTTATTTCTATTTTTGACATGTATCATATTTTCATTTCCTTATGGTGGCCTTTAAAAATCCTATGAAAGATTCACAATATTTTGATATGAACAGTGAGTAAGTGGGTTAGAGTCTGCATCTGCATATATGACGCAGAACGAGGACTCAAAATATTTTTTAAAAGTTCTGGTTTCTGAGCCACAAATTTCTTCTTTGCTGAAATTCTCTCGTATTATCATATTAAATCCTGAAACTCTCAAGCAGAGAGCAAGCATTGTCTTTCTAACAGGAAATGAATTATCTGCCATAATTTTTAGAAACACATTTAATAGGGTCCCTGATGGGTATATGACAAATAATTCCCTTCCTAACTATTTACTTTTTCCTGGCTACCGTATATCAGGTGATGCTTACATGGAGTATTATAAACTTGGCTTCTTAATCTATCCATATCTACACAAAGACACACATTATTCTGGTTCAATTGTTGACAATTGCTAATAAATAAAGGTGATTTATATGTTTTTAACATAGGTCCATGTTTTCAGGTTTGAATAAGAGCTAGATATTCAAATAACTGTTGGTTAACTAACCTGGACTTAGGTGAATAATTATGAATAATTTGTATTTTCTAATTAGGTGCTTCTCCCTAGTTAAAATATGGTTATGTCACTGACTTTCTCCGTTTTAAATTCTATGGCAGAGATGAATTTATTTTCAAACATTACTATGTAATTGTCATGAAAAAAAAAGTCAATATGAACCTTCAGTCCTCAACAAATACGAACCTTCAGTCCTCAACAAACACTAGTTTCTTCTATCAGGTTGGTCTCCTGCCTGTTTCTTAGCCCCCCTGTGCTCAGCCTACCTTGAGGCTTTAAAAAATGTATTTACACAAACTGGAAGGCCTTCCCCAGTCCTGTTTTGCCAACATCCAGTGAGGCCTTGTTCAGGATATCTACACACTTTGATAATTTCCTTCTTCAAATTCTTCCAAGTTTGTTGACACAACTCAAATGAATCTTAATATATATTGATTTGTTCTCTACGTGTCTCTTCCATGTACTTTAACACAAGTATTAATGGATATTGGTTTTGGTCATGATTTATTTCATTGTATATGTATATTATTTAATTGTACTCTAAGCCTTTAGAGAACAAGCTCTATATCTCAGTTTAATTATGTTGTATTCCCTCACACCTGGAGGAGGGCTATTCTGTGAGAGGTGGTTTAATCATGCCTTAGGCCAGTGACGGCGAACCTATGACACCTCTGACACGCGAACTCATTTTTTTGGTTGATTTTTCTTTGTTAAATGGCATTTAAATATATAAAATAAATATCAAAAATATAAGTCTTTGTTTTACTATGGTTGCAAATATCAAAAAATTTCTATATGTGACACGGCACCAGAGTTAAGTTAGTGTTTTTCAAAATGCTGACACGCCGAGCTCAAAAGGTTCGCCATCACTGCCTTAGGCACTGGTTTGGTTGCCATCTGATATTTTCTGAGAATAGCTTTTCATTAATCTGTGGGCAGGTTAATTCATAGACGAATTTAGGTAATTTAGTAAGCTTACAAAGTTAAAAATGTCATTAGCAAGATATTGCTCTGTTAAATATAAAAGGCTATATTTTTAAAGAGTTTTATTTCCAATATCGTTACTCAGTCACTGAGTTCTTACTGAATGTAAGGCATTTTTCGAATGTGTCCGGGCTGAGAGAGAGTACGCAGTGGTGGTTATTTTTTAAAATTATGTTTTAGCCCTGGCCGGGTGGCTCAGTTGGTTGGATCGTCATCCCATACACCAAATGGTTGTGGATTCGATTCCCCGTCAGGGCACATATCCAGGTTGCCAGCTAGATCCCTGGTCAGGGTGCATGCGAGAGGCAACCAATCGATGTTTTTCTCTTCCATCAATGTCTCTTTCGCTCTCTCTCTTCCCCTCTCTAAAATAATAATAATAATATTAATAAACTAATTTTCAAAATTAGGTTTTAAATTCAGCCTAAAGGGTTGGTTAAGATATAACATGTATTGTTAGTACTTTGAAATTCTCTAAATATTTTTATGATATGTTTTCTAAGTTATAAAGTAATACATGCTTGGTGTAGAAAACTCGGAAAACATGGAAAATTAGAACAAAACAAAATAAGAATTCCACATAATCTCTCTGGTTTCCTCATCACTAATATTATGGTGTGTTTTGATACGTACAGGACTTTTTCTATGTCAGGAATGAATCTAGAACTTTCTGAGGCCCAAACTTTTACATTTTGGAGGACTTTATTTAAAAACATACAAAATTAGAAATGCAAAATTGAG
>NW_005357346.1:232509-254718 GCF_000412655.1 Myotis brandtii | reverse complement strand
TAAGAAATCACAAAATTTACAAATTTTATCAAGTTAAAAACTACCACAAATGTCACACAATCAAGAAAAATAATTATTGTGCTTAGTATTTTGCTATGTGATACTCCTCTCCCCTGCATTTTGGGTTGAATACTCAAGGATTGCTTCTTTGTAAGATGATTTTATAATACCATTTTCTATAGAGAAGCTACTTCAGTCTTCCCTCTCACATAGTTGATCAAAAGTCATGTGTTATTTTTGGTTACTTAGATGTCTAGCTTTTAGCTTCACACTCAGTGATCTTGCCTCCCTTGTAACTTTTTCTGTTACACATTGGGGGCGGGATGGGTGTTTCTGGCTGGGACAAGCCCTGCTCCCACAAAGGCTGTCTAATCTGAAGGGGATGGAGGTAACCACGAGACCGGGGTCAAAGTGGCTCTCTGACCTGGAAACTGGGCAGTGACCCATTCAGATCCTTCTCCTCGGGATGAAGATAGCATCTGGATGTTGTAGAAATTCTCCCAGGTATGTTCTTGCTGGGCTTGGGGAAGTGAAGGTAGGTCTGGCAGTCTGCAGGCTCTTAAACCCTCAGATGACCCCGGGGGTAGAGAGGGTGACCTCTATTCTGGGGCAGTGGCTGAAGCTTCTTTTTTTTTTTTTCTTGGAAGCAGACATGTCTGACCTCGGAGGGGCTGGTGCAAAGGGGCGCCTGGAGCTGAGGGGGGTGGCGGTGGGGGGTATCTTGGAAACCCATTCCTCTTCTTGACATATATTTAAACAAAATAGTACTTGAGTGCCCTGATTTTGTTCACTTAGCAGTGTATTGTAACTTTCCCCCATGATAACAAATATTTGTCTAGAACATGATATTTAATAGATGCTCAGTAACCATCATATAACAAAAGATACCATCGTTTTCTTAGCCAATCTCTTATTGCTAGACGTGTAGGTTCATTCTGATTTTTTAAGATTGTAAACAATGTTACATTCAAATGATTATGCACAGGCCTGACACCATCTTTCAGGGTAATTTTTTTCTTAGGATAAATTTTTGGAAGTTGCAATGTAGGTAAAAGAGTGTACAGAATTTTTTAAGGCGTACTAAAGCTTGGCATATTGTCTAGCTGTTCTATACAAATATTCTAACAATGTTATCTTTAGAAAGGAAATGACAGCTGATGAGAGGAAAGGACTTTGCACTTCTTGAATGAAAAGCACTACAAATTAAGACTGTTTACACCTGAGAGAGAGCCGTTAGGAGCTGCGGACTGTTCTGAGAGCCATACAGAGGCACGCCTGCCTGATGCCTTCGTCAGAATAAGGCCACACGGGCGCAGCCTGCGTGAGCAAGGCTCCAAAAGCTATTCACTGCCATCAAAAGCCTGTGAGCTGTCTCTAAGTCTTGCTACTTAGGCCATATATATGGTGTATGAGCTGATCCTGAAAGACATGTAAGACGGAATCTTGAAGGTTTGGGTGTCTTTCTGAGAGAATTTGGTGCGATAGGGGTTCAAACCCCCTTCATATTTAGGGTCTGCAACGCAGTATTAATGTCCTTTGGTTTTGACAGATAGTAACAGCCAGGGGTTTCTAGTCAGGCATTGCCATGGTTTTATACTGGCAAGTATGATGGTGTGATTGTTTCCTATCCTATCTCGTATTTACTATGAACTATGAAGAAGCAAGGGCATACAGCATAATAAAAACTACAGAATGCTATTAGTGAAAGATAAAGACAAGGAAAAGCAAAGATTAGGAAAAATAAAGAACACGTTTAGCTGCTAAGCAATGAAATCAATTAGCCTTTAACAATGACTAGAATTTCTACATGATACACAGAAAAGATGTAATTTATAACGAATTTTATGGTGGTGGTTATTTAACATCTCTTATATGAAGCCCACAATTTAAAATTCATTAAAGTTGAGTGTCTAGGGGGGATACTTTAGTGGGATGTGTTAAAAATAAGCCAAAGAAATGGAATCAAAAATTTCATTTCAGATGTCATGAAAACAAGAAAGGATTTCTTTCAGTAATGGGCTCATGTGTCTATTCTAGGAAATGCAGAGTGAAAAACTGCCAACGCAGGTACCAGCCTCAGATAGATGGTTTAACATTGAACTGGAAGAAAGAAAAGGAGCATCCCCAGTAAAACTTGAACACAACAGTGGGACAAAGGGAGAGGAAAAGAGAGGAAAAGATCTGTGTACCTGGCTGAGAGGCTGTGGTTAGAATTCATGACTTGGCTTTCCCATAACCCTTTTGATAATCCATTGTCTCAAGTGTTCAGGCATCAGGATAAACCTTATCTTGCCTTTAAAAAAATCTGTATTCAAAATGCCTATTGCAGTGCCTGGCATAGAGTAGGCTTATTAATTGCCATTTCCCCAGGATGTGACTGTAGAAGGGGTTTCCACAGATGATGTTCTGGGTTCCAGCCATACTCTTGTCCTGTCCCCCAGATAATATCTGCCTGTCTATTATTTTTGCTAGGCAGAAATAATCACTAGTACCATGACATTCTTTCCCTCATTTTTACCCCCTTCCAGGAGGAGCCTGAAATTGTCGGCTTCCCATTTGTGGAACCCTTTGTTATTTTCCACAAATTTGCTTCTGTTTCAGAGCATTTACTGCATCTTTGCAAGGCTGAGTCCTTTAGGGCACCTAACCAAGTCTCTCATAGGCTCATTATATAATGTCTGCTGCCTGTAGACGTTGTGGAATACGATGAAACCATATTGCTCCTTTTACTATAATGTGTGTTTAATGTTCAGAAGAAATGTTTGGTATATTCTCACCATGAGGATTGTTCAGGCAGTTCTCAAGGGCAGTTGTTCTATGATTTAGTTGTAATCTTGATGTGGTGGTGGGAGGAGGCGAGGTCAGCGTTTAACTATCCCACCATCTTGACCAGAAGTTACCATGAGGGTTAAAAGAGCAGGCAGAGCAGCAGGCATAGGCAGGCTGGGAGGGGTCAGTAACCTGTTTATGCTTCCTGGTGTCTCCCACACTTGCTGGGGCCCAGTTCCCTGTATATTTTTTGCACTTGAAGCTGGATATGAGAGAATTTATGCCACCCTGGTCACATGTACAACTTAGATCTTGTGGTCACCTGTGTCCTGTGTAAGTCATTCACTCTGAACCTGGGCTTGATAGCCAGCCATGAGCTTCTAAAGAAGGCCCTCCCCTCTGCTTCCCTTTGAGGAGCTTGTTACAGTCTCCATACAACATCCTGATCTACCTGTGGCCCTTCAGGTTCCCCAACATTGTTGGGTCCTAAGGTTGATGGCAGAACTCCTGGCTCTACTGTCTATCCAGCCAGAGAACATTATCTTGTCCTTGGTCTCACTCAAGGCCAGTGGCTGTCAGGTCCCTTGGTAAATGTATCAGAGCATCTCCCCAAATGTGACGTATTTTGCCTTCCATATTGAAGAGACGCACAGTAGACTGTGCCTCTTTTCTTATTGGTGGGGTGAGGAACTTGTCTTTTCCTTTAGAGGGGATACCCAACACCCCTAACACCAATGAACCCGGACTTACCTTCTTCACTGAGTTACCGGGCCTCCTTAATCCTGTAGGATCTCTCCCCTGCTCTCCAGCACCTGTATCTCTTTCTACAGCATTGAGAGCAACTGTGATTTCCTGCTGCCCAGGACCTGTGAGCATGAGATGATGTCATCAAAGTAGTGACCCAGCATAATGGTTAGGTGGCCAATGTTCTGTAGACTCAGTTATGGCACAGGTCAGACGGGTGGTTGAAGCCTGGGGCAGGACTGTGAAGGTGCACTGCTCTCTTGTCAAGTGACAGACATTGACTTCTGGCATCATCTCTACATTGGGATACAACGGAAGCACTTGCCAGATTAAGAGCGGCCTTCCAGGGGCCAGACCTCTATTGCTTTGCTTCTATAAGGAGACAACTTCCAAACAAGTCCTTTTTATTGTCATGTGATTCAGCTCCTCAGAACCCACTTCTGTTTCCAAAACCTGTTCGACACTGGCCATGCTGTAAGAATTAAATGGGGTGTATTGGGTCACCAATCCTGCATCCTTTTAATCTTCGATGATGACATTTTCTCTACAATATCCCTCAGGGAAGCAGTTAGCTCTTGGCTCTTTAGGTTTGGATTTACTGTTTTGGTGAAGAGGAGGAGGAGGAGGAGGAGGAGGAGGAGGTATTGACTTCTACTTCTCTTTTTTCCATCTTATCCCTTATTTTCATAGGCTAGTGAGCCAGTACAGGGAGACTTCTAGTTCCTAAAGATCCCCATTTCAGTTCTTGGCTCAGAAACTGGGGGTGGGGGGGGGGGGGGGGAATCCTTAAAATGTGTTGGAAGATTTACCGAGATTACCATGTCTGGACTCCATTTATTGTTTGTCACATCAGGACTCTATTTATTAGGTTTGGAATATTTTCCCTGAAAAACAATTACTATCTCAGTGAGCTATCCACATAATCTGTTTTGTGGATGCCCTGGTCACTGCCAAAGAACTGGACCGTCCGATTGCTGGCCTTGATACCTATGAGGAAAGGTACCCTACGTGGCTGCCGGAGTTGAAGGCATTTGCTACTCCAGGATCCTTCAAATCCAATTAAAATCAGAAGGCCCATTTCAGGATGGTATCTTGCCATGGAATCCCGAACTTACGCAGATCAGTGACTCAAAGAGCTTTTCATGGAGACTGGCACTGTCCTCAAAGGACTCAGTGGAGGGCGTGCCTCCTGGATCACATTGGGGCACATAGTCCGAGAGTGAGTGGGCCTGGGGCATGTGGTAGAAACACTTCAGAACTGTCGTCTTCCAAAGTCTTCCGGGCCCATGCACCATGTTCCACGGAGGAATTCCTGACACTTCAGCTGTGCTCTGTGTGGCTCGACACGGAGGCGAGGATTCTGTGAGCCAGCTGAGCACACTGTTAGAACCACTCCCAGCTACCAGGCAAGGGCATCAGACCCCGCATTTCTGCTAAGGGTGCT
This sequence comes from Myotis brandtii, assembly GCF_000412655.1. Classification (NCBI taxonomy): domain Eukaryota; kingdom Metazoa; phylum Chordata; class Mammalia; order Chiroptera; family Vespertilionidae; genus Myotis; species Myotis brandtii. The sequence goes on along the minus strand of NW_005357346.1, from coordinate 249,761 downwards.
CGTGTTGATAAATTCAGCCCCACTATCAAGCTACATTCTTTTCTTCCTCGGCCAGATACTTCAAAACACATTCTTGCACATATTTCCCAGAGTTTGGCCAACATAATAAGCAAGCAACGATCTGAATTGTTTTTGCTGTATTTTAATTTTTTATTTTGGGGCTTGATTTTTTTGTTGTTGGCCTCTTGAGGCATGTTCAGATCTGGCTGCCATCATAGCACTGGTGATAACAAGGTGCGTGTGCATGCATACATGTGTGTGTGCTCCTGTGTGTGTGTGTGTGTGTGTGTGTGTGTGTCCTGTATCTACATTCATGTTGGAGTAGAGCATGAGGAGAATTGACTTCATCTTTACAGGTAGTTCTCTGAGGCAAGGAAGATACCTTAATTTTTTTCCCCCACATATGAATATCCCATTTGAGTTTGCAGCGAGATATGTAAACTATAGAGACATAAAGACCACTCAGAAACCTTTGCCAAATTGTTGAAATCTAATTTCCCAAAGGATATATTAGCATAACATCTCTTTTCCAGTCTAAGGTGGATTTCCCTGGGTCAGTGGGGTTAGATTGGCTGGGATAGAACTGGTCTCTTACTTTCTAAATCAAAATCAAGACTCAAATTATTCCACCGAGACCTTGCCTCGAATCTGATAGTCCTTGGCATCCAAAATTCCCTCCTGCTCTCTGTAACCTCGGTGTTTTTTTCCTTTCTTTTCTTTCTCTTGCATTGAAGCATTCGGTCTTCCCTGAGAAAAGGAGATGAACTTGTTTACCATACATATTAATATAGTAGACTCAAACATGAACTTGACTTTCATATACTCTCATGGGCATACAAACATATAACTGCAAATTTGAATCAATAAGGAACTCAACGAACATGCTTAAAAGTAGAAACAGAAACCCTTATACATCACTTATAACAGTGCTTATTTTTATACAAAAAATAATCAACTGAACTATAAGAGAATATAATAAATCAGACATATTTTTTCAGTAGCAAATATAATAAGCAATTTAAAAATTCAGACAGGAACCCATCCTATGCAAATTGTACCAAATAGACGCCCCCTCCTCCCCCCCAATAGCATTTGTGCTCACTTGCCTGGGGGTCTGTGGAAACCGGCAGCAGAGACAAGTTCTTTGATTCCTGTTGAGATTCCCATGATGCCAAGTCACTGCTCGAGTCCCTGACCTTGGGCTGATGCCGCTCGGGAGAATGTTATTTACCTAAGAAAGAACAAAGCAGCCACCGGAGTTTACATTTTTATATATTATTTCTTTATTTTTATGAAGACATGATTAAGACAACCGTAAAACATGGTGAAAGGAAATCACTCTGACTTCACCTCTAAGCTGAACTCCCTGCCAGAGCAGCTGTTTTCATTCTCTTGGGTTCCCTTCATCTCTGGACCAGTCAGGACACGCTCAGGCTGCTCTCAGGCTGCTCACCTTTCCTGGGTACTTAGTAAGCTTTATGTCCGTTTGATTCTAATCAATTTCATGTACCAACAACCATACCACAGTTTCTTTCTAGACTTCCATACTTTTATTCCTCTCTCTCTCTCTCTCTCTAACTCCCTCTCTCCCTCTCTCCCTCTCTCCCCTCTCCCCAGCCCCCATGAAAATGCTTTCCTGGCCCTAACCGGTTTGGCTCAGTGGATAGAGCGTCCGCCTGCGGACTGAAAGGTCCCGGGTTCGATTCCGGCCAAGGGCATGTACCTTGGTTGTGGGCACATCTCCCGTAGGAGGTGTGCAGGAGGCAGCTGATCGATGTTCCTCTCTCATCGATGTTTCTAGCTCTCTATCCCTCTCCCTTCCTCTCTGTGAAAAATCAATAAAATATATAAAAAAAAAAAATAATAAAATGCTTTCCTGGACACCACACCATTACTATCTGGTACTCTAATCCACTCAGAGATTTAAGCAAAGGGTATGATCCTTTTGACTTGATCCCTGCTTCAAGGCTGGGTTTTAACCAGCTTTGTGACTCCAAGCATTTCTACATTTTGCACTTCCCTGTTAGGGGCTCTCTGAATTTATGGACTCTGTTACCTTTCTTTCTTGCTTTCAAACCGGGACAATTAGTTTCTGAGCTCATCTCGCTCCTGCAAACCTGGCCCAAAGCAACAACAGCACGAGGACACAGTATTATAACGTCCTTTCCTCACCGCTTCCCCCAGAGCTACAGTTCAGTAGGCGTGTGATCTGCTCCCCAAGTTACCACCCATGACAATTTTTTGCAAGTTTTTGCCACCGAATAACACCAATTACCACCTTTCCAATGGCTAATAAAATCTCTTCACAGGTGAAGCCAGCAGTGTTCTGGCTGTCTGCCAACGGAGCACTCGCTTAAGGTTTTTATTTCCGTAGCGCTCTGCCGGTAGGTACGGGTTTTTACCTCCGTCTGAACAACTCGGCTCTGGTGCAGCAACACACATCTCTAAAATCTTGATGACTTAACACAAGGAGAATTTACTTCTTGTTCCTGATGCTCGAAACAAGTATACAAGACGAGTGTGGATGGGAGAGTTGGAAGGGTCGACCTCAGCGAACGTACCTCAATCAGATTGAGGACGGTTTTAGCAAAGGCCAGCTTAGGAGTACCCTAATTAAGTTAATAACAATGTACCTACCTATATAGTTTAAGTTTAAAAAATTTGGCTCTCAAAAGAAATTTCAATCGTCGTACTGTTGAGAGTTGGCTCTGTTGACTAATGAGTTTGCCGACCACTGGTCTAAGAGGATTGACTCTCACAGTGACTCAGGCCATCAGGCTGATGGAGAGTCGCCTGAGCATGTCCCTGGGTGGCTGCTGAGACAGGAAAAGGGAATGTGCAGGGCCATGGGCTGAAATGACACACGTTCGTGCCGCTCACATGTCACTGGTTATGATAAATCACGTGGTCGGGCCTAACTTCGATGTGCAATCCTACTGTACGGGGTTAAATTGCACCCTCCCAAAATATGTGGAAGACCTCACCCCCAGGACCTGGGAATGGGACCTTATTTTGAAATAGGGTCTTTACAAAGAGAATCAAGTTAAAATGAAGTCATCAGGGTGGGCCCTCAACCACTATGTCTGGTGTCCTTATGAAAAGGGGGAATTTGGACAGAGACAAACACACATAGAAGGAAGACGATGCGAAAATACAGGGAGAACATGATCTGTAAGCCAAGGAATGCCCGAGGTACCAGAAGCCAGGAGAGAGGCCCCCAGCGGAACCCACCCTGCGGACCCCTTGACTTTGGACTTCCAGCCTCCAGAACTGGGGAAAATACATTTCTGTTCTTAAGCCACTCAGACTGTGTGTGGTACAGGAGCCCTAGCAAACTAATAACTGACTGTGTCCGGAAGGAGGAGGAAGCTGGGATATTTTCGCACAGCATGAAGGACCACCAGAATGTCTTTATTTACATAAAATATAAGTAATTTTACTAGTTTTTCATCCAAGTTTATAGAAAAATTCCTTCGCTTAACATCATGTAACATGTCTTTGTGGGTTTTTTTTATGCTGACATCTCATGTTCATTATTAAATTGCTGCATTATATAGTCTAAAGTCTTTAATTGACAACGTTTGTGCTGTGAATAAGTAGTATTAATTGCAAAATCAAACATTTAAAAAGACTATAAAGTTTTCAGTTAACATCAATTTCCAATAAATCAATAACTATGAGGTACCTAAAGGGGAAATGCATTATACAGTATTGCCAGGAATATACCTGGTGCCGAGTCTTAGAAAGTCAGAGAATCATTGCCAGAATATGACTGAGTTTATTATTGTATAGATAACATGTACCAATCTGTTCTGTTACTAGGCTGTCTCAGAGCTGATTAAAAAAAATTAGAGATAAAAAATTTCTATCTCTAAATATTTCCAGCAGAATTTCATTTTTATCCCTTAATTCAGAGATAAATAAAGCAAGCCCTGGTTTTTCTAGGGAATAGTCCATGAAAAAAAAAGTCCAAATTAAATTTGTTCTTATTCTCAATACCTGGTGTTGCTCAAGAAGAAGACACTTTGATCTTGAACTCTACTCAGACACATTTACCCTTGAAAGGGAAGTTGTATTACATGCTGGAACACTTTCTTCTTTCCCGCTCCAGCGTTAAATTATGTATGACTCCCTGGTGTATATAAATATTTCCTTCTCGTTGGAATCTCACTTGCAGATAGCAGAATGTCATAAATATAAGTAAAAAAATAGCAACAGGCTCAGCATACTCAAGGTATATTAATGTCACACATGTATGAAAAATGCATGAGATTCTTTCTTAGAGTGATGATGATGCCATTTTTATTTCTTATCTATATCTCACCCCAAGATGAGTGAACCACATTACAGAACACAATGAAATATTTTCTTTAGGCTACATTTCATGGTTTCAGGGTTGAATTAAAGAAATTCTTATTAAGTGTCCTAAAATATGGGTAGTATGCTGAGACCATGTCTATACCAAGCCTAATTTAATAAACTTAAAAAATATATTTCAGCACAGTATGTGGGAAATAAGGTTCTGAATTCTTGTTCTTGTAATGTGTGTGCAATTTTTCCTATCTATAATAATAAAAGCATAATATGCTAATTAGACCTAACGTCCTTCCAGATGTTCTTCCAGACGACCTTCCAGATGAAGCCAGGGCTTTGAGGGCCGAGGTAGAGGCAGCCGCCACGGCAGGCGGGGGCTGAGGGCAGCGGTGGCTGAGGCAGAGGTGGCCCCTGCTGTGGCCAGGGCCAAGCCCCTTGCATGAATTTCGTGCATTGGGCCTCTAGTATTTCATAAAACTCCAGGTATGGGGAAGTCAGAGTTCTGGTTACCTGAGAGTGTTAAGGAAACGCCCTGTAAAATCAGTTTAATAATTTTTCCATCAGCATCAACCAACACCTTTGTCTTCACTATCATCATGATGCAATTGTTTACTGAGCAATTACTACATGCTGGGCACTGCACCAAGTGCTTTACATGCATCAACTCATATAGTCTGCACAGGAGTTGGATCAAGAAGTTACTGTTATCCCATTTTATAGATAAAGAAAGTACATTTCAGAAAGATTTTATCCAAGGGTACCTATAGCTAGTGAGTACTTGAATGCAGATTTGAACCACCTTGCTGTCTCAAACTCTTACCATTATTCCAGTAATTTCCAAAATTTATTCATGTAATAGCACCCATAGAAAGTGATATTTGTATGAAGATTAGGAAAACTGAAGGGGATTTGGGGAGATTTATACTGGGGCTTGGGGGAAACAAGTTATTATCTTTTCCACATGTTATATAAAACTATTACTCGTTATAAAAAGCAAAAAATGAGGATAATATTAAACTTTAATTTTATAAAACTTATAAATAAAACCTTGTCACAGTTTAAATAAGAGACATAAACCCACTTCCACAACCATGAATTTTTGGTATCAGGTTTTAGACTTGAAACAATGAAACAATTTCTGACCAGATTTTAAAATGACAATTGCATTTTTAATGACAATCTTGATAGGTATCATCACGTAGCAACATTTTACAAACAGGTGAAAAAAATTTAAATTCATTTGAATAGTCGTTTATAATGTTGAGTTATATTTAATAAATCTGAGGATTCCTTTTATCATGTTGAAAGAATCCGTGGTAAATTTCGTGTGAAAACCGATCGGTTCTGAAGCCAATCTTTGTCAGCTCAGGGATGTCGGTGTGATGATAAGCTGTGCTTTCTCCTGGAGCTGTTTCCACAGGAGTCCCATCCCTGCACCCCCATTCGCATGGACAGTGCAACTGGAGGCTTGGAGCAGAAGCTCTTACCCTACAGGGCCACTGAGTGTTGTGCTGAGAATATGCCGTATAGAGGCAAAAGGGGAAGGAAGGAGACTGGATATAGTTTTCCGATACGATTTTTAAAAAGGGGGTTTGGCTTAGAGACTTGAAGTCACTTGAGCAAGTTCAGAGAAAACAAACTTGGATTTGAACCCAAGACCTGGACTCATATTTGCCCATCAGATAACATTGTGTGCTCCGGGCTCCTGTCAGGATCCTTCCCTGTTGACTGATGTTTAACATTAAAAAAAAATGAGCAATTTCTATGCTGAAATCGGTTTGGCTCAGTGGATAGAGCGTCAGCCTGCGGACTGAAGGGTCCCAGGTTCGATTCCGGGCAAGGGCATGTACCTTGGTTGTGGGCACATCTCCAGTGGGGGGTGTGCAGGAGGCAGCTGATCCATGTTTCTCTCTCATCGATGTTTCTAACTCTATCTCTCTCCCTTCCTCTCTGTAAAAAAATCAATAAAATATATTTTTTAAAAAATGAGCAATTTCTAAATGCCTTGGTTCATCTCTTAAACCCTGAGGGTTAGTTCTTTGCCATGTTTCTTTGTTTATACATCTCTAGATATGAATAGGGTAAAGGGACCATCCTGCCTTATATCCATCAACAGTGCATTCCCAGCTAATAGATGGCAGCTATCGCCCAGAACTGTATCGAGTGAGTATGTATTCATGATTATTGATTGTCCAGTATATGCTAAGCATTGTGCTAAATGGTGGGATAGTGTACTACCAATTTAGTGGGGGAGGGGACGGAGAAAGCCCTGTAAGTAGGAAATGGGTTGCTGCATATCGTATCATTACAGAGGATAATGCCATTGAACTCTAGTTGAGGGCACAATGAAAAACTTCCCCAAAAAAGGTGACATTCAAGCTGGGTTTTGAAGTGTGAATAGGAGTTTGACAAACAAAATACGTATGTGCATGTGCATCAAGATCATCTGAGCTTTAGCCACGTGGTGAGGTGATATCATGATACTGTATAATGGAAAGAATGCTGGGCAGGCAATCAAGAAGCACACGGAGTGATTTGTACACTCTGATTTCTAGACAAGTCATTCAACATCTCTATCCTGCAGACTGTTTTATGAAAGTATTTTGAAAAAGAAAAGAATACCCGACACACCTAAGGAGATTATTCTCTCCCAGGACCGGCATGTCTACCCTCACTCCTCCATACAAGAGTTCCGATGATGCCTATTTGAAATTCACGTTTCCTCCCTTGCCCTCTCTGTTCCCCAAAGTCATCTTTTTTTTTCCTTTTCATGAAGCATTTCAAAGTTGATTCTCACTCAACACCGCATGCTCACTGAGGAATGAGATTTAAAATTCTAATTCACATTTGAGCTCCCAGTATAGGTGCACCATTGGGCTTTGTACTGCGAGTCCTGCCTCGGGAATTCCTAACCCAGAAGAAGAGACTGTTACATGCAGCGATACCTCGGACACAGGCAGACAGGGACAAAGGCAGGGAACCTGTGATGGAGTGAGGGACACATGCCCTGCACACGGGCAACTCTCCTAGAAATCTCAGGTTAAATGAAAAGTCGTGGTAGGTGCCCCCGAAGTGCAGCATGAACATAATGCCCACAGAGCATTATTCGATGTGCGCCCCACTTTCCTTTACATGGTTTCGTTTGATCCTCACAACCAACGTGGGCTCTAGGAAAGGTATCATTTTAGTTTGTGGGTAAGAAATCCAAACGCGGGGAAGTTAACTCACCTCCTGAGTTTACAGCAGTGGGTGGCGGCCTTGGGGATTGATTTCTCAATTCAGTGACTTTTTCATGACACCAGCCGGCAGGGTCCAGATTTTAGAGGCTGGAGGTGGGATAGAACTGGACCGATGGACAAGTTCTTGATACGGCTTCTCCTTTCAGAGAATTGTTGGTTGGTTGATTTTTGGTGTGGGGATGTGGGGATGAAACGAACTACCCACATCGCCAGTTTCATGGATTAACCAACAGGTGGCACCAGGTCCCAATGCAAACCTTTCTCCCTGAAGCTCCAGCACACAGACCACTGACCTTCCCTGAGGCCTTATCAGTTAAATCAGGCAGATGAAAGCAGGGCTCAGAGCTTCCTGAGATGGTCAGGGCCTGCTTACTTAGGCACTTCAAGTCAGTAAGCAAGGACTGGAAGGCAGGCACGAGGAAGGGGAAGGCATCACGGCTTTGGAACATACTGACTTGAGGATATCCATCTGCCAGTTGGAGCTGGATGCTTTGGACAAGCACCCCAATACGCTCAACTCCAGCTCCTCACCTCTCAAGGGAAGTGGCCGGTGCCTACCTTTCACAATGGTTTTTGTGAAGATCAATCACAATGTACATACAGTGGCTGGCACATGCTAGCATTCTGCAAATGGTAGTGATATTTATCCATATCTATAAAGGAGATAACCAAGGGGTGGGAAACCTTTTTTCTGCCCAGGGCCATGTGGATTTTTTATAACATCAGTCGTGGGCCATACAAAATTATCAACTTAAACATTAGCCTGCTATATTTGATCAAACATTTAATTAACTCACCCCGAATGCTGTGGCAGGGCCAGACCAAATGATTTCTTGGGCCTTTTATGACCCGTGGGCTGGATGTTCCCCACCCCTGAATAAGGAAATCATGAATATAACCTTCCTAGAACTCCCCACCCATTTGTTCTCAGAAAGACATATCCAAATAGTTAGTCTGATGTCTACTATTGGAGGGGTATTATTCTTGCAACAGGACTACTAGTATTTGGAAGAGGATTCTTTCCTGAAGAGTGAGCAAAGTGAAAGTATTAGGTGCTAGGAAGGCAGGAAATAGAGTCTTTATGCTATGAAGGTTTTGGTCATCTTTCTCAGAAACAATATTATTTTGTCAAAAGTCCCAAAAGGTAATAGACCAATGCATACTTATTAATTAGGTATAGAACTAAATAGTCTACATTATTGAAATATAAGATATAGACTCTCCCTTTTCAAAATTTATGGTTTAATAAGGGAGAAAGGACTAATACATGAAATGACTGAGAAGATCAGATTATGATAATGTGTATAGTTAATTGCTTAGTGAGATGCTTGTCTAGGATTAAGGGTGATTTTTGTTTCCTGCTCATCTAATCTGACTCTGCTCATTTCTGTGATGTTTGGAATGGTTGGTTATCAGAGTAATATCTGGGAAATCATAGCCAACCTCAATAAATAATCTGAAGGACAATAATGAATGACATCCACAGAGGTCTCTGTGCTCTGAGCCATGTGGCCCAATACCTTGGACAGAATTAAATGAACTAGAGAAGGACACCTGACCTAAGGCAACCAAAACAGTTCATCAGAAACTTACTGGGTGACCCAGGAGCATGGTCTACCCCATGGTGAATGCACAACACAATCAAATTCTCTATTCAACATCAAAAGAGTCATCACAAAGATGGTGCTAGATAGGAGGAAAGAGACACAGAGAAAAGTGATAAAAAGAGAGAGAGAGAAAGAGAGAGAGAAACATGGAAAGAGACCCAAATCCTGGTAAAATATACCTAGCATAAAATTTTCCCTATTAACCATTTTTAAGCGTATAGTTCAGCAGCATCAAATACATTCACACTGCTGTGCAACCATGAACACTGTCCATTCTCCAGAATGTTTCATCATCTCAAACTCAAATTCCATACCTATTAAACAATAATGTCCCCATTGTTCCCTTCCCCCTGGCCCTAGGTCAGCCGTGGGCAAACTACGGCCCGCGGGCTGGATCCGGTCCGTTTGAAATGAATAAAACTAAAAAAAAAAGACTGTACCCTTTTATGTAATGATGTTTACTTTGAATTTATATTAGTTCACACAAACACTCCATCCATGCTTTTGTTCCGGCCCTCCGGTCCAGTTTAAGAACCCATTGTGGCCCTCGAGTCAAAAAGTTTGCCCACCCCTGGTAGTGGGAGAAATCACCAAGTCCAGTCAAAGGGTTAAGTACTGGGACGGTGACTCAGGCAGGGACTCGGGATTCCAGGGAAGTCTCCTAGCCTGGGATGGGATGGAATGAGGGTAGGGGCTGAGCTGAGTCTTTTTAAAGGAGCAAGAGTCAGTCTGGTGACATGCAGGGGACATGGCACTTCAGACAGAGGGGAGAGCATAAGTAAAAAGAGTAAAAACAGAGGAGAGGACAGCACCGTGATGGCGAACCTTTTGAGCTCGGCGTGTCAGCATTTTGAAAAACCCTAACTTAACTCTGGTGCTGTGTCACATATAGAAATTTTTTGATATTTGCAACCATAGTAAAACAAAGACTTATATTTTTGATATTTATTTTATATATTTAAATGCCATTTAACAAAGAAAAATCAACCAAAAAAATGAGTTCGCGTGTCACCTCTGACACGTGTGTCATAGGTTTGCCATCACTGAATTAATCTGTCTCTTTAGCCTCTTCCAATTTGTGACAGTTCCACATTATTTCTGTATCTTTCATGACCTTGACACTTTTGATGAGTACTGGTAAGTTATTTTGCAGAATATCTCTCAATTTGGGTTTGTCTGAAATTCTGTCACAATCAGATGAGGTTATGCATTTTTGAAAAGGGTACCACAGGTGATGTTGTGTCTTAGCACATCATATCAGGAACTAGATATGTCTTACTACTGGTGATGTTAATTTTGATCACTTGGTGAAAGTGGTGTTTGCTGGTTTCCACCCTAAACTTATTATTATTTTAATATGTTTTTATTAATTTTAGAGAGAGAGAGAAACAGTATTTGTCCCAACCTATCGATTAATTAAGCCAGTACTTCTTTGCCAATTACATTTCGGAGACAGATTTCTTAGACCAATTTGAACATATTTGAGCCTTGACATTGTGTCACTAAATCAGTTAATATATAAGTAGCATGACCAATATTTTCAAGTAATGTCCTCGGGGGTGCTGGAAATATGACTTAAAAAAAAATAATTCGACCTAAGCCTCAATTTCTTCCTGGTAGTAGAAAATTCACCTGGTTAATTCCAATATTGGTTAAGTGTTTCAGATCAAGTATAAATTAGGGCTTTTTCTGCCCAAATGACTTCTCAGAGATTGGTTCGGAAAGATTGGTAATCAATCACTTTTTTTGCAGTAGGCCAGATTGGTAATGCATCCTCTCATCTCCTTCCCTGCCTCTCTCCCCTCAGCCTTCAACTCAAGCTTCTTCGTACTCCCTAGAAAATAGTGGCACATAGACCTTTTTAACTCTCTCTCTCTCTCTCTCTCTCTCTCTCAAACAAATACTGCTTATTTTTATGGGACCCTCTTGGAAATGAGCCCGGTCCTCCTTTGCTCTCTGAATGCTAAAATTATGGGGAGAGGAGCATTTTTCTTCTAGCTTTTCCCTTACTCTAAGAACTGAGCTTGGATAAGAGATATAGGGCTTGAAGTCCCTTCTTTAAAGATGCAGATCCCCCCACCGCACCCCCAGATCATCAGGTATGGAACTTCCTCATTCTTCCCAATGTCACATTTCTGCTCTGTGTTTATAGTCCGTTATTTATTTAACAGATGACCTGTTGATGTATATTCTTTGCTATTGCAAACAATATCCTTGTACATTTGATGGGCATTTCCAAACTGATCTCTACATTGTCTGAAGGGTCTCCATTGTCTCTACACTCTTCTCAGAAATGTGTGAGATTACTCTTTCTCTACAATTTCACCAACACTGAGGCCTATCAAACTCTTGATATTTGGCAATCTCATAGATAAAAAAGTGTGCCTCATTTTAGTTTAAATTTTTCTTTTTTCTTTTTTTTTGACTGAGATTGGGCATCTTTTCATGTATTTAAGAGGCATTTATAGCTTTTACATTAGACTTGTATATTTCTGTCTTTGCCCCATTTTTCTATTATAGCTAGTATATTCCTCTCTTTTGTCCATTCTTCTATTTCCTGAGGTCATTGTAAGGGAAATTATCCTTTTGTCTATGGCATGAGGTTCAAATATGTTTTCCCTTAATTTTTCATTTGTATTTTGACTTTGCATATGGTGAGTTTTGCCAGGCAGAATTTTAAATTTTGTTATTATTGACTTTATCAATTCTTTTCTTTGACATATTAAAACATCTGTGTTTTAATTAAAGCTAGGAAAATAATGAAAGAAATTACTTTTCCTTTTCCTCTCTGCTAGAACTGAAAGCAGGGGGCAGGATTACTGGTTCTCTGAAACTTTATCTTAAATAGCTCCTCTGTAGGACTACATCACAGTGGAACTGAAGTGTTGTATGCCCAGTTTTCACACACACACAAAAACACCTTTCTAGTTTGTCCCAATTTATGGACCTAATAATGTTTTGTATATTCCTGCAAAACTGTGGACAAGTTTGTTTTGTTGTTGTTTTTCTTTTCTTTTTCTTTTTTTCTCTGCAAAAAGCTTTGTTGTTCCCATTTGGTCCAATGCATGGGAGAGGGCTTCGGGGTGGTTAAAAGAATGGCTAGTAGTTTCGGGGAGAGGCTCAGGCAAAAGGCAGACACCAGGGGAGGCAGAGGGGCCCCTCACAGGCCTCCGGGCTCCACAGGCTCCTAGTGGTGCTGGCGGCTGAGCCTTTCCTAGAGCCACTCGCCCGCCCAGCCTGGGGCCGCAGCCTGCGGAGGGAGCCAGGTGTGGCCCATCTTCTTGATGAGCTTCACCTCCTCACCCGGAAGTGGCTCTGCAGGAATCAGAGCTGAGCGTCTGCGGGGGCAGAACCAGGGCCTGCAGGTCCACAGGGGCCTGGTCAGGTTCCTCCCCAAGGCCAGGCGGCCTCCCTGGCGCCCCCAGTTCTGCCCACTCATCTGGGGAGGCCTCAGCGCGTCCTGGGGGAGAGTGCGGCCACCGCGCTGGGTTTGCAACTTTGAGACGCTCAGAGCCCTTGTGCTTTTTCTCTGCCAACTCGAGGAGGAAGCGGCCCACGTCCTCCAGAGCCACATCCTCAGGGTCCAAATAGAAGCCCAGAGAGAGGTAGGTGTGGGCGGCCCGCAGAGGCAGGGGGGGCAGGGAGGCCAGGCGGTTGACCTCGGTGGGGTAATTCTGATGAATTTGGGAGCTCATGGTTGTTCGGCGACGATAAGGAGTTAAGGTGCGCAGACTGGTCTCGGGGGTGGTGCCGAAGGGTGGGCAGCCGCAGAGGCAGGGGGGGCAGGGAGGCCAGGCGGTTGACCTCGGTGGGGTAATTCTGACGAATTTGGGAGCTCATGGTTGTTTGGGGATAAGGAGTTAAGGTGCGCAGACTGGTCTCGGATGGTGCCGAAGGTGGTGATCCGCCGCCATTTTTAATCTCTGTTGTTTTTTAGTAAAGAGTCTTTTAAATGAGTCTGCACTGCCGCCATTTTTAATCTCTGTTGTTTTTTAGTAAAGAGCCGTTTAAAAGAGTCTGCACTGCCTGGCCGGTGTGGATCAGTGGTTGAGCAATGCCCTATGAATCAGGAGGGTCACCGTTGGATTCCCATTCAGGGCACATGCCCGGGTTGTGGGCTTGATCCCCAGTAGGGGGCGTGCAGGAGGCAGCCCATCAATGATTCGCTCTCATCATTGGTTTTTCCATCTCTCACTCCCTTCCTCTCTAAAAAAATCTTAAAAAAAAAAAAGACTGCATCCCCCTTGACTATTTTGGAAAACACTATTTATCCTTCAACTCGGCTCAAATCTCACACCTCTAGATCCTTAATAAATCTTTCTGGACAAGATTTTCTGGAAAGAAAGAAAAAAAAAAGAATGAAAGAACCAAAACTGAACCAGTGGTGTAGAGCAGTCAGCTGACTCAGTGCCAAGCATGAGAGCACAGGCAGGTTGGGCATCCCTACTCCACTATGGATAACCACTCTCCTCTACTTCACTGCCCGAGGTCATGGACAAGAGTAATACAGAGAAGAAGAGCATGTGGTGCTTTTTGCTTTCATTTCTCGATGGACTTCAGTGAAATAGAAAAGAATATTCTAGAACATGTTTGAGCATTTATAACACTTTCCCCCCCAAAACTTCTAGTATGATAATGCTACTGGGTTAGGGAGGGTACGAAATGTCTTCTTATAAAAGAAATTTCATTTCTAACTGCTGCAAACGGGAGCTTGTCATTTCCTCTTTTCTTACTGGCATAATTTTAGATAATCTGGCAAGACTATTCAAGTAATTGGATGTGTGCCCTCTTGTAACCTCTTCCATGTCGACAGCATGGTTTATTGTTAGGAACAAAGTATGGCCTTAAAAATAAGTGAGCCTGTGGGCTCATTATTGTCAGTAAGATTGACTTAACATGAGCTAATGAAAGCTGAAATTATAGCCTTGGATAGAAATTTCTCCAAATGTAAATGTAATGCACCCCTGCAGCCACCTCTCAACAGAATGTAGCGCATGACAGGAAGAAAACCACTGGCATTGCAACTCATTAATAAAGAGATTGTAACACATTGTCTTTTAAAACGTTTAAAGCTATACATTGACCTATATTTGCTATTTGTTAGAAACCCTCAAACTCTCCTGAACATCACTGAACATGGCTTTCTTTCCCTCCCTTTCTTCCTTCCTTCCTTCCTTCCTTCCTTCCTTCCTTCCTTCTTTGTTAATCCTCACATGAGGATATTTTCCCATTGATTTTTAGAGAGAGTGGAAGGGAGGGAAAGAGACAGAGAGAAACATCGATGTGAGAGAGACACATTGATTGGTTGCCTCCAGCACGTGCCCTAACCAGGACCGAGGATTGAGCCTGCAACTGAGGTATGTGCCCTTGATTGGAATCGAACCCAGGTCCCTTCAGGCCGCAGGCCGACACTCTATCCACTGAACCAAACTGGTTAGGGCCCACATGGCTTTCTTAATGAAGGGCGGGGGCTGCCTGACTTAGGGATCAGGAGGGGGTTCATCAGAACTGCCAATTTATTTTCTTTTCCTTTAAAATTATTTGGCTCCCAGGTAGGATTTTGTTTTCTGTTCCTTAAGAGTATTTGGAAAATTACTGTTAAATGGCATAGACCTATGAAGCTGTGACTTAGTGTCCAGGTGCTTAAGCTATTTAATGCTTCAAAAAGAAAAATTTTGGCCCTGGCCAGGTAGCTCAGTTTGTTAGAGTATTGTCCTGATACCCCAAGGTTGTGGGTTTGACCCCTGGTCAGGGCACATATAAGAATCACCTAATGAATATATAAATAAGTGGACTAACAAATTGATGTTTCTCTATGTCTCTTCCCTTTCCTCTCTCTCTCTAATATCAATAAACAAAAAAAATCTTTGTCATCTATCTCAGCATTTCTTGCACAGCAGAAGAAAACACATAGGCATCTAACTTAAAAAATGTTATAAAATTTTTCAAAATTTTAAATTGAGGTATAAATTTACATATAATAAAATGCACCGATTTTAAGAGTTTAGTTTCATGAGTTTTGATAACTGTGTACATCCATGTAACCACCACCCACAAAAACCATCCAGATCATTTTAATTTCCTCTAGAAAGTTCCCTTGTGTCCCTTTATAGTCATCCCACCCCCCCTTCAACAAGAGGCAACCTGTTGAGGGACATTGTGTTGTTTTCGGTTACTTGCTGTAATGAATAAGTTTTCTGTGAACGTTGTTATACATATCTTTTTGTGGATATATGTTTTCAGTTCTCTTGGATAAATTGTAGAAATCTAATTGCTGGCCAGGGGGCAGATATGTGTTAATAGAAACTGCCAAACAGTTCTCGAAAGCGGTGCACCATGTTCCATTTTCACCAGCGAAGGAGAGTTCTAGTTGCTCCACATCATCACCAACATTTAGTATTGTCAGTTTTTGATGTTAACCCTTCTAATGAGTAGGAAGTAGTATCTCATTCTGATTTTACTTAGAATTTCTCTTTGAGTAATATTGAGCTTTTTAAAATATCCTATTGGTCACTTGTGTATCTTTGTGAAGCGTTTGTTCCAATATTTTTCCATTAAAATATTAGGTTGTCATTTATTTTTTTAATACTCGATTTATAGGAGTTCTGTAGTCTGGATAGCAGATTTTTAGAAACAGAAGTTTAGCTAATATATTTCCTCCTAGTGTCTGCCTATTAATTTTGTAAGTGATGGTTTTCAATGAGCAGAAGTATTTAATTTTGATGTATCTAATTTATCAATTTTTCCCTTCTATGGTTAGTGCTTTTGTGACCTAAGAAGTCTTCATCTCCCTAGAGCCTTATTGCTATAGTTTTCAAGTTTAGGTGTATGATCCACCTTAAATTAACTTTTGTATATGGAATGAGATGACAGTTGAGATTTATGTATTTATTTTTGTCTGTGTAGATTCCAATTTTCTATTGCCTTTGTACAAAAGATTTCTTTTTTTGTCCCATTGAATTTCTTTGGTATATTGAGGGGGAACCAACTGACCATGTATGTGCAGTTCTATTTCTGGAATCTCCATTTTTGTTCCATTGATCTCTTTATTTTTGCAGCAATAGCACAGTTTTGATTAACATTTTTTAACATATTTTCATTGATCTCAGAGAGGAAGGGATAGGGAAAGAGAGATGGAAACATCAATGACATGAGAGAGAATCATTGACTGACTGCCTCCTGCATGTCTCATCCTGGGGATCAAGCTGGCAACCTGAGCATGTGCCCTTGACTGGAATCGAACCCATAACCCGTCAGTCCGCAGCTGACGCTCTCTCCACTGAGCCAAACCGGCCAGGGCTTGATTAACATTTTTATGGTAGTTTTGTTAGTGCTATGTCCGTGGTGGGCAAACTGCGGCTCTTTGACCCCTTGAGTGTGGCTCTTCCTAAGCCTTAGGAGTACCCTAATTAAGTTAATAACAATGTACCTACCTATATAGTTGAAGTTTAAAAAATTTGGCTCTCAAAAGAAATTTCAATCATTGTACTGTTGATATTTGGCTCTGTTGACTAATGAGTTTGCCGACCACTGTCTATGTCATTCTTCATTTCTGACTGTTTTTTTTTTTTCATGGTTACTATTCTTTCTCATGCTGTTGAGCATCCTTGCCATCATTATTCTGAACTCTATATCTGATAAATTTCTCATCTCCATTTCATTTAGCTCTTCTGGAGAATTCTCTTGTTCTTTCATTTGGGGCTTGTTTTTTTCTCTCCCCATTTTGGCTGCCTGTTTGGGTTTGTGTCTCTGTATTAGGTAGATCTGGTATGAATCCCAGTCTCTAGTGCGGGACAATGTCAGATGCTGTCTGTGACTGGCCCTGAGTACCCCGTTTGGAGCTATTAAAACCCCACAGCTTGTGGCTCCCTTTGCTGGGTCTGGGCGCCTTTGGAAAGGACCAAGATGTGCACCAAAGTCTGCGTTTCCTAGCCCCAGGCCCAGAATTAGATCAGGCAGACTCAAAGCTTCCAGAGACCTGCCTTTGCCTGAAATCTGATTGCTTTTCAGTCTTGATTAGCTTCAGGCTGTCCACCACAGGGTAGGAGGAGAGGTTTTCCAACATGGTAGGGCAATTGCTCGCCTCCCCTGC
>NW_005357346.1:192988-232494 GCF_000412655.1 Myotis brandtii | reverse complement strand
GCAAAGGCTACCTGGATGATAAAAGTCCCCAGGAGAAAGATTCCATCTGCAGCATAAGGGACTGACTGTACAGAAAAGTGGAGTATTTGCCTTCCAAGCTCTAACCCCAGAGCCCTCAACCCTGGCTTCTGCTCACACAGCTCCAGTTCACTCTGCCCTACCTCTGCCAGAGCCCCAGGTGAGTGGCTGCAGGGAAAATTTTGTGCATTGGCCCTTTAAGAGAGTGCCTGCATATCTATCTGTCTCTCCCTGGCAGACTGCAACCCTGCTGCTTTTCCCAGCTAGATGTTGCTGTGGGCACTTTCTCAGTTCTGGTGCTCTGGACTGGGGAGCCCAGCTTTGGGTTTAGACCCCAGAGTTCTCAGAGGCCTCCCCCCCCCCCCTGCTGAAACATCTCTCCAGAACTTCAGCTGCTGACTGTGGGGCCTTTTGCTCCTCTGCACTGCCTACTAGTCTCTTTGTGCTCTCCACTTTCTGTCCTTGGTGATCAGGGTTCTCTCCAGCTAGTCTTCAGTAGGTTATTCAGAATGGTTGATCTCTTCCCACCCCTTCCTGCCTTGTTCTTTTTCAAAGAAGAAAACTACTTCAGAGTCTTCACATTTCCATAAACATTTTAGAATCATCCTGTCAATTTCTTCAAAAGAGCCTGCTAGGATTTTAGGATTTTAAAGAGAGCAAGTTGAGTAAAACAGACATCTTAAGTTCTTGAGTTCTTCAAACTATGAACAGAGAATATCTTTTTATTTATTTAGGTCTTGTTTAATTTCTCTCAGAAACTTTTGTAGTTCTTAGTATAGAGATCTTGCACATCTTTTGCTAGAATTATTCCTAGGTATATGATGTTTTGTATTGTTATTGTAAGTAGTATTATTTTAAGTTGTACTTTATAATTATTTTTTGCTAGTGTTTAGAAATATAATTGATTTTTGCATATTGCCCTATTGTTCTCCAACCTTTCCAAATTCACTTGTCAATTTTAATGGGATTTGTTTTAGTAGATTCCATGGGTACACAATCATTTTATCTGTAAATAAGGATAGTTTTACATCTTCCTATCAAAACTACAGGCCTTGCTTTTTTCTTTTTCTTGCCCTATTATCCTATTGCTTTTAGTACAACATTACTAATGTACTAGAAGAGTATAATAAATATAAATTGTAAGATTGAGAACAACGTCCTGACCTTGTTCTCAATCTTAGGAAGAAGGCTTTCAATGCTTCACATAAAGTATTATATTAGCTGTTAGTCTTTTTTATTTTCCCTTTATTAGATTGAGGTTTTTTTCTATTCCTTTTTTGCCGTGTTCTTTTCTTAAATCATGAGTTAATGGTGAATTTTGTTAAATGCTTTTTTTGGTCATCTCTTAGTTTTTACATCTTCTTAAGAGACAATGTTTAATAAATACTAGGAATCAAAAAATTTGTGGTTGGATTTCACTGACCAGTACAAACCTTACATTCACTGATTTAAAATAATACATGATTTTTTTTTCTTCGCAAAACTGAGATGATAAAAAAGATTTTAAAAAATTTCCCATGGGGGCTCTGCTTTCTTGCTCCCACAAAGTGTGATGATCAGAAAAAGAACTTTAAACCCTAGCCCGTCCCACTGACTGAAGGGTTGCAGGTATGATTGGTTGCAGGTTTGGCTCAAAGGCATGTATCTCGGTTGCAGGCTTGATCCCTGGCCCCAGTTAGGCGTGTGCAGGAGGCAACCAAGCAATGTGTCTCTCTCACGTTGATGTTTCTCCCCCTCCCTTCCACTCTCTCTTAAAATCAATGGAAAAATATCCTCAGGTGAGGATTAGCAACAACAAAAAAGTTAAGGTGCCAGGCTTCATTAACTTTTCTAGTTGCCATTTTTACTTTTTAAATGGTGTTTTTCCTATTTGATGTCTTCTAACATTGTGAACTAACATTTTTACTAGAAGGGTTATAAAGGAAATATATAACAATATAAAACATTAAACAGATTGTTGTAAATCATTTTTATAGTTCTTCCTGTAAGAAGGGTGTAGAACTGTCATAAGTCAGAGGCAGGGTCACCCTTCCTGAATTGTCAAAATATGTAGTATTTCTGCAGGGAAACAAGAAGTATTGTGGAGAAATGTAATGAATACATAGACATGTGATCCTATGTTCCAACAACTTTACATTTGTATCTACTGCCAGACTTCTCCTTAGATCCATCTTGTACACCCAACTGCTAGTAATGTTCTCATATATATCTCAATGGCATCTCAAGGTTAACATGTCCCAAACTGATTCTTGATCTTCCCCAACATGTCTTACTTTTCCACGACCTTCTCCTTTCAATGCATGGCAAGTCCTTGGAGCCATTTTTAATTCCTCTCTTTCACTTATGTCTCACATTTGATCCACTCCCACCATATCTGCAAATTGGACCCCAAAACGGACCCTATGCAATCAGTGTTACTGCTACCACCATGGTCTGTCGTTGTCATTTCCTACCTAGATTATTGCAATGGTTTTCTAACTTCTGTCCCCTTTTTTCTTTTTTCCTTCAGAATAATGTCAACAACTCAAAGATCTTATTAAAATACAGGTCAGATCCTGTCACTCCTCTGCTTCATTCTCCTGTTCCAAACACTACAAGAGCTCTGTTCTGTCTGATTCAGAGTAAGAGCCAGAGACTTTACAGCAGCCTTATAGCATTTACATGGTCTGCCTGCCCATCACCTCCCTGAGCTCATTTTCTTCTCCTCTTCTCAGCTCTCTTTCCACTCCAGACTACTTGCTGTTCTCTAAACATGCAGGCATTTCCCAGGGCCTTTGCACTTGCTCTTCCTCCTGCCTGGGACACCTTTTCCAGGTGTAATCATGTGTGACTGCCTCATCTCCTTCTGTCTTGAATCAATGTTACTTTTACATGGAGGATTTTCCTGGCCAATGTAACATTGCCGCCTCTCCCTAGGACTCTCTATTCCATTTCACTGCTTTATTTTTTTTCCCCTTATCCCTTATCATCACTTACAGATTGTGTTAGTTTCCTTGGGCTGCTGTAACAAAGAACTTAATTATCTCATAGTTCTGGAGGCTAGAAGTCCAAAATCAAGGTTTTGACAGGGTTGGTTCTCTTTGGAGGCTCTGAGGGAGAATCTGATCATGCCTCTCTCTTAACTTCAGGTGGTTACTGGCAATCCTTTCATTTTTTGGCTCAAAACCACATCATCCCAACCCCTGCTTCTGTCGTCACATGTTATTCTCCCTGTATTTCTCTGTGTCCAAATCTTCTTCTTAGAAGGTCATTGGTCATATTGGATCTAGGACCCACCCTAATCCAGTATAATCTCATTTTACCTTTACTACATCTATAAAGACTCTCTCTATATATTTAAATTTATTTTTAGTGTTGACACTATTACAGATGCTCCTATTTCCCCCCTCTTTGCTCACCTTCTCCCAGCAACCCCCACTCACCTGGCCTTCACCACACTTTTGTCTGTGACCATGGGCTACGAATATATATTATTTGGCTAGTCTCACCTTCTTTTTTTTAAATGTTTACTGGCCTTCACCACACTTTTGTCTGTGACCATGGGCTATGAATATATATTCTTTGGCTAGTCTCACCTTCTTTTATCCAATCCCTCCCACCCTCTCCATTTCTTAAAAATGCTACTTATGTTAATAGACAATGGTTTCACTACTGTTGTTTTTTTAAATGAGTTAATAAATATTTTTAAATTTCTTGGGCTTAGGTTTTGTTTTTCTGTGTGTGTGTTTTTTTTAAATGTTTATTTATTGATTTCAGAGAGGAAAGGAGAGGGATAGAAAGATAGAAACATTGATGAGAATGGAACATCCATCAGCTGCCTCCTACACACCCCTCGCTGGGGATCAAGCTCGCAATCGGGTATGTGCCCTGACCAGGAATTGAGCTGTGACTTCCTGGTTCATGGGTTGATGCTCAACCACTAAGCCACACTGGGTGGGCAAGACTATATTTTTAAATAAGGTCATATTCACAGGTTCCTGGTGGACATGAATTTTAGGGGGAGGGAACACTATTCAACTCAGTATGCTAATATATTTATCTTGTTTATTGTCTTTTCCTCACTAAAATGTAAATTCATGAGAACTTTGCTCATCACTATATTCCTCATGCATAGAATAGTCTGAGACACATAGTAGAAATTAGTAATGTTTGTTAAATAAGTAATATCTTTGGTTGGTCAAGCTAGATTTCATTTAGGTGGCAGATGACCAGATATAGGACAGTTGGTGATGACTATGTTATAAAGGGAGTTCATTTTTCTCAGAAGCAGAGTCTATGGGCTAGGATTGAACCACAATACTTTATTCTTTGAGTTTTCTCCCCCTGGACTAGCCTCCAATAACCTCTAAAATAGAAAATAATTAAAATAGAAAATAATACCTGTTGTAAAAGATTGTGAGATCTTGAATAAAATTACCACATGCACCCAGGGACCATTCTTTTAAGACTGTTCTTATGTCACTGGATGACAAAGGGCACTAAAGGAACTTTTGATGTACTTCTGGCTGCCCTAAATTCCCTGGGTAAATAATAGAAAATCAAATAAGACAGTCCAAGAAAAATATTTCCAAACAAAGCAAATAAAAGCCCCCGACATGCTTTTGACTTCAAAGCAAAGTTCTACTCACATTTAATCCTAGCGTGTAAACTCTTGGGTACAGATGAGTCAACAGCAGCTAAAGTAACAGATAAAACATGAAGCCTCATATCTCAATATGAGCCTTCATATCCCATTCAAAGAACTCAACTTTAAGGCATGCATTTTTCCCCCTCAACTAGTGGAAATGACATTTGATTAGCAAAGGTTGGCACAGAGGACATACCCTGTGAAGATAAAGGCAGAGACTGGGGCGATGCTTCTGCAAACTGAGAAATGCTGAAGATTGCCAGCAAACTAGCAGAAGCTAGAAGAGATTTATGAAACATATTTTCTCATAGTGTTCAGAAGGAACCAATCCTGCTGCCATCTTGCTGTTGTTCAAGATTTTAAAAAATGTATGTTTTTTATTGATTTTTAGAGAGGAAGAGAGCAAGGGAGCGGGAGGGATGCATAGTGTTCAGAAGGAACCAATCCTGCTGCCATCTTGTTGTTGTTGTTCAAGATTTTTAAAAATGTATGTTTTTTATTGATTTTTAGAGAGAGAGCAAGGGAGGGGGAGGGATAGGGGAGAGAAGCATAGATGTGAGAGAGAAACATGGATTGGCTGCCTCCCGCACACACCCTGCCTGGGGATTAAGCCCTTTCCGTGCACGGGACAAGCTCAACAAACTGTCACACTGGCCAGGGCCCTGCTGACATCTTGACTTAGAGCTTCCCGTCTCCAGAACTGTGAGACAATAAATTTGTGTAGCTTAAGCCACCAGGCTGTAGTACTTTGCTGTGGCAGCCTGAGCAGACTAATGTAGAGACCTTGCCAGCTACATCATATGTAGGTAGAGATAGAGTATCATCTTGGAATTGCTGAATATGGCTTCCTTTTGTAGGGTGCTTATAAGATAAGTAAACCTGAGCTTGTCCTAGAACAAGGGTGCACAAGACCTTTTGTACCTTGACGTTACGAACAACAACCTTCCCCATCCCTAGGGTGTCGGTGTAGGGAAGAAGGGTTCTCTGGGTTTTTGTGGTGTTGGATGCTGGAATCACGCCTGCACATGTGCTTTGGGGCCTGGTATGTCCATGAGAAGTAATTAGGGAAAGTCAGAGAGTGAATCATAGAGAATGGGAAGGCCTCAGACTCAAGGCCACCAGAGAACAAAGGCCTTGTGGGTGGCTATTGGGAAATTATCTTTCCTGGCAGAATCATTGTGAAAAGATTGGGAAGTGAAGGACTTATTCCTAATTACTGAGTAATGCACTTGATTTTTTGAGGACAATTTTGATGGTGCAGGCAATGCTTCTCCTCCCAGAAAGTCATGGTTTCTTCAAGAGAGTCTGATTTGATACTTTTCCAAAGCAGGCTTGTGTCTCCCGCTGGTGAAACCCCATTGTCTTCACATTTCTGACCTGCCTTACTCCCCAGCCTCCCTGGTCCACAGCAGGCCAAATTCAGAAATCAAGCTTTCATCTTTCATCCAATTCACCCTTTTCTCCTTTCCCTAGAATGAATGTGACCCACAGCTTTGCATCCCACAGGCAAAGAGGCCAGTGGTTTGTGCTTTCACTCTCCTCCCTCCACCTTCTTTCTTACCCTCCAGGGTCAGTGTTTGAGCACACAGAAGAGAAAATAGAGAAGGGAATAGGTTCTCTTGTTTATTATAGTTCTCTTGGCTGATAATGTCAGGTGTCCAACGGAAAATTCTTCTCACGAGGCTCCTCTTATGGGTTCTTCAGGGCTTCCCTGTGGGAACCTCTGCACTGTTCCATTTCCTGGCCAGTGAAGTTCTTTCCTGCAGGCCTCAATATGCTCCCAGAGCCTGTGTTCTGGAAGGACATTCTCTCTGCCTGGAGTCCCTAGACCTGGGCTGGGAATGGGCTGATTGTACTGTCCCAACATTCATGTGAGGTCCTACCCCCCAGCACATCAGAAAGTGACTGTATTTGGAGGATGGGTCTTTAAAGAGCTAATTAAAATGAGATCATTAGTTTGGGCCCCAATATAATATGACTGGTGTCCTTATTAGAAGAGGAAATTGGGATACAGAAACATACAGAAGGAAGATGATGTAAAGATACAGGGAGAAGATGACCAAGGAGAGAGGCCTCAGAAGAAACCAACCCCACCCACATCTTGGTCTTGAGCATTCAGCCTCCAAGTAATGTGAGAACAAATTTTTTATTGGTCAAGCCACCTAGCCTGTGGCACTTACATAAACATTATGGTAGCCTTAGCAAACTAATACCCCTTGGTAGGCACATGGGTGGGACTCTACCAATATGGCCCCAGCATGGTGGCCTTCATGGTGTCTACTAGGCAAACAAGGAGATTCATGCCTCCCTTTTTTCTGTACCCCCACTCTCTCCTTCTATCTCGATTCCCTGCCAGATCACTCCCCTCCTCAGGATTCTCAATTTCAGCAAACAGGCAGCCAGGGCTGTGATGTCAGGCTCTCCTTTGTAAAACCCCAAGCTCTCTTGAGGTCCTTTTCACCTACCTGAGAAGTAGAGACAAAAGAAGCTACAGTAAGGGAAGAGGAAATACCATGGCATTCTCTCTTCTGTTAGTTCCCCGCAACTCCATTCATTCATTGGCATTTATTCACCCTCCTCTCTCCATTCATTCCACTGGCAAATATTGGTTGAGTGCCAGGCCCCACTCCAGACACAGGAGTGAACAAAAAAGTTTCCTGCTCCCTTGTAATCTAAAGGTGAGGACAGAAACTATTAACAAATAAACAAGGTATATGTTATGTCAGATGATGTTAGCAGCAAAGAACAATAAAATAATAGAATATGGGAGGGGTTGGTAGTTCTATTGATCCAAGATGCTTTTATATAAGAGGAAAGGCCTCTATGATATAGGGACATTTGTGTATGCACTTGTGGGAATTAAGAGTAAAGCAGGCTGTTTGAAGAAAGAACTGTCTATGTTGAAGGAGTATTAGGTACAAAGACCCAGAAGTGAGGCGTGCTTAGTTTGTTCACAGAAGCGGAAGAACAGCATTTTGAATGCAGCACAGTGATCAGGGGAAATTGGGTAGGAGAAGAGTTTGAAATGTGGGGTGCTTGCAAATCAGGAAAGGGCTTATCAACAATTGAAGGGACTTTTGATTTTACTCTGAGGGAGATGGGAATCACTGAGTTATTTTGAGCACAGGAGTGACATGATCTGAATTTTAATGAATTTTAATGAGAATCGCTCTGGCTGCAGGTGAAAAATAGACTGTTCGGAGGCATTCTAGGGGAGGAGGGAGATCGATGTGAGAAGAATCTGTTGCCAACTCAAGGTCCATTGTCTTTTTTCTTACTTAGAAATTCCTAATTTTTCTGAGGTGGTAACACATTCAGATAAAAAACAAACAAAAGTGAAACAACAAAAATAAGCATAAAAGTAAAAAACCCAACTACATTTTTCAATCTTCCTTGCACATAGGGAAAGCCCTGAGACTAGTTCTGGCCAATGATATGCAATCACAAGTTGTTGGGTGGGGCTTCCAGGAATGCCACTTAAGAAGGGTGCCGCCTCTGCTAGCATGGGATTTTTGCCTGATGCCTTTCCCTTCTTCCTACCTAAAGTTTGGGTCTGGGTATTTTCCAAGGAGCCATTATTAGGAAAAGACAATTTAAAAGCACAATCAGATATCTCCTCATACCTACTAGAATGGCTAAAATATAAGAAAAATGACAGTACTAAGTGCTGGTGAGGATGTGGAGCAACAGAAACTCATACATTGCAAATGAGAAATATAAAACACACAACTCCATTGAAAATTTTAAAAGCTTTTTTTAGAACTGTTAACCCATCCTTACTATATGATCTAGCTATCTCCTTCCTAGGTATTTACCAAAGAGAAATAAATTCTTAAGTTCATATACAAATGTTTATAGAAGCTTTATGTGTAATCTCCTCAAAGTGAAATCAACTCAAATGTCCTTCAGTGAGTGAATGAAGAAACAAACTGTGGTATCTCCATACAATCTAATACTATTCAAAAACCACAAGAAAACGAACTGTTGATACATTCAACAGCTTGCATGAATCTCAGATGCATTTTGCTATGTGAAAAAGCCAGACCCAAAGGGTGTATATTATATGATTTCATTTATATGACATTTTGCAAAATGGTAGGAATGGGAGAGAGAAGAATGGAGATAAAGGTGGAGAGTTGGTTGTTTACCAAGGGAGAGCATGAGAAAACTTTAGGGTGCAGTGGAACTGCATGATTGTGGTAGAGACACAGCTCTGTACATTTGTCAGAACCTGTAGAACTGTACGTAACAGAGTAAATGTTACAGTATGCAACATAAAAAATAAATTTATTAATAAAGGGAAAAAGAGTCTGGAAAATTAGCCATATAAATCTGTCCCTTCTATTAGGAAAACAACCAATTGTGAGAAAATAAAACCATCGTGAGTCCTGAAATTCAGATAACAGATAACTTCGTTTCCCTTCATGGAGTGGTCTGATTCTGATTTTTAAAAGAAATGCTTGTGGTAGGAAGACAACACATGAAACAGAATAGTCTGAGAAGTTGGATTTTGTTGTGTTTTTCCCATCTTAATGTCTACTGCTAAAACATTTGGAGAGAGTCAGAGCTGACAGAAAGATAAACCATATCTTAACTTCTTTTCTCTCTGGTACATACAAGTTAACATGCCGAGCGGATTTCACTGTAACAGTTGTGGGGATAACATAGAGATATAAACTTTTATTTTCCAGAAATCTCTCTCAACTGAGAAACGTAATGTAAAAAGTTGTTATATGTAAGTGATTTAGAAATACTGGGCTATTTTTGTTATTAGAAATGAAAATGATTTGGAAGAACTCTTTAGTGCTGAGGAACAACCTGATGAGACAGCTGAAATCCTACAACAGGGTGATGAGAAGCAGCATCGGAACAAAAGAAAGCCACAGTCTGCTCAGATCACAAGATGGAGGCCGCTGCAGGTCTCTTTCCCTGTCTCCAATTACTCCCCATCGGTCTTCTTTCCAGGGATATGCTAGCCAACTTCTACCTGTGAATACACACATTGAAAATCCTCCAGTAATTCCCTTCCTTGCCCTACGCTGCTCTGGTCTGTCTCTAGGAGAGAGGTGAGACCAGTTCTGGTTTCACTAGCAGGCACATCGAAAGCATGAATGACACTTAGCAGACATTGTGCCCTCCTGTGGTGCAAATTTTATAGGGAATAAAAGTAGATATATATGGGGAGGGAGATGAAGTTGGGCTCAATTACTGTGTTTTTATTGAAAGAGCTTTCCTAGAGGCTGTGTTTTATCCACGTAGATGAGCCTATAAAATTTCTGATGATGGCTTCATAGTAGAAATGACTACATGGTATTCAAAGTTACTCCTCAGAAGGCCATGATGAATCAGCTGTCTTTATTGGTATAAACTGAGTTGGACATTAAGGAGAGACAGGGAAGTACATGTCAAGAAGGGCACCCAAACCCTCTGATTATTCTCAAGCCAGCCGGAACCCCCATAGTAATATCATCTGGCTTTTTACTAGACTGTTAAATGGCTCAATATTCTATTTTGAAAGCCATTCCTTGGTCCTCTGAGCAGTAGTGGCGTCCTGGCCCCAGCAGTCATCTTTTCCAGCTGTGTAAGTGCAGTGCTTTCCAGAAGGGTGGGGCTGAGGGAAGAAGAAGGTAAGATGGGTCAAGCAATGAGAAACCTTCCCATCACTGGGTACAGAAACCCTCCTCTGTGACCTGAAAAATACCTGACACATAGCCAGGACATGAACATTAGACTTAAGTAGAATTAAATCCAATGATAATTTGCTACATTGCGATTCTGCACAGGATTATTCCACAAACCACCAGTAGAGATGAAATCAGAAGTGTTTATAGAAGAGAAAAGAGAGAGTATTTGCCTTGCGTAGAGTAGAAATTCTTCCTTGTCCCCAGTCTCTACCCCATGCACCAATCTTCTTCAGAGCATGTCTTGTCATGGCCTTATTTTCCCTTTCTCATCCAGACTCTCACAGTAACCTCTTGACTGCAAGGTCTTGCTTCTATATATTTGGTTCCTACGGTGCATCTAGAGTGATCTTCTTATAACTAATACACCAGATTTTTTTCACTCCCTGTTTAAGACATCCAGAGATTTCCTCTTCTCTTAGAATAAAACCCAACGTTCTTATCATAGCTTATGAGGCCTTTGAACTCACAGGGCTTCTGCTTACACCTCCATCTTCAATCTAGAACATTTGTCGACTTACTCATGACATTCCAGGGCTACCCTTTTGTTCCTCAAAACCCTTCTTCATTCCCAGCCTATGCCCTTGCTGTTTTGTCTGGAACATTGTTTCTCCATCCAGTTCTCTGCATGGCTGGCCCCAAGCCTTCCCTGACTACTCCATCTCAACTGACCAGCCTCAGGTAGTCCCTGCACATCACCCCATTTATTTTCTTTATAGCACTTCCCAGAATAGGTACTTATTTGTTTTACTGTCTTCCATACAAGAATGTACACACTATGAGGGCAGGTGACTTGTCTTATTCCTCGCTGTCTCCCCAGTGCCTAACATAGCTAACATGTTGAAAGGAACTTTTATTTTTATTTATTTATTTTTAAATTTATCTTTATTGTTAAAAGTGTTACAGATGTCCCATTTTTGCCCCCATTGACCCCCTCCACTCTACCCCCACCCACCAAGCTTTCACAACCCTATTGTCTGTGTCCATGGTTATGTACATAAGCATACAAGTTCTTTAGTTGATCTTTTCCCTCCCACCTACCCATCCCCACCTTCCCTCTGAAATTCAACAGTTTAGCAACTAGCCTTTAGCTTTTACTCCTTTCAATTCCCTGCCCCCTCTCTCCTTGAATCCACATATTTTAAATTCTAAGATGGTGGTCTTTCAGTTCATCAGACCAGGACTCTTTTTCCTTAGGACCTTGAGATGTCCCTCAGCTTGGGATACTCTTTGTTCCAATCTTTTCACCAGGCTGGCTTCTTAGTCACACTTTGTATTGACCAAAGTGGCATTGCTTCCAAGAAGTCTTCCCTGTCCTTCCAGCCTAGATGAGGTGCTCTTGCTAGATCCTCCTAAGAAAGGTATTACTTTCTGGACCACAACTCTCGTCCCTACTGGATGTAAGGTCCCTTGGGCAAGAGGCACTTTCTAATTGTTTCACCATTCCTTTCAGCTGGCACAGTGCCTACTTGAATGAGTCAATAGATATTTACTTGAGTGAGTCAGTAAATATTAGCGGAATAAACAAATGAATAAATGAATGAATAGAGGAACTGCTGGTTTCCTGACCTTTTGTTTATCTTAGAAAGTTTTTGATGATGGCTTAGCTAAAAGATAATGGGTGCTTAATAAAAATGTGTTGACAAATGAATATCCCCGGATTCTCCTCCCATACATTCAGTGGTGGTTGTTGGGAGACCCCGTTTCTCTGTGCTGTTCCCTCTTGATGCTCACTCTTGGCCTCCCCTCTGTTTGACTGTACTCTGTCTGTTGCCCAGACACCTTGAGTAGCCCCACACTCCCACCCATTCAGTGCACCAAGATTCTGGCTCCTCTGATGTCTGCCCTCCTTAATAGCCAGGTTCAATTTCAGGTCAGCTCTTCTAGCATGCTCCATCCCACTCGTCCTTGCTCAGTTGTTTCATTTGACGTAGCAGCAATTGGAGAGAAGACAGGCATTTTTAATACCCATCAGTGAATATAAGGAAGCCGGAGCACAATGATGAAGTACTTGCCTCTAGGTGGCCATTCTGATCATGAAGAAATCTTAGGCTGTTGGTAGTTCATGTGTCAGGGACTTTTCCAAACTCCCAATTTCCAAAAGCTGTAACTCCGTAACGAGCTAAATGGCGGATAATTACATTATTGGGGCTAAAGTGTGATATTCAGAGACTTGGTAGATTGCCACTATGTCTTGCCCGTGTTTGAAAAAGCGTCTCAAACAATCAAGTGCCCCATCAGCCTTCCTACTAGTTTTCTCGGGAGGCCTCGATTTTAGGTGCAAGGTCCGCCTTCCTGGAAGATGCCAGTGAAACGCCTGCAGCTCCTCTATCAGCTCAGATTTCAGAGGTCTGATTTCATTATGAGAATCCCCTTCTCCCCCCACCCCCCTCAAACATCTTTTCTGTAACTTGCAGTTTGACACTTACCCATGAAACATCAAAAAAGTCACTAAAATTGGATTTTTCCCAAAGTGTCAAAAATAATAAGATTCAGAGAGGAAGGAGATTGTAAGTAATAACCCTGACCCCTTTCCTACCTCTGGTGGCCATTCTCAACATTGCCATGGAAACCGCTGACTCCTTTCTTGTCAGGGTGATTATACCTTTGCAGGTTTTGAAAACGGGAAGACACCCGTGAAAGAAGCCTAGAATCTCTAATTCTGACTCCCCCTCCCACATTGGCGTTGCTTATGCAAATGGGAGAAAATGGGCTTTGTTAAGTTTTATTTTGTATTCTGCAAAAAAAAAAAATACAATGCATCTGTTACGTGCCTGTGTGAGAGAAGAATATTGGTTACCCAGACATATGAGGAGGCATCCGATGTTCTCCCTTTTATAGAATTACTTTAACTATCTGCTTGACAGATACAGTCATCATTACAGATTGGAAATACCTTTGTCAGACAGCAGTTTCCTGTGATGGGCAGCCTTACAGTCCCGCATGATATACTGGTTTGACAGCTTGCAGGGAGATCCAAAAGGGAGGGAGGGACTGTGAAAGGGAAAAGTTTATTTTAGCCAACAGACGTGGAAATTTCACAGACGTTATAGGATTCTTTTCCAGCTACGCATGATTTCTCCTCATCAGCTGTTAATTAAGGACATTAATTTATCTATTTGTTTGATACTGGAAACATAAGGCTTAGTTCCGTACGAGTTATAATTTATCATGATTCTAGCGTCTTTTGAGTAATTCAAAATTATGCTTTGCAGTAAATGATTTATGAGGAGTTTATAAGTATTCTTATTAAATCAGCATTTTTAATGTATTATTCTCTGGCATTACGTACCTCTGGAGACTATTAAAGTTTATTACTCAGTGTTCATCTTAATAAGAACCTCCTGATGTTCCCCCGGGCCTGAGAAAAACTGCTCATGGGTTTCTGCCCAACATTGAGTGTGGCTCTGGTGGTCAAGCAGTCCTCTTGATCAACACTTTTCCAGGAGAGAGAAATCAGTGGATGATCCCCATTTCAGCTTTTATGTAATGATTTATGCCAGAGCTTCCTAGTCATTTTTGCTTCATGACTCACTTGTAAACTCCCAAGTTTGCAGCAGCCACACTGGCACGCAGTGAATGGGTGCACATCTGGAAAGACAGCTGTGCAGATAGCTGCCGGGAAGGCTTACAGTGGATGCCACACGTCTCATGTACCTGAAATGGCTGGGTCCCCAAGTTCTGACTCCGATGGCAGAAAAAAGGGGACATGGACATGTGAGGACCTCGAAGAAGGGTACTAGATTGTGCCTGCATTGTCCTAGAAGCATTTTAATTGAAAAATCGTCGGAACTTCAGACAAAAAGCCAAACTTGCTTCCCAGGCAGACACAGAGAGCAAGATACACAGGCAGACCCTCCGCCTCACACCCTCCCCGACCACACGCATGGGAAACCATTGTCTGTACCAGGAAGGATGTGGGGGACTTAACATTTGAGAACAGGACTATAGGCATTCCTTCCCTTCTGTTTGGCACTTTAATTCTTTTTTTCATACACTATACAATAATACACCCAAACTGCCTTTCTTACGCTGAATTTGGCGTGATGTCTACTGGCTATCGCTACTGCTTGCCAGGCAGTAGCTCAGTGTTGGCGGTATAGTAGTGTTTATTTCTGTAATTATTTGAATAAATATTTTATGACATTTAATCCTTAATATTTAAACATGAATGGAAACGAGGAAAACCAAAGTGTTGACACTAGTGTTGGAGTTTTTAATTGTTTAGTTTTATTTGGGAACTCGTTAGACATAAAAGTTGATTGCAGTGTTCAATTTTATTGTTTTATTGATTTTTTTTTGAGAGAGAGAGGGAGGGAGAGGGATAGAGAGATAGAAATATCCACGAGATCATCCATCAGCTGCCTCCTGCACACCCCCTCCTGGGGACTGAGCCCACAACTCAGGCATTTGCCCTGACCGGGAATCGAATGATGACTTCCTGGTTCATAGGTCACTCAACCACTGAACCACACTGGCCTGGCATAATGTTCAATTTTTAAAGGAAGAGAAAAAAATAAAGAATGAGCTGGCAATATGTTGTTGAACATGGTTTAAAAGGCAAGGTGTAATTAAAGGTTTTACTTTATTTCTTAGCTTTTTTAGACTAGATCTTATCCTTGTAACATGTAAGGCTATTGTTCAACTTTTCTGTACTTGTCTTTAGTGTCTTCTTAAGAATTCATTATGTGTAAAAATTGAAAATTGTCTCTCTGCCCCATCCCCTTTCTGCCTTTCCACAAATGGACATTGTCTTTGTTCCTTAATATACTAATACAGCTAGAAGTATCATTATATGTGTTACACTCCATGCATCCATCTTGCCAATTTTCAAAACTATACAAATTATTCCTAGCACTTTGTTTACCACAAATATTATTTTCATTTATTTTTTATTGTGTGTCTGCCTTTAAATAGAGGAATTCTTCCTAGGAAGCCAACCTATTAGACTGATCAAAACTCAACTATAAACTACCCTGATACTTTCAAACAAAAGGAAATAAAACAATAAACCCACTAGATATTATCAACATTATTTTAAAACATCCATTTTCTAAAAATTTTGCTTTAATGACCTTTAAAGGCACTGGCAGGAAATGAAAATAGGTGGGTATGGGTTGATTATTTCTATAGAATTAAGTCTTCAGAAGTAAATTGAAATTAAATAGTTATTTGCTTTCTTTCTTTCTTTTTTTTTAAAGAGATAACATTCTGCATTTTACTGGGAATTCAGAGAAATAGGGTCCAGGTATATATTAGCCACTGTCAAAGTGTCCACTTGAAGAAATCATATAATGTTGGGGTTTCAAAGCTCCTCCCCCTCTTTAAAAGGGACATCTGCAATACTTTCAACAATAAAGATAAATTAAAATGAAACA
Organism: Myotis brandtii; assembly: GCF_000412655.1. Classification (NCBI taxonomy): domain Eukaryota; kingdom Metazoa; phylum Chordata; class Mammalia; order Chiroptera; family Vespertilionidae; genus Myotis; species Myotis brandtii. The sequence goes on along the minus strand of NW_005357346.1, from coordinate 216,790 downwards.
CTTTACTTGATGGCTTCCAACAGACTTTTGCAAATGGAAGAGAGCATGGTTTAGTACAGGTTAGGGATGCAGGTAGACATGGGTTTGAATCGAGGCTGATTCCTTGCTTCATGACCATGTGTTACAGAAGACCAGAGAAGACCAAGCAACGCTTAGCAGTGGTTCTCAACCTTCCTAATGCCATGACCCTTTAATACAGTTCCTCATGTTGTGGTGACCCCCCAACCATAAAATTATTTTCGTTGTTACTTCATAACTGTAATGTTGTTACTGTTATGAATCGTAATGTAAATATCTGATATGCAGGATGTATTTTCATTGTTACAAATTGAACATAATAAAGCATAGTGATTAATCACAAAAACAATATGTAATTATATATGTGTTTTCCGATGGTCTTAGGCGACCCCTGTGAAAGGGTCGTTTGACCCCCAAAGGGGTTGCGACCCACAGGTTGAGAACCACTGGCTTAGAGAGATCGAGTTACATTTATTCTTATTATTATGCACAGGCCCAGAGAAAAATGTCTCTAGAATTCTGGGCCCTAGCTGGTTTTGCTCAGTGGATAGAGCATCGGCCTGCGGACCAAAGGGTCCCAGGTTCGATGCCGGTCAAGGGCACATGCCAAGGGTTGCAGGCTCGGTCCCCAGTGGGGGGGCGTGCAGGAGGCAGCCAATCAATGATTCTCACTCATCATTGATGTTTCCATCTCCCTCTCCCTTCCTTTCTGAAATCAATAAAAATATTTTACAAAAAATTTGTATTGTTTTAAGGCATTAAACTTGTGGTAATTTGTTGTAGCAGCAATAGGAAATGAATACACTGAATATCATTTTAGTAGCACATTAAAATGAAAGATGACCCCACCCCCACAGCTCTGTGGAATGAACCATATTTGGTCTAAATCAAAGCATGGTAATCTATTGGCCTTTGCTGCTCATGGTTTAGCAGTGGACATGTGACCCAGTTCCATTCAGTGACTCACAAAGGGAAGACTGCTGAGTGGGGAGACTTTCTGGGAAGGATTTTGCTCCCTAATGAAAGCTGTTGAGATGAGAAATCTTGCCCCTTCCTGCCGGCCTTCAAACAAAGTTAAGGGAAGACGTAATGTTTGGAGTTGCATTGTGATTCATGATGGTGAAGGTCAGAAGGACTGACTAGATAACAACTAATGACTGAAATGAAGAGAAACTCGATATATTTTCATCATTGAAGCATCTAAGAAAAGCCTGGAGTTTGCTGTACCCACACATTATTTTTCTGTAGGGATTTGTGGTTGATTCAGGAACATCAGATTATGACCTCAAGATGTTCGGTCAGAAAATAAGCATCAAACAATACATTGGTATGATTGTTCCCATGTAAGGCTGGAGACTCACACAGAGCGTTACAAGATATATCAATTTCTTCCACTGAGCTTTTCATAAATGAACAAACTGCTCAAGTCCTGTTACACTGCAGTGTCTCCTTATCCCCTATGTCTCCTTCTCTAATCCAGGTCTCAAGATCAGGCAAATGTTCCTTCCTTCCTTCCTTCCTTCCTTTCTTTTTTACACAAAGAATGTCTCTTTTCTTTTTCTTTTTCAAATATATTTTTATTGATTTCAGAGAGGAACGGAGAGCGAGAGAGAGATAGAGACATCAATGATGAAAGAGAATCATTGATCAGCTGCCTCCTGCATGCCCCCTACTGGGGATCAAGCCCGCAACCCGAGCATGTGCCCTGGGAATTGAACCGTGACCTCCTTAGCATCACTACTAATAAATTCTTCCAAGGTGTGGCTCTCAATTGAGTCTCTGGCTATGACTTTTCTTTCTAGCATCTTGAAGTCTAGTCAGTCAGAATGAGCTTCAGATCCCTGGTGGGTCCAGGCTGTGTCATGCCTCTCTGTCTTTCATGAGGCTGCCCCCACTGCTGGGACTGAAAATGTCCCCACTGCATACTCAGGTCAAGCATCAGCAATCTGTAATGCCATTCTGGCGGTCTTCCCAGTGCTCAGGGGAATTGACTACTTCCTCCTTGGTGAGGAACATACACTCTGGCCCTAACCCTTTTTTATTTACCTCTGTTAGTTTCTTATTGTGTTATATTCTTTATAGTCTTAGAAATTGTTCTTCCCAGGTGAGATAGATAGCAAACTTCTGGAGGTAAGAATCATTCTCAAGTTGTCTGTCTTTTCCTGGTACTTGATTATTGCCTGGCACATACAGGATACTCAATCTCAGAGAGAAATACATAAATAAATGAAAGAATAAGTGAGTGTTGGTGAGACATTAGAAAGTTAGATGAGCATCATAACTGATGACATTTAGAGCAAAAGCAAGCTTACGTATTATTTAATCCAAACTTTTCATTTTATAGTTCTATATTGCACTGTCCGAATTGTCTATTAAACACCTGTAGTGTGACTCTTCTGAATTGAGATGTGCTATGGGTGTGAAATATACACCAGATATCAAAGACTTAGTACCTCATAGAAAGAATGTATATGTCATTAATAATTTTTATATTGATTATATTTTCATAATGATAAAGTTTTAAGTACTTTAGATTAAATAAAATACCTTATTAAAATTAATTTTACCTATTTGTTTTTACTTTTTTAAATACTGGTATATGGATGGTTACTAAAAAAATTTAAATTACTTACATGGTTCATATTCACCTTTTATTTCTGTTGGACAGTTTCTAGAACAGGAATTGGCAAACTCCAAATCTGTCCAGGCACTTGTGTTTTGATGCCTATTTATTAATTTTTAAAAAGCATTTTAAATGTACATTTTTATATTTATATAAATACCCACATAATAGCTTTGATTTTGCTCTGAGCCCACAGAACCTAAAATATTTACTATATTAAGAAAATGTTTATTGGCCCTGTTATAGAAGATAAGGCCCAGTGTGGTAAAATAAAGTAATAATGTAACAACAAATAGTAACTATTGCCTTAATAATAATAGCTCACACATCAAGTTTTCATTCTTTCCATAAATATTTTTGACAGCCTACTTTGGGTCAGACACTGTGTAGAAGCATTCCACTCACAGTGTTGAACAAAACAGCTCTTGTCTCCTTTCTGATGCATCTTAACATCTTATGAGGGGAAGATATAGCTTAAACAAATAAATAAAACCCATAGAACTCAAGAGGGAGGACAACCTTCCTGAATTAGCAAGGATTACTGGACTATAACTTTAAGTGATACCCTAACCTTAATGTTATTAAATTGTTGGAGTGAAGATATAGCTAAACTTTATTGATCCAAGCAGGTTATAGTTAGTATTCATGTAAATGGGTGCTTAGAATTACTTGAGAAATGTTTTCCCTTAACATTATTTAAACATTCTTTCTCTTATTATATTCATTTTTTTCATTCATTAGATAGTCAATTCACTCTTTCATTCAAACATTGATAGAAGATGTACTGAGAACAGTTGTACAGTGGGGATAGCGTAGTGCTGGCCCTCAGGAAGCTCAGAATCTAGTGGGGAGGTCATATGAGTAAGAGTAAGTGATGACGATACCACATGAATAACGCTTGAATAGAAATATGACCCATATGTTACGAGAACATGAAGTTGGAGAGCAATCTCTGTCTGGAGGTTAAGAACATTTTGTCAGAGGAGATGAAGAATGTTCTAACAGCATTTTGCCATGAATGAAAGAGGAACGCATTTGAGGAGGAAGAAATATCATGTATAAAGAATTGGAGGTATTACTTATTTGAAATGGAGGAAGACATTCAGTTTGGGGGAGTGTGGGCGTGTGGGTGAAAGGGGAAAGTGGGTCATGAGCTTGAGGGAAGACTCTACATTCAACCTGATCATGGAGCACTCAGGTGTCTTGCAGAAAAGGCTGAACTTTCTTGTTGGTGATGGGAAACCTCTGACTTTTATTTATTTATTTATTTATTTATTTAACAACATAATCTGAATTTTTCAGGTTTATCTTTGTAGTGAGAGATGCATAGGAGTCAGGGGGAAATGTGTGGCTTAGAAGCCAGTTACGAGGCTGTTAAAATCCTTCAGGTGAGAAATGTTGAGAAACCAAAATTCGGACAGAGCAGGGAGGATGGAAAGGAGAGCAGATTTGAGAGACATTGTAAAAGTACAATTAATTGACTTTTTCCTTGATGTTGAATAATTTGATGTACATTTGAAGGAAAGGGCAAAATCAAGATGACCACCTCGTCTCTGTGTTGAGAGCCACTGGAGTGGGACACCATTAATTTAGAGAGAGGAATCAGGAAAGGGAGCAAGAACAGAGCGGGCTTGATAAGTTGTATTTGAGACACTTCCCAGTGGAGCCCTCTGCGTGCTGGGGGGAAAGGAGGCAGATGCAAATGAAATATAATTCCCACCTTGAAGGAGGGTATAATCTAGGGGAGGTGGCAGGAGCAAATTTTTTCGATAGAGCAATGGTTTCTTAGTGCCTTCTCACAGTTCTGGAGTCTGGAAGTGTGAGATCAGGGTGCCAGCATGGTCTGGTGTGGGCCCTCTTCTGAGTCGCAGATCTCGCTGTGTCCTCCCAGGGCGAAAGGGACCAGGGAGCTCATGGGGTCTCTCTCTGTCTCGTCGTCGTCTTATTTTTTAAAAAGCTTTCCTAAGAGAATTTATTGGCAATATAAATTGTCATCAATTTTTTTTAAACATCTAGTTTTTAAAAAAAATATATTTTATTGATTTTTTACAGAGAGGAAGGGAGAGGGATAGAGAGTTAGAAACATCGATGAGAGAGAAACATCGATCAGCTGCCTCCTGCACAACCACTACTGGGGATGTGCCCGCAACCAAGGTACATGCCCTTGACCGGAATCGAACCTGGGACCTTTCAGTGCTCAGGCCGACGCTCTATCCACTGAGCCAAACTGGTTACGGCTGATCCACCGTCTTAATACCATCACATTGGGCATCAGGATTTCAACATAGGTCTTCTGGGAGCATACACACATTCAGACTGTAGCAGCATGATTCAAGCTAAAATACAAAACAACATTAAGTCAAAACAGGAGTTATAATACATTGAGAGGATACAAACAAACGTCAGCTCCCCAGTTATCCTTGTTTAAGGAACTAATATAGTCAAGGTAATGAGATTCTTATTTTTTTAATTACTTGAAAAGTCTACTGCACATAGCTCATTGTGTTTATTCTGATTTTTTAAAAAAATTTATCTTTATTGTTGAAAGTATTACAGATGCCCTAACTGCTTTGGCTCAGTGGATAGAGTGTCGACCTGTGGACTGAAGGGTCCCAGGGTCGATCCCAGTCAAGGGCACATGTCTGGGTTGTGGGCTCAGTCCCCAGTAGGGGGCAGGCAGTAGGCAGCCGATCAATGATTCTCTCTCATCATTGATGTCTCCCTCTCCCTTCCTCACTGAAATCAATAAAAATATATTAAAAGGAAAGTATTACAGATGTCTCCCTTTTTCTCCCCCAACCACCCCTTGGCCAAGGTAATGAGTTTCTACACATTAGTACTCTTGGGTTGTTGATTTATTTTCCTGGGCAAGGACTTTGTGTGGTTCTATGGTTTGTGGAGTACTTTGGTATTTTTAACAAATAAGCACTTATTAAACAATCACAAAAATAGTATTAACTTTCTTTTAAAATCTCACTTCCATTCCCATTCTCCTCCCACAGCCTCTCTCTTTTGGCCGGAGTTCTAATTGTTTCCTTTCTCATATCTGTTTCCTCTGTGTATTTGCCTCAGTTAAAAAAAAAATGGCACCATCAGAGTTTTTGCCATTACAAACACTATTATCTTCCACTATAATTTACCATGCCTTGACCTAATCTATCCTTGAGAATGGAATGAAAAAAAGTCTGAATTTAATATTCAATATATATTAATATCATAAATATTTGGCCAGTTTCCATAACACGTTTTCAAACTTGCCCAGTAGGGATATTTTTTAATAAAGGCACAACTAGAGAAGGCATTATTTAAAGGATTTACATAATATAAAAAGATTCTTCTAAGGATAACCTTGGTGTGAGAATCAGTACCATATAAGAAGCAATTTATCCTAATTAAATATCGTTCTCATCATTCTGTAACAGTATATATTACATTAATCTCTAATAGGTTATTGAAAGTATAAAAAATATATCTTCCGCCGGGCCACCACTCCAGTCCACGGTTGCCACCTCTTCCCCGGCCACCAGCTCTGCCTCAAGTCTGGCTACCACTTCAGTCCCCAGTGCCACCTCTTCCCCAGCAAAAAAATAAAAAAATAAAAAATAAATATATCTTTACTATTATTTTGGGGGAGTATACCCTTCTATTAACTAACAGTCAAAAAGTCCATTCCAGAGCACGGTTATAGATTCAAGGTTGCCATAGTGAATTCCCTGTGGGCAGTGTTTCTCAAGTGAGTCCCTCATTTGGTAAAGGTGACTTGGAGGGCTCCTGACTCATCATGAGGGTAAGAATTTCATTTATGTCCCACAGTCCCTGCTCCCTTTTTCATCTGTTTCTCACAGGAGCAGAGACTATCACACACCAACTATGGTTATTTTTACTTCTGTCCCTAACTTTCACTGCCTTGCCCCGCCTTCTGTGAACTGTAGCAGAATGCCACAATTGCTTCAGCAATAGCTTCTTTTGAAATCTGCTTCTGAGACAGAATTTGGAGTGGCAAAATCTGTCTAAATCAGAAAAGGTTTTCTAGAGGGTGCAAAATTCTTTCAAAGTTAAGTTATTTTTAACAACGGTTAAAAAGAAATTCTAGACAATTCATAGATGATCTCACTTATACCTGGAATTTAATAAAATAAAATAAAATAAAATAAAATAAAATAAAATAAAATAAAACCAAAACCAAATTTGTAAAGAGACCCGATTGTGGTTACCAGGGGCAGTGGGTGTGGGGAGGGGGAGTTGGATGAAGGTGATCAAAAGCGACAAACTTCCAGTTACAAGATTTATTAAGTACTGGGGATGTAATGTACGACATGATGACTAGAGCTAATACTGTGAACGTTGCTAAGAGAGTAGATCTTAAGAGTTCTCATCACAAAACGTTTTGTGTTCATCTATATGAGATAACGGATGTTAACTAAACTTATTGTTGTAATCATTTCATGATATATGTACAGTCGGTATGCTGTACTCCTAAAAATTTATACAGTGCTGTATCTCAATTATATCTCAATAAAACTGGAAAAGAAAAGACACTCTAACATGAAACCACAAAGTGGGTTCTCCCTGAGCCTCAAAATCAGTTTCAAGGTAGAAGGAACACATGGAAATTGATCATTCTACATTGTTGATGGAGAGGCAGCTAATTGCCTTTAAGCACTGGTAAGAATACTGGTAAGATTGTTGCTTTTTGTGGGCCCTCAAACAAGTCTGTGCTCCATGGCTTCATTGACTATAAAGTGAGATAATATCCTGTTGACAGTGTTGTGAACAGTGTAAAATGTGATATGTGAAAAACTATTTAGGATTATAAAGTACTATAGAAGTATTAGTATATATTTAAATCCATATTTGTATATATGTGTGTTTGATACTATATTGTGTCAACTATATATCTATATATATAAAAGCCTAAGCTACTGTCACGACTGGCTGACCGAATGATCAGTTGACCAGTCGCTATCATGCACACTGACCACCAGGGGGCAGATGCTCAACGCTGGAGCTGCCCCCTGGTGGTCAGTGCGCTCCCACAGTCAACCTCCCATGGCCAGCCAACCTCCCGCGGTCCCTCCTCCCAGATGGCCCCAATTGGCCCCAATCACCAGCTGGTGGGAGGGACCCCACCTGTGCACGAATTCGTGCACCAGGCCTCTAGTATTTATATAAATATAGAACAAGTTTTACAATTGGATGAGGGTCTCTGTAAGTTCTGATTGATGTTTGGGGGCTGGATCAGCTCAAGGAGGGACTAAGAACAATTTCATACTTGGTACAAGAATCCCTGCCTCTGTTTGCAAGCCTATATTATAGGTATTTCTCCATAACTATATAAGCACTTAGGTTCAAAGTGCTAGAAATACTGAACAAATTGCAGAAATCCAGAAGATAAGCACAGTATAAAAAATAAACTCAATTCATTCAGTGCTTCCTGGGTGCTGGGAATTGAAGTAAGTGCTGCATATGCAGTGATTCATTCACTCTTCACAACAATACCGAGGTTGTTGACATTATTGTCCCCATTTTACAGAGTAGGAAAGTGAGGCATATGGGAGTTACATAACCTGCCCAAGACCACAGAGTGTGTAAGTGGTGGAGCTGGGATTTGAACCCAAGTTTTTCAGCTTTGATGACCAGTTACTTAACCAAGATGTAGATTTGCTTAGGTTTCATGTGATAAGGAATATATTATTTCACTTTCATATGTTCACACAAAAGAGATTATTGCAAATAACTCATGAAATGGTCAGTAATAAGTCAATGGTATGAAAAAGACAGGGAAACTGTTAAGACCTTATTGAGATAATGAATAAAATTATAATATAGACTGGTATTAGATGAAATGAAAGGATTATGGTTAGTTTTTAAAAAAAAGATTTTTTTTGTTGATTTCTAGAGAGAGAAGAAGGGAGAGAGAAAGAGAAACATTGATGTGAGAGGTAGAGATCATCAGCTGCTTCCTGCATGCCCTTGACCAGGGGTTGAGCCTGCAACCTGGTTATGTGCTCTCACTGGGAATTGAATTGGAAACTTTTAGGTACATGGGATGACACCCAACCAACTGAGCCACATCAACCCGGGCAGGATTGCACTTAGTTTTGTTAAATGTTTTAATGTATTGCTATGTAAGAAAAATTTCTTATTTTTTAGAAATTCACACTGAAGCATTTTCAAGTGAGAGGGAGAACTATGGGGCAGGGGTGGGGGGGCGGAGAGAGAGAGAATAAATAAAGCAAGTATGCTAAAATGCTGACCATCATTGAATCTGGGTAAGGCATATATGGTGGTGTATTGTACTATTCTCTTTACAAGGACTAGATTTAAACAGTTTCATAATAAAATTTTAAAAAAGAATCAGTTCACTTAAGTTCACAGAAGCCCAGAGGTAATGCCAACATCAATATGTGACAAATGAATGTGGTACACATAGAGGAACAGCTTAATAGCACCAAGCAATTTACATGGAAGTGTCATTTTTAGCCACAAAATTGCACTGTTTACTTTTCATGTGTTAGTGCTTTTTGGAAAGAAAATGTAGAAAGGCAATAGTATCTAAGTCTGTTTACTAGGAATAACGCTTGTATAATTGCTTTAATGTGTTGTAGCTCCACATTTATTTTTAGCATTTTTTCTTTTATTGGTTAATTCAAAACATAAACACTTCCTGGCTTGAGCAAAATCAGCGTGTCACTTTCACACCAGAGGAAGGTCATAATCACTTGTTGTGTCTCATCTGAACTTTGAGAAAAGATAAATTTTCACTTTTCAAAAGTTCACAAATAAAACATTTGCAAAGTTTTTTCAATTAATTGCAGTTCAAACTATCAGAACATTAAAAAAAAATCTTTTTTGTTTTTACATTTGCAGGTTAAGTTTTAAGAGAAAATGATTAATGAAAAACAAAAATTTGAGAAAAGTTCTTTAAAATTATTTATTTATTCATTTGAGAGAGAGAGAGAGATTGTTGTTCCACTGTTTTACGCATTCATTGATAGACTCTTGTACATGCCCTGACTGGGAATTGAACCTGCAACCTTGGTATATCAGGACAATCCTCTAACCAACTGAGCTACAGGTCCAGGGCTAAAGTTCTTGTTTCTCCTCCTCCTCCTCCTCCTCTTCCTCCTCCTCCTCCTTTTTTTTTAAGTTCTTGTTTCTCCTCCTCCTCCTTTTCCTCCTCCTCCTTGTTTCTCCTCTTCTTCTAAATATATATTTCTAGTTAGATTACAAAGGTCAATATAGATTTTCTCCAGTCCTTTTTATTCTCTTTATAAAGATTTGTCTTCCCAAATTTGATCCAGTGACTTCTGAAATATTTAAAAATGATTAACATGTGTGTTAACAGTTCCACAATCTTTTTTTCTGAAATCCTTGCAGCCAGGTGGGTTTTTTGAATTTGGAATATTTCAGATGATAGGAAAGTAATACTTTGCATATAGCACTGTATACCACACAGTGCCCCCAGCGATGTCTCAGAGACCAACTTATAGTCAAATGCATGCATATGTTTGCAATGAAAAGTATAAATATTATATTAAGTGGGATAAAAATTCTAATACCTCTCATGCCATTTAGGCCACATTTAACTAAAAGTATAAATATTATATTAAGTGGGATAAAAATTCTGATATGCCATTTAGGCCACATTTAACGATCGGATGAAATACCCCGACTCTAGAATATTGACTGTGGGCTTTCAGGGCCCTTGGGCGTCTGTCCTAGTTGCACACGAAGGACTGTGGATCTGTATAGTGTGGGAAAGAGAACCAGCTTTAGAGTCAGCCAGACTCTGGTCTGAATCTTAGCCTTCACCCTTACTAGCTGTGTGACTCATTTTCCTCACTTATAAAAGGGAAATAATACCTACTTCATAAGATTACATAAGGTTATGGTGACAATAATTTACCCAAAGTGCTTAGCAGAATGCCTGGGCCAGTCAGAGGTCAGAGAGGGGTAGCTATTATAATACTATTAGTGTTATTATTAAGTATAAGAAAGGTGTGAAGAGCATTTTCTATTTCTTGAAGTCACTTCTGAAGCTAACTTTAAGCATTAAAAAATTATTTGACATATCTCACACATTTTATTTGATAAGCATTTATGGAGTACACACTGTGTATACAGCATTGAAAATTCAAAAAGTAATCTCTACTCTTAGTTCTATTCCTTGACCAATTATTCAGCAAAAATTAATAAAGTAATATCATAAAGGCATATTGAATGTGTCACACTGAACATGAAAACTATTATTATGCTTGCATAATGAAACATTCAGAATTAGGATTTTTCTCTAAGTGGGTAAAAAACCTGATCTCTTTTCTGAGGCTGGCTATATTTACATTTTGGTTTTCATACATATGTATGGAGGTTTATATTAAAGATTTTGTCATTGTTCCTCCTTTTATTTCATTGAACATTTGAAAGATGCATTTTGTTCCACATTCATAAGTGATCATACAATTTCCTCAAATTTTCCACAAGAGAAAAAATAACTATATTTGGGTGGAGATAGAACATGCAATGGAAAGTTTTAGCCCCAAAGACTTTTTTTTTTCATCAAGTTATGAACATGCGAACATGGAATTATAATTGAAACCATTTTGTATACTTCACCATCAAATTCATACTGAAAAGAATGTTTTACTGATTTTAACAGCACATACGAACAACTCTCACTTGTCCACAGGATTTATTAAATATCTGCTATGACACCTCTGTAGTAACTATGCTGGGTAGTATATGAAGTAACTGGGAGGCTATTAAAGATGGTACATACACGTGGAACAGCTAAATGTCGCCTAGAGAGAAATCTATGTTTTGTACTGAACTCAAAAGTTTTTGAGATGGTCTAATGCAAAACAATGAAGTTTAGCCAGTGTTATCTCCTAGAGCTGGTAAGTTAAAACAAAAATTGCCCTTGACAGCTCATACTTTTCTATTTTTACTGTTCACCCTCTAATGATGATTTAAATGAGCAGTGAACAGACCAAAAATGAGCAAAATAAATAGATAAATAAATAAAACAATTATTTGGAGAGAATGTTAGAGCAAAAGGATCCTAGAGATAATTTAACCTAAACCAGCTCAATTTACTGTAAATATGAACTGAGGCCCAAAGAAATTGAAATATGCCTCGTTAAAAGCAGGTCAGTTCTAAAACCCAGGGCTCAAAAAGGTCATCTCTCAAGTCCTGCTCTGCTGTAGAACTTTCTATGTAGTAGATACTTACTCAAATGGATTTGATAAATGAGTGAGAAATTGAAAATTGATTTTTATATTTGTATATTTTTATATTTGTACAGGTAGCATTTAGATGATTGAAAATGTAAAATATAAGTTTTTGTACAAATACTTAAACATTTTAGCTACATTTTATTTTTGGCCTTTCACTAGCTTAGTAAGGTTTCCCGTCTTTGGCTAAAGTCTTCCTTCAGAAGACATAGCCTACATATATCACTCTCTACTCCCATCTGGGCTGTCATCCATTCATATCCTGGTCACATACACCTAAACTATCTATGAATTTGGTTCTTGACCCAAGTACTCCATTCCTGGGCCGTGCTCATGCATTCTCATAGTTCCTTGACTTTAATGCCAAAGCCGTCATGGGTATTGGACGTTGATCCCTCTGTCATCTTCCAGAGTGCCTTGCCCCTAACATCTCAGATCTCCATTTCTGTCCAGAACCTCTTACCTTTCCAGGTTTTCCTGTCCCTTACTGTGCTTATGAGCTCTTTGACCTCATTAAGTTCTACAGTTACCTCTCAGTCCTAAATCACCAGCCCACTCTGGCTTCCCTTCCTTCCTTAGAAAGAGACGCTGGCCCATCATAACACAGTGTCGATATTTGTCATTCACTTTCCACACTTGCCTTTGTCACACCCTCTCTACAGTCCTTTCCACTCTGATGAGTTAATCACCTTATTTCTTTAATTCTCGGTGAAATTTACTCCCAAGTTGAGGATAAGTGCCCCTATAAATCCAAAGCCCCCAATCATATGCTTTGTATTCTTTACCCCCCAGAGTTAAATCCTGATATCTTCCCTTCGTGAAACTAACCTCTCCCCTCTTTTGAAGCTAAGCTCTCTGCTTCGGTAGAACCCTGATAGATCCGCGAGGTTAGTTATCTCAGCCTCCGTTTTCAACTCCCTTTGCTCTTACCTGACCCTACTGTCCAAGTAATTCAAAGATAAAAACTTGATTTTCCAGGCTCCCTTATAGGTAGGTGGCCAAGTGTTGTAATTTTTTCCAACTAAGCTCAAGCTGAAGTCTTTGGATGCTCTTCTCCCCCTCCCTAGAAAAGGAATGAATGTGAAATCTAGGGGTATAGCCATGTTATAACCATGACTTATAAAGCAACATGTGGGGGTGAGGGGGGATGGAAGGGGAAGTTCAAGGAAGCAGAAAACCAGAAGAGCTATGGAACTGATGATTTCATGGAGCCACTGTGCCTGAAGCTACCTCTCCAGCAGTCTAATCTCTCAAGTTTAGCAAGAGTCATTTACATTTGTCATGCCTATTTCCTCTCTTCTTATTGACTTCTCAAACCACAGTCCTAAAATTGTTCTTGAAAAGATTACTCTTAACTTCATTTTACGTATCCAGTTAACTTAATTGAGTTTCCTGGAGCATTTGCATTATTGATCAAACTCTACTCAAAACTCTCTCTGCCTCTGGCTTCTCCTGATTTTATTTTTACCTCTAAACCAATCCTTCTCAGCTTCTTAATTTCCCACTGGACTCTCCCCATCCCCCCATTTCCTCAATTTCCAATTTTGCTCTTTGTCAGACTGTCCCCTCAGTGAGGGTGTCCTAGGGCTTCCTCCTTGGCCCTCTAATGTTTTTACTATTCATTAATCATCTACTGTTGGTTTATTTTATTAAATGTTTTTTAAAATTTAAATCTTTATTGTTGAAAGTATTACATATGTCCCCTTTTTGCCCCCATTGGCCCCTTCTAGCCTGCCCCCCTTCCCCCTCGAGGCCTCACTACTCTATTGTCTGTGTTCAGGGATTATGTATATATGCATACAAGTTTTTTGGTTGATCACTTCCTACCCACCCACCCATCCACGCCTTAAATATCAACAATATTCCGGAGGCTTCTAAATATGAATCTTTTGTTTAAGTCTCCCATCAAAGTTGTATCTGCACATACGGTGGTCATCCATAGCTCAATAGGAGAGTCTGGGCAAGCAGCGGGTCTGTGAAGGGAGTCTGGGTGAGACCAAGCCACATGTGGTTCCTAAAGGCATACCAATACAGGTGTGGGGCTAGGCTGGGAATAGAAATTTGAGCCAGGGGCAATTAGGCCTGGATTTGAACCTGTTAATTTTTTTGTAAAATGCTTTGTTGCCCTTTTCAGATGGCTCAGAGTTGCAAGCCTGTGGTAGCTCCAGCTCTGGGAATATATTCTAAAATTATTTCAAAATGTAATCAAATGCTGTAAGAGTGCTAAAAAGCCTGTGAACAATAGTAATCCATCCCCTTAGTTCCTCACCTCTGGTCTGCTTTCCAAAGCAAAATTCTTTACAGTCTTAGTAACTTGCTTTTGTACTTATCTTGGTATTTCTAAATATTGTTTACACTACCTCGGGATTCATCAATTTTAGACATTGTCTTATAACTTTTGACTAAGGAAGGTTATGATTTTAAACCTCCCTTACATAGACTTGCTGCCCAGCCTTCCCACTTTCTTCTAGGTACACTCTGAGTCCTCACCCCATTTTTAAAGATAGTTATATCACAACTTGGGGGTAATCAAGATTTAGGGTTTGCATTTTTATGAGTATACAAACATTGTACACTGCTGAACCAAATAGCATTGCAAAATTTCACCTCTTTTCTTGAACAAATACATCCCCTTCCCCCTCCCCCCAGGAGTTAATCATTGCCTCATTTTTTTTTCACTTGTTTGAGTTTTCTTTGTACCTATTGTTAAATATTTTCATAACCTTCCATAGTGTCTAAATATAATTTTACATATTTGAAATGAATGAGGTCATCAATCAGATTCTTGGTTTTGCATGAAGAGGCCCCTGCTGGAGCTTCAGTTTGGATGGTATTCTCTAGCCTGTGTAGTAGTTGGCCCCCTGGGGTTTATCTAGGAGTGCCTTTATTGGATTCCTTGCTTCCTATATTCTGCCTTCTTCTTTTTTGCCTATTTCAGGAGAGCTCCAGTTTTCAGTGGTTTTTCAGAAAAGTACTTGGGAAATAAATTTATGAGGCATTGCTTGTGTGAAAATGTGTTTATTCTACCTTCACATCTAATTTAAAATTTGATTTGGGGTAGAATTTAGGATTTAAAATACCCTTTCACATATTGGAAGGATTTGTTCCATTGCCTTCTATCTTCAAATGTTGTTGACAACTGGTTCAATGTCATTTTTTTTTCTAATCCTTTGCATGTGATTTATTTTTTCCTCTCTGGAAGCTTTTATGATTTCATTATTTCACATTTCAAAATGATGTGCTTTGGTGTGGGCCTGTTTTTGTTCAATGAGCTGGATAGCTGGTGAGTCCTTTCAATCTGGAGACTTCTGTGTTCAATTAAGTGAAAATTTCTGGTAGTCTTTCTTTGATAATTTCCTCCCCACTCTTTCATTGTTTTCTCCCTGGAACTTCCATTAATAGAATGTTGGACCTTTTGAACGTATCTTCTAATTCCCTTATCTCTTCTGCTTTTGTCCAGTATTTAGTCCTCTTACGCTGTTCTATGAGATTTCTTGGCTTTATCTTCTAACTGTGGTATTCGGTTATTTATTTTAGCTGTTGTACTTTTCATTTCCAAGAATGCTTTCTTCTTTTCTGATTGTTCTTTTTCTATCACTGGTGGGAGGGGGAGGGGATACAGTCCAAGTGTTCCTTATATAATCCTCATCCATTTTCTAAAGATTTCACCACTGCCCCTCACATCTGCCTGTTGTAACACGTGGTACATGTGAGTTCTGAGCCTTTCTCAGGCTCTCTGTGGCTGAATAGATGAATAGATGAATTGTTTGTCATGAATGAATGTAATACCTTCATTTTGTCTTTATTGAGTTTCAACTATAAGACTGCTGCGGCCACATCACAGTATTCAGCAGTGAAACCTTGTTTGTTACTAAAATTATTTTAAAATGTAATCAAATACTGTAAGAGTGCTAAAAAGCTTATGAAAAATGGTAACCCAACCCCTTAGCTCAGGGGTCCTCAAGGGGTCCTCAAACTTTTTAAACAGGGGGCCAGTTCACTGTCCCTCAGACCGTTGGAGGGCCGGACTATAGTTTAAAAAAAAACTATGAACAAATTCCTATGCACACTGCACATATCTTATTTTGAAGTAAAAAAAACAAAACGGGAACAAATACAGTATTTGTATTTGCATGTGGCCCGCGGGCCGTAGTTTGAGGACCCCTGCTTAGCTCCTCACCTCTGGTCTACTTTCCAAAGGAAAATTCTTTACAGTCTTAGTAACTTGACTTTGTATTTATCTTGGTATTTCTAAATATTGTTTATACTACCTCTTGTTTGTTACTGTCATCCTTATTTCTTTTCATTTAGAATCAGAATAAAGTTGTATTTCAAATATCTAAAAAAAAAAGTGTTCTGAATCTGTGGGCATTCATGTTTCGGTCTCCTTGATTTTGTGTTCTTTGCCCATCCTCTCCATTTCCTTTTGGTTTTTCATTGATTATGGTTGAAATGCCTCCTGGTTTCATCAAAGATGAAGTTTGTGCTTTGATTCTTAATACTTTCTGACATTTTCAGGTAATATCTGAGAGTAAAAGACAGACGTATCTATTTTGCTATCACAAAACTCCAAATCCTTAGAACATATCTTAAACACATAACCCAACAAATATCAGACTGAGAAACTGTCTTTGGCTCTATGATTGCTTGAGTTTAATTTAGAACTATAACTTCCTCTTCATACTTACATGTGTGTAGCCGGATATGTACTTACACAGTGAGGAAAAATTGTAGCACCACCATGTTGCCTCAACTTGAGGAGTTAAACTGCAGCTTTATTAAGTGAAAATATCTGCTTATCTCAATCTACCCATTTTTACAGAATTAGTTAAGCTTTGTTCTGATCTTGTGCCTAAGCTTAGGCACTTGACCTGGTGTTTTCTACAGCATGAGGCTAATAATTTGAGACTAGACAAGAACTTCTCTGTTTACTCATTATTGCCTCATAGTAGTTGCATTTTTTAAAAATGCAGGTGCACAATTCATCACCACTTAAAAGAGCTTGGTCTGACCAAGTGGGAAACTGTGTCCCCACTGGTTCCATCTCAGATGTCAGGCAGTACTGTGCCAGGTCTTGTGCTATGGCTCATATCTGATATGATGCCTATTTGAAACCCTGTGGCCTCTTGAAGCTTTAAACAGCCTTTGACATTTGGGAAATTCCACACATCATGATGAGTCGGGCACTAGTCTTGCCATTTCCCTTTGTGGGGGAAGCACAGGGGTGTGACTTAGCCCCCACCAATGAGGCTCCCTCATGAAAAACTTCAATCCTGAAAGGAATGTCATTGAGGAAGGTGTGAGGAAGGCTCCAGCCTGGTGAGCAGGGAACCAGAGACAGCCATTCTGCAGAGGCATCAGGACAGAGGTCCAGTAATAGCATCAGCAGTATCAACTATAGCAGTGATGGCGAACCTTTTGAGCTCGGCGTGTCAGCATTTTGAAAAACCCTAACTTAACTCTGGTGCCGTGTCACATATAGAAATTTTTTGATATTTGCAACCATAGTAAAACAAGGACTTATATTTTTGATATTTATCTTATATATTTAAATGCCATTTAACAAAGAAAAATCAACCAAAAAAAATGAGTTCGCGTGTCACCTCTGACACGCGTGTCATAGGTTCGCCATCACTGAACTATAGGCTCCCTGCCCAGTGGTGGCAGGGGTGACATCTTCACTGGGACAGATCTCTGGTATAATTGGGGCATTGTGCTGGGTGGCATAGTCTCTAAACTGGGTTTTCTGATACTTAGAAGTGTCTGATACTTCTAAGCTGTCTTCTTAGAAATCACTTCTAAGTAGTCCTAAGATGAAAATGCAACATCTCGCCCATGTTGTTTCTGACATCTAGTTACTGACATCTAGTTTGTGCTTTGGTGTTGTTCCTTTTTGTTACCTTGCTGGCTTGTGAATGGCTTTATTTCACATGAGGAAGAGATTCTTTTAGTTGATTTGGAAGATTTGATGCCAAGGAGCCAACAGCTGTCTTCTTAGAAATCACTTCTAAGTAGTCCTAAGCCGGGCACATGAAGAGTGGATCAGATTAGCTCAGCTCTAGTTTCATACTATGGGAGGGAGGGAGCTCCAAGTGACTTCTGTCCTCTCCACTGAGCCACTGGTGACCTTCAGTGATTCCTCATATTGGATTTCTTCCAACAAAATGCAGTGGGTACCAAGGCCAAGTAAGGCTCTCCTTCGCCATGAATTCTTAGGAGAAAATTGATTTCAACGTGTATTTTCAATTTTTTGGTTCCTCAGACACGTTTTGGCACTTTCTGAAGAGTGATAAAATACTGATTCATCCGGTTTCCTGCTTCTTCAGTAGACGCAGTGGAGAGGTGAAGATGGTCCTCTAAGCTTCAACATAAATGGTTAGTCCTAAAGAGTTCTAATCTGCTGCCTGTGCCCTGAGGAGAAACCAAGGGCACATTGTTTTGTTTTCAGCCAGTGGTATCCTGTCTTCAGCACTGGTCTCTGCTATGGAAATTAAACCATTGTCTGTGATCCCCAACTTTTGCTCCACAACTGAGCCTTGGGGAGAATCCCTTATGTTATTTTGCTTCTGGGGTCTTCTTAGAGGTGGCCAGTCAAAATGAATTATAAGGGGTATCATTTTCTTTTGTTTTGTGTAACCAGGGAAAAATATTTGAATGCAGCAATTTAGGAATGCAGTGAACAATATAGATGCTTATTTGCCTCTCATTTATAGCTTATTTTAAAATCAGTGGCCTCCAAACTTTTCTGATTGCGCCTTGAACATGTATCTTCACGTAGAAACTGTTTACATATGCTTCTTTTATATAAAACGTATACAAAATAGTAATAGATAAGCTACATTAAAATTGATATAAATAGACATTTTAGTGTTTTCTTCTTCCACCCCAATGGGTTGTTTTGTGTATCACTTAGGGTTTATGCATGTGGTGTTGGAGATGATGGTACTTGCCTAGTGTGGACAGGGCAAATAGGAAATGAGATGTCTGAGCATTCTCTAAGGAAGTACCCTAGTTCTGAAAGGTAACTGGTTTGTCTCCTGCCCAGCTTCTCACTCAACAAGGATATGCTTTCTGCCCTTGCCCTTATCTTATCACACAACTCTCTCATGGGTTCTTCCTCCTACAACAGGGGCAGAGTGATAGAATAGAAAGAGAACTGATAGGGCTTTGGAGTAGAAATCACAGCTCTGCCAATAACTAACCTTGGGCTTTGTGCAATTAATGGGCCTCTTTTTAGCCTTGGTTTTCTGTGACTAGGAGGGCTTCAAGCCCGAAGACCAGCTTGGGAGCCAAGGAAACAAATTCTCCCACCAGTCAAATGTAAAGAACTGTCAGATCTATGAGAAGTTGGTTCGAGAGGGAGCAAGTATTCTGTGGTTGGAAGGGAGGTGGTGTTGGAACTGTGAGGCTCACCAGAAGACAGAGTTAGTGTCTTCTGAATTGCTTGTCTTTGGTTATCTAAGCCTGGAAAAGCAGTCTTTCCTTCCTCTCAGTTTCTCCAACTCCCAATGGCTGCACAATTCCCTTCACATCTAAAACATACAAATAGGCTTGGTGGTTTTACTTATGAGCACATGTCTTACCCGTCTAGCTTGATTATATTTATGCTGTAGGTAAGAACTGGAGTTCTTCACATCTTGACATTTAAACAGGGTTCATCGTAAATCCTTGAATGAACTAAATGCTTAATAAATATTTGTTTAGCTAAAGCCACGGCAAGGTATAACTTCTACCTTAAGGTACTTTGAAATTTTTTGTTTGACTTTTTGGAACAGCCATTATATTTATACTCAGAAGAATTTGTATGTTTCTTCTTTGCTGACGTTATAAGTTGTTTACTCTATAAGTATCCCTTTTAGTTTTGGTTGTTATGATAATTATAAGTAAGTTCACTTTATGTGTTGTGTCCTTGCTTCCTTTACCCTCCTCAATCCTAATTCCCACTTCTATTATATTAATTTTATTTGATGCTTCTCTTTTTTTATTTCTTAGTAAGAGATTTTTAAGCCCCTTTGAGGAGGAAAAACATTATGGAATAGGGATTTTAAAAATGGAAATTAACTTGTTTTTAGTTATTTTCCATTTTGACATTCAGAGAATATTAAAGGAAATGAAGAAGATGTATGAGACAAGAAGGTTTTACCCATTAGAGAAATACTGTGCATTTTTGCAAAACAAATAGATTGTAATGCATTTTTTGAAAAGCAATGTAATCTGAGGTGAATGAAATAACTGGAACTTTAGATGGAAAAGCAACTAAAAGATTCATGTATTTCAAATATTACTAAATTACTCAGAATAGAGCTATGTGGACAAAGTCCATATTAATATTGTGAAAGAAAATAAGTAATTTCTTT
The DNA here is from genome assembly GCF_000412655.1 of Myotis brandtii. Classification (NCBI taxonomy): domain Eukaryota; kingdom Metazoa; phylum Chordata; class Mammalia; order Chiroptera; family Vespertilionidae; genus Myotis; species Myotis brandtii. The sequence goes on along the minus strand of NW_005357346.1, from coordinate 196,558 downwards.
GGAGTATACCTGCATAAAATATCTTTCAGAATAGACAAAATATGTGTTTGGGGAACAATGAGAAATATTAACCCTAAATCAAAGTTGACTCTAAGAAACATGGAGTGACTATTAAATAATCAGAAATTTTGTTTATTGTTTTTGAAATTATTTTTACTTATTTTGGAGTCCTGTCTCCATATTACCAACATGTTGCGACAAAGTAAAAATGCCAAAATAATCAGTGCTAGAAATTATAATATAGTTCTTATTAAAATTTCAGAGTAATTTATTTTATACTACTTATTTTAGCACCTTAGTCTTACACTGTTTTCTAATTGAGTCAACAAAATATTTCTATACAGGAGACACAACTGAGTAAGACCTGGTAATTGACCTCCAAGAGCTTACTATGTAATGGGGGTGGGGTCAAAATCTGGAATTAATATAATCATATCAGTTGTATTTATCTTCCTTCTTCAAATATATGATGTATGGCCTAAGACAAGTATGATGTCATATTATATCTTGAGACCACCCTGTTGTATTGGGTAGTCGTGACAACCCATAGAAATAAGCTCAATTTTAACAAGTTTGCTATCAAACTTTTGAGGTAACCCTGCCATAAATCACTAGTGTTTAATTCCAGAAAAAAAGAGATTACAACCTTAAAGGTATTAAAAAGTGATAAAAAATATTGTTTCAGTCTCAGCTGACATACAAATTATTCTCAGTGATTAGTACAGTCATCCAAATGTTGGTGTTCCACAACACTTGCTATTTGACTAATTGATAAAGAAGAGCAATTAATCTACTGAAACCTTGAAATCAGAATCTCTAAACCACCTTACCTTAATAGATTAGTTCATGAGTACATCGCAGAAGGAGTGCCCTTTGCTGCTGTGGGCATGAAGGATGTTGTTAGACAGAAGGATGATGGTGATAAAGGAGAAATGTATGAACAATGGTTACAAGAGCGATGAAGGCTGGGTCTGGTCTGAGAAGAGTAGTGGTGTTCCCAGAACTGAAAAGATAATTATTTGGTGATTGGGAGTTACTCAAGAGTTAATAGGCAGGTCAGAATCTCATGATTCCATTAGCCATGACTTCTAGATGACTTGAGAAGTTAAAAGATCAAAAATAATGACCAAGGTAAGACAAATGACCACCTTTGGGGAGAAGTTATAGGCAGAATGATTCAATGACCCATCAGATTGAAGTATATCAGTGGTTGAGGAATCTAGGAGAGCTCAAGTCAATTTTTAAGTATTTATAAACCTAGTAGGGGAAATACGGCGGTATTAAAAACTATAGCCCAAGGTAATTGTCAAAAGAAGTATTCAACCAAAGTGTTTTAGAACATCAGAGACTGACTGTAAGGGAAAATAGCACTGAATAATGCATATCATGTGCCAAGATCATGCTAGCTTTTTTTTAAAAAAAGTATAGGCAAATGAATAAACTGATTGGAGGATCACAAAGTTTTATCATTAATGTCTTTAAAATAAGTGGTTGGTCAGGGAATCAAATCTGGAGTCAGATGATCTGAATTCCCATTTTGTCATTTAATCAATGTGCAACTTTGGACAAATCACTTAGAAAGTTTAAACTGGGAGTTTCTAGTATGTAAACTAAGGATAGTAATAGCTGAACAACCTTACAGAGTAATAGTGAGCACTAAATGAGATGAACTTAAATGTGATTTGAAAGTTGTAAAACTTTATACAAATGTAAGTTATTTATAACAAAGAATTAGCATTCTGTATAAATAAGTCCTCAATGAATTTTAGCTATTCAGAAAAAAATTTGAAATTAATCCTACTATATCACTGCTATGGAGTGATAATAACGTGACATATTTCTTTCTAACAGCAAGAGAATCTCTTATATATTTCCATTACATACCACTTTATTGTTATTTTTATTTATTTTTATTATTAGAGACTTTCTAATAATTTCTCTAATATTATTAGAGGAATTAATATATATTCTTTATTAATTTCAGAGAGGAAGGGAGAGGGAGGGAGAGATAGAAATATCAATGATGAGAGAGAATCATTGATTGGCTGCCTCCTACACACCACACACAGGGGATCAAGCCCGCAACCCGGGCATGTGCCCTGCCCAGAATTGAACCGTGACCTCCTGGTTCATGGGTCGATGCTTAGCCACTGAGAACACTGGCCGGGACCACTTTATTCTTAAAAAATGAAGTCTATCAGAATAACTGAATCCATTTCAGAATGGGATATTTTCTATGTAACTTTCTTGAAATACGTTTTCTAAAATACCAATTGGTGTATAACTGGTATTAATATTAGTGAATATGTCAAATCCAGCTTGACTTAGTATAAATATAAAAAAGATTTTTGGCTGCTCATCAGAGCTAGCCAGGAATCCTTAAGAATCAGGTATTATCGGGATAATGAAAAACCAAAGTGTCTGTGTCTTCTAGTCCTATTTCTTTCCTTATAGCCAGCTAGCAGCAGTTAGAAGTCATGGTAAGTCTTCACTAAACACTTTGTGATGGATGTTCCACATAAGTGAGGACAACGGTTTCACCCTGAATGTCTGCCTCAGTTCATTGGTAATGGTTGTCTAGGGCACTATGAGAAAGATTCTGAGATTACATCTGGGCTCAGGTCGAAAGAGTGTGATGACTGATGAATGACATGTGTACTTGAGCAGAGGAAGGCCACACATTCATACTAATGAAGAGTGTAACCATGTGTACAATTTAATTTTTGCTTTTAAATCTCTGATTTTTAAAGCAGTCTTTCTGGTGCTTTTTAATTTATGGCATAAATTTATTAAATTCCAAGAAACTATAAAAAATTCATACTTCAAAAGAATAATTTTGTGACTTATGCATACTTTGTGTGTGTGTGTGTGTGTGTGTGTGCGTGTGCGTGTATTTGTATTGTAAAAATAAATTTATTGAGAAAGGGCTTTCTTGTTTACTGCTGCATTCCCAGTACTTGCATATTTATTCCGTGCTCAATCACTACTTATTGAATGAATGAATTAAAATCTAATTGTTTTTCCCATTTTTAGAAATCATGGTTCTTTTATGTTGCTTTTCATTGATTAGAAGTCTAAATCGGTGTGTGGATTGGATGGGCTCTGGAATTAATAGACTCAAACAAGTTAATAATACATTTAATTTTAATAATTTCTAGAGTTGTCTTAGAGAGCTCTGTGATCAGAATTTAGAAACAAACAGTTCTTGACCTTTTGATTAGATTAAGTCCTATTTGGGAGAATTATGTAGTTGCAGCCCTGGAGGGAGCCTGATAGTTGATTCATTCGCCATTATTTGGAGTAGTTGAGGGTTGTAGTGCTGATCTTTGTATAATTAACACCAGTGTAATACCTGTACCTCTTGGGGAGGGAATTTCTTCAATTCAGCCTCATCTTGCTTCTAAAGTGGAGGAAGAATTGGTAAGTCAACTGGTCAAAGCCACATTCTATTACATGATTAGGTTAAAGGGCGTTAGAACCCAGAACTCATGTATAGCCATATCTATATCTATATATCTATATCTATATCTATATATCTATATATCTATATATCTATATCTATATCTATAT
>NW_005357346.1:186191-192882 GCF_000412655.1 Myotis brandtii | reverse complement strand
AAAAAAAAAAAGTTCCATCATTTCGACGTAGGTACATATGTGCTTTATGTTTTTTATTATTTATTTACCGCAAGTAAAGGTCAGGAATTATTATCTTTCTTTTAAATTTTTTTTACTGTTTCACTTCATTCCGGCTGTGTATGTGCTCCATGTGAGTGACGTAGGTGCTTATGTAGGTGGGTTCCGACTTACGGCAAAAATCGCGTTACGTCGCGCAGTGGGAATGGATCTCTGATGTAATCCGAGGACCGACTGTATATCCTTCCTGTTTCTTTTCTGGGAAAATCATGGCAGTAGGTTAAAGTTCTTTGTTTTCTTCTCCCTTGTTCATTGTAACTAGGTCGTTGAATGGATTTAAGACCCCTATTGTAACCTGACCACCTCTATTTTTCTCTGAGGTAAACTCATACATACTGGACCCTAAATTTATATTAGGAATAGGGTTGGGAGTGAAAAACAAAATGTCCCAGTTAGGTCTCAAGATTAAGATTGAGTCTAAAGAGCTTTGAACAATAATTAAGTTGATATTTTGATTTCTGATCTGGTACTGCTCCTTGGGTATACGATTGTTAATCTGAAATTCTTTAGGAAGGAGACATGAGTAGCAGGGAATGATGGGGGCATTTCATTATCATTGGCTTTACCCCCTTTGACAGCTATAAAACTAGGCTCATAATCTCTTATGGTTCATTGTATTTACTCCATAAATGTTTGTTAAATGAGTCAATAGCTCACTACCAGTTCGTGATCTGATGTTTCTCTTCTAGAACATCTCTCCCAAATAAATTGGCCTTTGCTTGAATTACAAAACGTCAACTACCTTAATAAGACTAAAATTGTAACTTAGAAATTGAGAATTCTGTACTATATTCATTTTAGTGAGGAAAACATTTGATCATTGTAAAGACAGATGGTAGAGTTCTCACCTTTTTTCAAAAACAGAAACAGGAGCTTTTAGAAGCCTAGTGCGAAAATCACATAAGAATGGAAATTAAGGAAGGAAAGCTGGGATCGAGGAGATTATTTTAATGCATTTTAGATATTTTCAGCTCTACACAATGACACTGAATTTGTCAATCATCTTCAGTAGTAAGGATATAAATTTTGTACATGGAGAATCTGACAATCTCTGAATTAGGAAAGAAAAGACAAAACATCTAGCTGCTAAAAACACCCCAGCACACAGGGAGAAATGAAAGTAAACACCAGCAAATGAAATGGAAGTCACTGGATTGAAGATGTACTTTAATACACTCCACTGAGGAAAATGCAAATGTTTAACACTTAAAAAATAGCATCTACTAATATTGGAGCACGTATTTTCTTACTAAAGAAAGGACAACAGTGAAGTAGAAGAAGAAGGCAGGATAGGAGGGAACAATTACGATTTCTCTCTTACCTCTTCATTCAGTATCCTAAAATAAGGTGAGACATAGTTGAACATCTGAAATATAGACTATCACCAAGAATCATGATTTCTTCTATGGGGAAAGTAATGTCACACCTCTGTCCTGTACAGTGATCACCTGGGCTTACTGTACATCTTGTCACTCCTGTCCCTCCTGAAGGGTCAGGTAACCATTTGTATTATATGACCTGCTATTCAGAGAGCCATCCAGCTACGGATTCTAAGACTGCTCAAATAGTTGAAGCAATGCTCCCTGCAACAGAGGGCAGGAGCGATGTGGACTTACACTTAGTAGGAGTAAAGGGCGACCCTTTGCCTTTTGGTGTCCTGAAATTTTTCTCTCACTGTAATTAAAAGACTGAATGTACTCTCTTGCCCAGTGTAGGGAGGCACTTTAAATATAGTGAGGCAAATATACATTGACTTGTTATCTGGTAAGTAATAGCAAGAAAATAACATACCACAAAGGAATAAAGCAATCTGAAAGTGATTTTACATGCAATTGTATTTTGCATTTAATTCACAATGATTTCCCCCATTTTTTGTAAATGGCATAATAACATGAAAATTCTTGGGCTAGATATTCAAGGGGAAAAAATTATCTAACCATAATCATAGATATATCCTCCCTACAAGGCCCTCCTTATGTATAATGGTGATAGGGTAGCAACGAAAGTATTGGATGCGCATAATCATAGATATATCCTCCCTACAAGGCCCTCCTTCTTATGTATAATGGTGATAGGGTAACAACGAAAGTATTGGATGCACCTTTCCCCTAAGAGGCTGCTGTCTACATTTTATCACTATTATTTTACATTTTCTAGCTTTCAATCTTGATATTTCAAAAAGGTAATTTTCCCCCCTAAGAACAGCTAATGGATGCCTTGAAGTACTTATTGGGAGGGACAAAAAGGAGCAAATAAATATTCACTTTGAAATTTGCAACTTTGTAGGTTGTGTCATTACTATGCTTTGTACTCTTCACATATTCCCTTTCTTAGGTAGAAGTTGTTATGATTATAAGACTGGATATATACTGTGAGGTGAAAGCAAAATGAGAAAAAATTCTCTATGAGGAAAGTAAAAATACTTTTTTTCTCTAAGGCGTAAATAGATGGGGATGTATAACATATAAACTTCCAAAATAAGCTGGCAATGAAAACACAATGGCAAAATCTGAAGTTATGTATATGTAATTCACATAGACATGTAAAATATTCATATATATATATATATAATGTAAATACCTTTACTGCTTTTTGCACATGAGCTGACTTGATTTATCAGCTGTTACCAGTTCAGGACAGTCTCTTCCTGACATGGCTTCTATGAAGGCAGAGAAGTACAGAGAGCCTTTTGGGGAAAGATGTGACTCCAGAATCTGCTGAACATTTACTAGTAGTCATAAGGTGCAGTGTCGTGAGAGACTATGTCGTGGAGGACTAATTGTATATTTAATTTGAAGGAGCACAAGAAGCATATTCGCTATAATCTAAATTCTGGAGTCAGAAACAAATGCATTTTTAATCACCAGAGAGGCTAAATCAAATTTTGACATCAAGTTAAGAGAGACAGGACTCGAATCTATAGATCTTAGTTGAAGACTTCATCATCTGTCACATAGACTAGTATGATCTCTATTTTTTTCTTTCTGCTGCTAGTCACTTCCTATAATTTATGCTGGACATTACTGTTACAGTGATCTTAAAAACAACAACAACAACAACAAAAAACTCAAACCCACAAATCTGATTATTGCTTAAAAGTGTTGTTACTTGTAGAATAAACCCCAGATTCTTCAATGTGTCATTACTTATTTTGGTCATATTCCAGCCTACCTCTGCAGTCTCATCTCCCAACCCCCTTGATTACAGAAAGTTCAGTCTATTATTAATTTTATTGCCACACGGAGTTACTGGAAACTGTGAGAACAGATCTCTCCTGGTTGCCTTTTGCAGACCTAGCATCATCCAACCCCAGGTTTCTGGTCTCCAAGCTATCTGTGGGCCACTGGCTAGTCCACTCAAGATCACTTCCAGTGATCTTCAAATTAGTTTTACTTGGACTGTTGTTGCTGTTAAACCTGAAGCTGTGAAAAGTCTGAAATGTTATCCTACTTGCAAGATAACAGGTTAACTTGCCATGTTTTTCTATCTCTATATGACTGTCTCCATATCCTGTATCCATTTAAATTTATATCTATATTTATATCAATATCATCTACACCTATCTATAAGCATGAGACCTCTGGAACAGGGACTCAAATAGGCACCAAAAGTCAGGATACACTGAAGGTGTAGGATGAAGTTATTCAGGACTTGCTGGAGGAAAAACACTGCAAGGTCAATAGCAGTGGGGGCCAGGACTGCAGACATGTGGGTGATGAGGTGTCTGAAGGCCCAAGCATTTTCTCCTTGGCTTTAGCTAGGGTCATTGTCAGTGTCAGCTACCAGGTACAAATGGGAGCTTTCAGGGATGGAATAACAGGAGGAAATTGAAAAGTTGGAAGTGGATAATAAGAAGAGAGAGGAGGAAAGGAAGGCATAAGGGAAGACAACAGATATTTCTGGTATTCCCACTCCGTGTTCTGTAAGGGCTGCAGAGTGAGAGGAGGAAGAGAAGGAAGAAAGCAAAATTTAGTTTGAAGTAGGTTAACTATTTAAGTGTGACAAATCTGTGTCAATACCAGACTGTGTTTTCTGTCACATAGTATGTGCTTATTATATAACATTTGAAAATATGTTTTGAGACTCAGGGGAGGTGTCTGTGTGTCTTAAGTGCTCTTTGCAAAAATATATATATTATGTCTCTACAATCTTCATTTTCAAATACAATTCCTTATGAATTTAAGATAAAAAAAAAAGTCTTAGAGATGTGAAAAAACTCAGAGAAGAAAAGTATAGAAAAATCCAGGGAGATAGTATAATTGTAAAAATTCAATTTTTTTCTAAATAAATTTAATAATTGAATAGTTTTAGAATGTTTAATAAAATATTAATGTAAGGCATTCTATACTACTTCCCAGCTCTCCTAACTTTAAATTATTATTAAATACTACAAATTAACCCTACCAGACATGAGGCCCTGAACCTAACTGTCCCCTATACCTGGGCTCCTGAGCATTAAAGAGAAAAAAACAACATGATAAAGAAAAATGTTAGTTACATGCAAACAAGTGGTTAGAATAAGATGGAACTTGGAGACACTGTAGAAAATAGGTCTAGGCAAAGTACCGAAAATTAGGTACAGCGGTATAGCGGCAGATTCGGAAATTACCGAAAAATCGGTACAGCGGTCTGGTAGGGTTAAGATTTGGCACTTAGTATGTACTTGTTGAATGGATTTAATTAATAAATTTAAAAATAATTTTTAATACCAGCAAATTTAATTTCCTACTTATTAGGCAATTATATTGTTGTATCTCTTGGTTCCAAGGTAGAAAATGAAGGTGATGATAGCAAGATTAACATTTGATTGTATTATAAACAACACCAAATTTAAAACGATGTTAGGATGTGTAGTGGGCATTTGCCATTGTTTTGTCTATTCAGACTCCTTCCCACATTTGGGAATCCCCTACCTTGGCAAGGAAAAGGAGTGTTGGCAATGACCTTGTCCCTCTAGAGCAGCTGCAACCCGACTGGCTTGCTCAGTCAGCCTTGCAGTTAGAGTACAGGCAGGTCACCCAGACTCCACATCCCTCAGGTCTGATGTTGTCTCAGGAGCCAGTGAGGTGAAGAGGAAGGGGTGGGCAGCCCTTTCTTTAGTCAGAGCAGAGATGGCAGTGCTGTAAGGTTGGGTGCCTGAAGCTAGAAGAGCAGTGGCTGCAGCAAAGTGAAGTGGTTGCTGAATGGGCGCAGGTGGGACGTTCCCTCTCCTGGGTGGAGCCTGCTCCCAACTTACCCCACTGTGGTCTTGTCCTGGGGCCTCCAAAAAATAATCACTCCCAAACATTGTCCAAAATAGCTATGCTTCCACACTCCATGTTATTCTCTTTTGAACAATACCATGCATTGAACATTATATTTCCAGTTCCTTTTTACAGTTTCTTGTCTGTTCACAGTATACATCATATTTCTTCCATTTTTAGAGTCTTTGCTCCCAGGTTTCCTGAGGAAGAGCTTGAACTTGTGTACATGTGTGTGCGTGTACACACACACACACACACACACACACACACACACCTCCACAAAACCAATAATAATATAAACACATAGGGCAGTTTCTTTTCTTACAGAAAACAAGAAACATTTATCTCTACAAGCTGATTAAATCTTCAGACAGCTCTACTCAGAATCTCAAAATGGATGCTGGGTCCTAGAATAGAGGTGAGTTCTCCCCGCCCCCCCCCCCACTAGACAATGAAGGAGCAATTTGCCTCAGGTTAATTCCATTCTCCATCTGCCAGGAGACAAAAAGTGCTTGCAATTAAAAAAAAAATATGTATTTTTATTGATTTGAGAGAGGAAAAGAGAGGGAGAGATAGAAACATCAATGATGAAAGAGAATCATTGATCGGCTCCCTCCTGCATGCCCTACACTGGGGATCGAGCCCACAACCAGGGCATGTGCCTTGACTGGGCAGTGCTCACAGTTATAAAAGGGCCTCCCTACCCCTAACCCCTCCCTGTTTTTAGCCATAAGATTAAAAGAAAAAAAATCAGGATAAGCATTCCTTATAAAAAAGGGAAGCAGAAAAGTACGATTAGCAGGATTTAAAGGGCATGGAATAACACTGGTGTTAATGTCATGGATATATGTCTCTCTTGGCCAGGCAGGCAGCTCAGTGCCCAACCAGTTTGACTTTCAAATGATCTCATTAGGTGGGCCTCAGTGAGAAGCAAGCAGGTTCATACCTTTCACTATGGAAATGGACAAAAGCTAGTTATCCCCTCACTCTATCCCTGGCAGCCAGAGCACATGCACATGATTTCAGGCCGACGCTGAAGATACTTCTGCCTGGCAACCTGACCCTGGAGAAGGAGCTGTGGAGCAGGAAGGTTTCAGTGATGGCTGCAGCAATGGGTGGTGGGTGATTACATCCTGCTATGGGCTTCCAGAGACCCCGCCCCATTGTCTCTAGTTTACACTTCAAACCTGCATCTATACTTAGTGAATGCTTCTACTGTTTTATGAATCTTTATCTCTATCTCTCTCTCTATATATAAAAGCCCAGTGATCGGAATGGCAGAACGACCAGAACGACCTGAACAACAGGTGGCTATGATGCGCACTGCGGCAGCCAACCAGCCTGATCCAGGCCCTGATTGCCCCCCCCCC
>NW_005357346.1:176636-186139 GCF_000412655.1 Myotis brandtii | reverse complement strand
GTTGACCCCCAACACCCCTATCGGGGGTGGGGCCGGCCAGCCAACTGCCCGCAGCCCCTCCTTCCTGCCATCCCGGCCCAATGGGCCCCCATCGGGGCTGGCAGGCCAGACCCCACCCGTGCACAAATTCGTGCAGTGGGCCTCTAGTCCATACATAAAAGGGCCAGAGTTCCTTTCTATTGCTTGCAAGCAGGAATGCAGGTGGGAGTAGATGATAACCTTTTCAAGTTATGGGATTGAAAACTGTTGCATTGGTCATGTTGGGCTATGAGGGGGCTGATAAATAGCATCTTTGTATTTCTTACCCAATTTCCTGACCAATATAATTTTACTTATTTATCTTGTTTATCTCTCCCAACCACGACCATAGTTCCATGAACACAGGAGTTTCTGACTGTTTTGTTTGCAGCTGTATCCTCAGCATGTGAGATAGTACCTGCTTTATAATAGGCTTTCCATAATTACTTGTCGAATGAGTGACTAAGTGAGAAAGGCATGTGAAAATAAAGACAACTTTATTATAGATATAAGATTATATCAGAGAATTGAGCCAATGTATACCCGCAGTTGTTCATTTTAAAATGTATAATTTTATGGTATGTGAATCTCGTCTCAATCAAAATGACAACAAAAAATTCTATTCTTGGCAGAATACACAGAAACACATTCATCTATTGGAAGCAGTCAGCCACCAAAGGAAGTCGGAACAGACAACAGTGTGCCCAGGATAGAAAGCCAACACTATGAAAGCCATTCAGTTAATAGGTATTTATTGAGCACCTACTAAGTGCTAGGCTCTATTCCATGGACTTGGGATACATCAGTGAAAAATAGCAAGCAAAGTACCTCCTCTCATGGAAACTGCTCTAATTGGGGGATACATAAATAAGAGACATTTTATATAGAATTGTCAAAGGTGATAAGTGCCATAAAAAAAACTATAGTAAGGTGGAGGGGGATCAGGAGTGCTGATTTTTTTTTCTTCAATTTTAAACAGTGTAATCTGGGTAAGTCTCATTGAGAAAATGACATTTGAGCAAATATTTGAAAGAGGTGATGAAATTAGCCATATGGATATCTGGGGAAAGACTGTTCTAAACAGAAATAATATACTTGGTGTCTTCTAAGAAGAGCAAAGAGGGTAGACTGGAGTCGGAAGGGTGGTCAGAAAGGTAACGGGGAGATCAAGCTCAGTGGTGTCCTATAGACATCATAGGATTTGGACTTTTACTGTAATTGCATGGAAGTTGTGATTTGAGCATAGGAATGGATAACCCGACTTCATATTTATAATGATTACTCCGGCGATCAAATTGAGAACGGACTAAAGAGAGGCGCAGATGGGAACAGGGAGATGACTTTGCTGTCTCTTGCTGTTGCCTTGGTGAGAGATGAGAGTGTGTAGGACCAGAATAGCAGCAGTCTAGGTGGGGAGAAGTAGTCAGATTCTATATGTTGAAGATGGTACTGACACAATTTGCTTGCTGAGCTGCCAGTTCGTTGTGAGAGAAAGAAAAAAGTTAAGGATGACTCTAAAGCAAGCATGTCAAACTTGTGGCCCCTGAGCCGCATGTGGCCCACAAGGAATATTTTTGCGGCCCAGCCGATACAATTGTATGTAAGAAACGTGTTAATAAAAATTTTGTAACTTATTTTTTACAATATCCTGTTGTATGTAATTATTAATAATGAACTACAACATTCACTAATGACTGGTATCGTGTTGCATTCATTTCCCTTACACACCTTACACACAGGGGCACCATTTCTCTCCACTAATACTGGCAGCGAATATTTTAGCAGCCGATTGCCACGTCTTTAGTCTTGGACTAACTTGTTTGATGTGAGCAACAGGAAATATTTCACTTTCGTAGAACAAGAAAAATAAGTTTATTTGCATTCCGCATATTAATTTGTGCAGTTATTCAGTGTCTGGTAAGTTAATGTTCAAGAAAAAAGATTAATTTTTATTAAAATGTTCTCTTATGTTAATGATGACTCATTTATTTTAGCCCTTTGTATTCAGCATGTCTCTATCAAAATAAACCTACGTTTCTATGAAAATTGAAGCTTTTGTTTTTTTACGGCCCACATAAACTTAAACCTTGTTTATTTGGCCTGTGTTAGCCTTTGAGTTTGACATGCTTGCTTTAAAGTGTTGACCTGAAAACGGGAAAGATGGAGTGACCGTGAACTAATATGGGAAGACCATGGATGGAGTAGGTTTGGGAAGGAAGGTCAGGGGTTGTGATCTGGATGTGTTAGGTGAAAGATCTTCTTTAGATATTTAAAGGGAGATGTCACACAACTACCATATGATTTCACTTACATGTGGAATCTAAAGAACGAAATAGAAACAGACTTATAGTTGCTGAGAACAGACTGGTGGTTGCCAGTTGGGAGGAGTTCAAGGGGCTCTGTGAAAAAGGTGAAGAGATTAAGAAATGCAAATTGACACGTACACAAGAGCCATGGGAGTGTGAAGTACAGCCTAAGGAACATAGTCAGTGATATTGTAATAATTATGTATAGTGTCAGGTGGGTACTGGAAATATAGGAAGGGTCACTTTGTAAACTATGTGGTTGTCTGACCACTATGCTGTACATCCGGAACCAATACAAAATAATATGACATGTAAACTGTAATTGAAAAATAAAATTTAAAAAAAGCAAAGGAAGATGTCACATAGGCTGTTGGATATATGAGGTGGAAGCTTGGGAGAGAAATCTGAGCTTGGATGTATACATCTGAGAGCTGTTGGAATAGAAGTGGTGTTTAAAGTCACGAGACTGGATGAGTTCACCGAAGGGGTTGTGTGTAGATAGGGAGTGAAGAGCAGTGAGGACGGGGAGCGCTCCACCAGTGATGGACTGAGAGATAACTGGGCACCGGCTGCCCAAGGGGATTAGGCAGGTAGGAGGTGAATCGGGGAAGCATGGCATCTCCTGGGGATTCCAAAGGGAGGCATGATATGTAGTGTAATGAATAATAGGGTGATCCAGTGTACCAAACATTGCTGTGTATTCAGTTAGGCACGGACTGAGAATGCACCCCTGGATTTTTCCAGGAGAGTGTTATTAGGGACCTTTCCAAGAGCAGTGTTAGTGCAGGGGTGGGAGGAGATTCTGCTCAGGTGGGGTTAGGAGAAAAGAGCAGGAGAGGGATTGCAGACAATGAGTGCACATAATATTTTGGATGAATTTTGCTACAAAGCAGGAGCTGTAGGGAGCAGCTGGCAAAGGAAGTGGTGTCAAGGGGGCTCTGGTGGCATACAACAGCACACACAACAGCAGTTTTTAGGAAATATTTTGTCTGAGGCAGGAGAGTGCTACTCGCTGCTATTCTTTTCTCCTAAAGAATAGTATCTATTAACATCAGGCACCAGGCAGATTTATATTGAAGATCTTGTTAGGGTTGTCTGAGAATAGTATCTAGAGGAAGAAAATAAGATTTTAAAAAATCAAATTACCCCGGTCTTAAGGGCTGATTCTCTTAATTGACACATTTCTGGACATTTAATAATCTGTATTTATTCTCTTATACAATTTACCATAACATCTGACCCAGTGACCTGAAAGATTTACTGCAGCTGCTGAATATGCCTCATTTCACTAGGCAATGGCTGCAGCTTGATAATTGCTATGCTAATGTTAGATTGGTTTCCTTGGGACTCTCAGCTTTATCAATTAAAATCGAAGCGATATATGGCCCCTTGGTACATCTGTGATTATCACGATTCCATAGCTGTGAAAATAAGAAAGTCATGTTCTGGAACATTTTGAATATATTTACCCTGTTGGTAATGAGAAGTGGGTTAAAGACAAATAAACTATTAGAACTAAGAAGAAATTAAGACAGCTATTTAATTCTAAACCTTCCAAATTTCATACTGGGTTTCTTCCCTCAACAAAACAGGAGGAAACCCAGTGGATGATTGTGGCACTACTTGATTTCTGTACAACATCAACACTGTGACTAGTCTCTCTCCTTTGGGTTTCAAGATATTAATTCCTCCTGATTATTACATTACTCCATTCTGGCAGCTCCCCAGGCTCGATGGGGGTTCTTTTTCTTTCTCTACCACTTATGTGTAGATGTCTCTCTTCTTTACTGATATTATACTGGCCCAGGGTGATACAATCTATTGTATGGCTTTGAATCTACTGATGTTCTGGCCATGTTTAAATATTCCATACCAGTAAATCCAATGGCTGCTGGACAACTTTGTAGCATGTTCCATAGACATCTTAACTCAATTGTTTTTGAACTCAAAGGTGCCTGGATCTATAGCACAACTGAAAGCTAAGTTCAGTATCTACACAGAGCCAGTAGAAGTAGCTCAGGTACTGTGGCAAAGTCACCCATGCTAATTAAAATGTCAATTTTCTTTGCATTAGCCTGGAATTATAATTAGCACACTGTGCAAATATTATAATCCCAGTATGATTAGAAGCTTTGATGGGTAGTTATGTCTTTGATGAATGAAACTCAGCAAATGAATTAATTTACTTAATAAATAAAGTTTGGTAGATAAACATCTTTCAAAACATGGGAAATAGAAGAAAAGATGTTTTTGGTAGTAGGAAGATTAGGAGAAATTGTACATAAAATGCATTTTGTACCTTGAAAGCCGGAAAAAGAACAGCATTTGTTGATTCGACAGTAATTTGCAACTATCAGCTGGCCTTTGCCTCTCCTTTTGGATTTGGTCCTTCTTTTATGTTTGGCTCATGCCTAAGCAGTGAGTAACCCAAAGATGCTCAAGCAAATCTCCCATTCATGACCTGTCAAATGCCCCAGACCTAACCCACACAATAACCTTGATTCCATCACCCTAAGTGGCAACTCAAGGGGGACCTTTCCTGCTCCCATTGTGCAGTTGATTATCTTGTCAGTATGGTCAAGCTGAAAGAGAATGCACAGAGAAGAGATTTGTCTGCTTGGTTTAACACACATGAGTGCCACCACTAAGACCGATGAAAGTTAACCATCTTTGGGCTTGGTGATGTTACCTTCTGCATCTGGGCCAGCAGTGATGGCCACACCAACATTGACATAATGTGACCACTCACTTGTATGCAGAACAGGCCACTTGTCTCACTCTATTTCCTTCACTGCAGTCAAAACAGAGACTTCAGTGATAAATGTAGAGAAGGAGTATTTGAGAAATCTGCATGTTTTGGGGATAACATTGAAAAGTGTGCTTCTATTTACCACTTGTCTGGCCTGAGCAATTCATCTCTCTAAGGTCTTGCTTCCTTCTACGTAGTAGGATTCTAATATCTATTTGGCTAGGTTGTTTTAAATCTATGTAAGTAAAGTCTTATATACAGGGGTGACAAAAGTAGGTTTATAATTGTATGGAAAATAATATAATCATTTATAATAATAATAAAAACATAATATGCTAATTATACCAGACGTCCGTCCAGACGACCTTCTGGATGAAGCCGGGGCTGCGAGGGAAGCCCAGGTCCCAGGTGCCAGAGGGAAGCCATTGCTGGCAGCTGGGGGAAGGAAGGCCTACTCTTGCATGAATTTCGTGCATCGGGTCTCTAGTTAAAAAATAAAAATATAAGAATAAACTCTGTGGTTTGCTTATTTATAACTGTAAACCTACTTTTGCCCCAGCTTATATACCAGTTGGACCTTCTCATGGATTGAATGTTTGTGTCCATGAAAAATTCATATGTTGAAATACTAACCACCAAGCTGATGGTATCAGGAGGTGCATCTTGAGAGCTGATTAGGTCATGAGGGTGGAGCTCTCATGAATGGTTTTAGTGCCCTTATAACAGCAGCCAGAGAAAGCTCCCTTGCCCCTTCTGCCATGTGAAGTTACAGTGAGAAAACAGCAGTCCATAGGAAGTGGGTTCTCACCATACACTAAACCTGCTGGTGCCTTGATCTTAGACTTCCATTCTTCAGAACCATGAGAAATAAATTCCTGTTGTTTTTATGCATTTCATTATAATAGTTTGAATGCATTAAGATAGACCTTTTCTTAACATTCTGTTCTGTGAGTCTGCTCTCACCATGCTCATTTGCCAAGTTATCTCCCTTCATAAATGTCCATTCTTTCTCTCTCCTAGCCCCATTCTATCACTAGATCTTTTCTCAGATACAAATATCTGTCCATTTCTCTAAGGACAATGCTTACTTACTTCTCAGACATCTACTTTAACTGCTGTGATAAAGAATAATTTCAAACTGATAATTATCTCTTTTCCGGTTCTCTGATGTAAGCAAAATCTATCTATTTCATTATCCTCCTGGTGAGTTCCATTTGCCTCTTATAGATTGCAGGTACAATTTTTTTATTTGTGACAATGGGAGTTCTTCCTGTGAAATCAATTCAGAGGAACCCCAGGTGGGGAAGAAAAGGGTGTCAGGCAAAAGTAAAAGCAGAGACATTTGCTCTAGGCCTTTCAATGCTTCCTTGGGAAGCCTCCGTAACAATAGAGAGCTCCTGGTTGGCATTAACCATATATCTTTTTATATATTTGAGTTCTAATTACTTCATTGTTATTACATCTTTGATCTTAGGTTTAAACAAATACCACCATTAACCCTCATAAGGTTATTAAATTAATTTGGATCACTATCTGTCTCATGAAATGGGACAATCAAAGGTTGAAGAGAAGGAGAGAGGGAGGGTCCTAAATTTAAGAAAGCAGCGAGTTACTTCTGGTGTTGTCACTCACAATCTGCATGACCTTAAAGTAAGTCACTTCATCTCTTGAAGCCGAGTTTTCTCACCTATAACACAAGGATAAGTATAGGAATTAAATCAGACAACGGATAGGAATGTTCTTGGCCCATAGTAGTTTGCCTCTAATGAAGTGTCAGAGAAACAATGGTGTGCTTGACTCTTTAATATACATTTCTTATTAATAATTTTCTTCTTGCTATAATATTTTAAATGCGCTTGTTTCCATTTGGCCACAAAGTATCTCTCGACCAAGAAACCAAAAACAAAGCAAGCTCAAATATCTTAGAAAAGCAAAAATAATTCAGTGCTTTTCATCACATCAACAACTGTTACCTGTGAAAACTAAATAAAGTCCATTTAATTTAAGAACTGATATACTTCTTTGAACAAACCTTTTAATAAATATTAATGCTAGTAAAAGAGAATCTTGAGTATACTCTGTACATAAATAGAAACATTCTAGAGTTCTTTTTGTTTTGTTTTAATTCTATTAAAAATATCCTCACCCAAAGATATTTTTCCCCATTGATTTTTTTGTAGAGGGAGTGGAAGAACATTCCTATCCGTTGTCTGATTTAATTCCTATACTTATCCTTGTGTTATAGGTGAGAAAACTCGGCTTCAAGAGATGAAGTGACTTACTTTAAGGTCATGCAGATTGTGAGTGACAACACCAGAAGTAACTCGCTGCTTTCTTAAATTTAGGACCCTCCCTCTCTCCTTCTCTTCAACCTTTGATTGTCCCATTTCATGAGACAGATAGTGATCCAAATTAATTTAGTAAAGAAAGGGGAAAGGAGAGAGAAAGAGAAACACTGATGTGTGAGAGAGAGACACACATTGATTGGTTGCCTCCAACAGGAGCCCTGACCGGGGCACATTCCCTTCACTGGGAATCAAACTTGAGACCCTTTGGTGGGCAGGCCAATGCTCTATTCTCTGAGCAACACCAGCCAGGGCCATTCTACAATTCTTTACCAGGCTTTTATTCACCTAGAGATTTCAATGTTGTTTTAAAAGCCAAATGATTTGAATGCCCTGGTATTTGCCTACAGACTTTCCTCTTATTCCCTTCAGCCTAGCTCAGTTATTTTCTATTTTAGTGCATGTAAGATTTCTGTGCAGAATTTTTTATACAAACCATGCTTTAGGTAAATTTAAGAGATTTTTCAAAGTTGCTTTGATTATATGCAAGCATGGCTTTATCTCATGAGACAACAATTAATTTGTCTAACACCAATCCCCTGCAAGCTGGCCTCCCAGTAAAATAACTGGTTTGCATTGAACCTCCATGCAAATTAGTTTTGTGTCAGTGCTCAACAATCAATCCTAGTCAACTGCAAGTTTGGACTTCAACCTTCTATTCCCATGTCATCATGGTAGGGAGGGGCTGGGATTACCATCAACAATGAGTGCTTAAGATGGAAAGATAGGATTTGAGCCAGGATTCTGTCAACAGATAATGCTGTTGTATCTTGGCCCCTTATCAGCCGGGGGAGGCACCATGTTCCCATAATCATGCAACATAAGTGCCCTAGAGTACAAGGGTTGGGGTCCCTCCCTTAAAATATTTAATACAGGCCCGCTGTGCACAGCCCAGGCAAGTCTGGTGTATGCGATGATGGGCTATTTGCTCTGGTTTGTGTGATACCCATTGATTTAAAATCCTCCATTCTTTCTAAGACACAACTCCATTGAATTAACTTCTCATCATCTGTCTGTCCTATCCCACTGAAAGCATAATAGATGGAATAATAAGTATACATACATTATCTGCATTAAAAATTTTTTTTTTATTTTGAAGATGAGAATTTCTCCAATTGCCTTCTTTATCTTTTCAAACAGAGTTAGAAAGGTAAGAAAGATATAAAAGCAAAACCCTAAACCTCAGTTTTTCAGTCTTTAGCAAGCACTGTTCTGCCATGTTGCTACATTATTGAAATCCAGAACTTTTTATATCTGTCATGTGACTAGAAGCTGTTGGCTCAAACCATCAGAAACAACGATACTTTTAATTTGAACACAACTTCTCAAGTTCTTGTGACAAACACTTTAAAATATTATCTTATTTGTCCAGCCAGTGTGGTTCCATGGTTGAGCATTGACCCATGCACCAGACAGTCCTGGTTTGATTCTTGGTCAGGGCACATGCCTGGGTTTCGGGCTCAGTTCCCAGCAAGGGGCATGCAGGAGGCAGGCGATTGATGTTAATGTCGATGTTTCTCTCTCTCCTTCTCCCTTCTTTTCTCTCTAAAGTCAATAAAAAAAATTAAACAATTATCTTATTTAATTCTCATAAGTACCCCCTCTGAGGAAGCTATTGCTATTTATGCTTATAAGTGAGTAAATTGATGCCCACAGAGGCTGAGGGACTTGTTTGTGGAAACATAGTAAAAAATGATCAGTCTTTGAATCAAACCCAAATCTGCCTGTCTCCAAGTCCCAAGCTCT
Organism: Myotis brandtii; assembly: GCF_000412655.1. Classification (NCBI taxonomy): domain Eukaryota; kingdom Metazoa; phylum Chordata; class Mammalia; order Chiroptera; family Vespertilionidae; genus Myotis; species Myotis brandtii. The sequence goes on along the minus strand of NW_005357346.1, from coordinate 176,975 downwards.
AAAAAAAGAATTATCTACCACTTTTCACTCCAGAAGTGAGAGGGATACCCTGATCTGCTACTTTACCCCAATCTCTACTTATGTTTCTTCCCCCCCCCATATTTCATATAAAGAAGCTTATGTTTTATTTTTCTTTAACTGTATAAGGCATTTTCTTAAGCAGTTACAGATCAAATGTTTTCTTCTTAATACTTCATCTATAAAACTCATTATCAGTAATAAATTTATAAGTTCACTTACAAAGACATTCCTGGAACATAAGTTTAACATATGTATACTTTTCTACTATGACTATCCAATTTCTACGTTTACTGTACCTTTGAAGCCTCAAAAAAAAAA
>NW_005357346.1:137347-175786 GCF_000412655.1 Myotis brandtii | reverse complement strand
TGGGCCTCTAGTCCATACATAAAAGGGCCAGAGTTCCTTTCTATTGCTTGCAAGCAGGAATGCAGGTGGGAGTAGATGATAACCTTTTCAAGTTATGGGATTGAAAACTGTTGCATTGGTCATGTTGGGCTATGAGGGGGCTGATAAATAGCATCTTTGTATTTCTTACCCAATTTCCTGACCAATATAATTTTACTTATTTATCTTGTTTATCTCTCCCAACCACGACCATAGTTCCATGAACACAGGAGTTTCTGACTGTTTTGTTTGCAGCTGTATCCTCAGCATGTGAGATAGTACCTGCTTTATAATAGGCTTTCCATAATTACTTGTCGAATGAGTGACTAAGTGAGAAAGGCATGTGAAAATAAAGACAACTTTATTATAGATATAAGATTATATCAGAGAATTGAGCCAATGTATACCCGCAGTTGTTCATTTTAAAATGTATAATTTTATGGTATGTGAATCTCGTCTCAATCAAAATGACAACAAAAAATTCTATTCTTGGCAGAATACACAGAAACACATTCATCTATTGGAAGCAGTCAGCCACCAAAGGAAGTCGGAACAGACAACAGTGTGCCCAGGATAGAAAGCCAACACTATGAAAGCCATTCAGTTAATAGGTATTTATTGAGCACCTACTAAGTGCTAGGCTCTATTCCATGGACTTGGGATACATCAGTGAAAAATAGCAAGCAAAGTACCTCCTCTCATGGAAACTGCTCTAATTGGGGGATACATAAATAACTAAGAGACATTTTATATAGAATTGTCAAAGGTGATAAGTGCCATAAAAAAAACTATAGTAAGGTGGGGGGGGATCAGGAGTGCTGATTTTTTTTTCTTCAATTTTAAACAGTGTAATCTGGGTAAGTCTCATTGAGAAAATGACATTTGAGCAAATATTTGAAAGAGGTGATGAAATTAGCCATATGGATATCTGGGGAAAGACTGTTCTAAACAGAAATAATATACTTGGTGTCTTCTAAGAAGAGCAAAGAGGGTAGACTGGAGTCGGAAGGGTGGTCAGAAAGCTAACAGGGAGATCAAGCTCAGTGGTGTCCTATAGACATCATAGGATTTGGACTTTTACTGTAATTGCATGGAAGTTGTGTTTTGAGCATAGGAATGGATAACCCGACTTCATATTTATAATGATTACTCCGGCGATCAAATTGAGAACGGACTAAAGAGAGGCGCAGATGGGAACAGGGAGATGACTTTGCTGTCTCTTGCTGTTGCCTTGGTGAGAGATGAGAGTGTGTAGGACCAGAATAGCAGCAGTCTAGGTGGGGAGAAGTAGTCAGATTCTATATGTTGAAGATGGTACTGACACAATTTGCTTGCTGAGCTGCCAGTTCGTTGTGAGAGAAAGAAAAAAGTTAAGGATGACTCTAAAGCAAGCATGTCAAACTTGTGGCCCCTGAGCCGCATGTGGCCCACAAGGAATATTTTTGCGGCCCAGCCGATACAATTGTATGTAAGAAACGTGTTAATAAAAATTTTGTAACTTATTTTTTACAATATCCTGTTGTATGTAATTATTAATAATGAACTACAACATTCACTAATGACTGGTATCGTGTTGCATTCATTTCCCTTACACACCTTACACACAGGGGCACCATTTCTCTCCACTAATACTGGCAGCGAATATTTTAGCAGCCGATTGCCACGTCTTTAGTCTTGGACTAACTTGTTTGATGTGAGCAACAGGAAATATTTCACTTTCGTAGAACAAGAAAAATAAGTTTATTTGCATTCCGCATATTAATTTGTGCAGTTATTCAGTGTCTGGTAAGTTAATGTTCAAGAAAAAAGATTAATTTTTATTAAAATGTTCTCTTATGTTAATGATGACTCATTTATTTTAGCCCTTTGTATTCAGCATGTCTCTATCAAAATAAACCTACGTTTCTATGAAAATTGAAGCTTTTGTTTTTTTACGGCCCACATAAACTTAAACCTTGTTTATTTGGCCTGTGTTAGCCTTTGAGTTTGACATGCTTGCTTTAAAGTGTTGACCTGAAAACGGGAAAGATGGAGTGACCGTGAACTAATATGGGAAGACCATGGATGGAGTAGGTTTGGGAAGGAAGGTCAGGGGTTGTGATCTGGATGTGTTAGGTGAAAGATCTTCTTTAGATATTTAAAGGGAGATGTCACACAACTACCATATGATTTCACTTACATGTGGAATCTAAAGAACGAAATAGAAACAGACTTATAGTTGCTGAGAACAGACTGATGGTTGCCAGTTGGGAGGAGTTCAAGGGGCTCTGTGAAAAAGGTGAAGAGATTAAGAAATGCAAATTGACACGTACACAAGAGCCATGGGAGTGTGAAGTACAGCCTAAGGAACATAGTCAGTGATATTGTAATAATTATGTATAGTGTCAGGTGGGTACTGGAAATATAGGAAGGGTCACTTTGTAAACTATGTGGTTGTCTGACCACTATGCTGTACATCCGGAACCAATACAAAATAATATGACATGTAAACTGTAATTGAAAAATAAAATTTAAAAAAAGCAAAGGAAGATGTCACATAGGCTGTTGGATATATGAGGTGGAAGCTTGGGAGAGAAATCTGAGCTTGGATGTATACATCTGAGAGCTGTTGGAATAGAAGTGGTGTTTAAAGTCACGAGACTGGATGAGTTCACCGAAGGGGTTGTGTGTAGATAGGGAGTGAAGAGCAGTGAGGACGGGGAGCGCTCCACCAGTGATGGACTGAGAGATAACTGGGCACCGGCTGCCCAAGGGGATTAGGCAGGTAGGAGGTGAATCGGGGAAGCATGGCATCTCCTGGGGATTCCAAAGGGAGGCATGATATGTAGTGTAATGAATAATAGGGTGATCCAGTGTACCAAACATTGCTGTGTATTCAGTTAGGCACGGACTGAGAATGCACCCCTGGATTTTTCCAGGAGAGTGTTATTAGGGACCTTTCCAAGAGCAGTGTTAGTGCAGGGGTGGGAGGAGATTCTGCTCAGGTGGGGTTAGGAGAAAAGAGCAGGAGAGGGATTGCAGACAATGAGTGCACATAATATTTTGGATGAATTTTGCTACAAAGCAGGAGCTGTAGGGAGCAGCTGGCAAAGGAAGTGGTGTCAAGGGGGCTCTGGTGGCATACAACAGCACACACAACAGCAGTTTTTAGGAAATATTTTGTCTGAGGCAGGAGAGTGCTACTCGCTGCTATTCTTTTCTCCTAAAGAATAGTATCTATTAACATCAGGCACCAGGCAGATTTATATTGAAGATCTTGTTAGGGTTGTCTGAGAATAGTATCTAGAGGAAGAAAATAAGATTTTAAAAAATCAAATTACCCCGGTCTTAAGGGCTGATTCTCTTAATTGACACATTTCTGGACATTTAATAATCTGTATTTATTCTCTTATACAATTTACCATAACATCTGACCCAGTGACCTGAAAGATTTACTGCAGCTGCTGAATATGCCTCATTTCACTAGGCAATGGCTGCAGCTTGATAATTGCTATGCTAATGTTAGATTGGTTTCCTTGGGACTCTCAGCTTTATCAATTAAAATCGAAGCGATATATGGCCCCTTGGTACATCTGTGATTATCACGATTCCATAGCTGTGAAAATAAGAAAGTCATGTTCTGGAACATTTTGAATATATTTACCCTGTTGGTAATGAGAAGTGGGTTAAAGACAAATAAACTATTAGAACTAAGAAGAAATTAAGACAGCTATTTAATTCTAAACCTTCCAAATTTCATACTGGGTTTCTTCCCTCAACAAAACAGGAGGAAACCCAGTGGATGATTGTGGCACTACTTGATTTCTGTACAACATCAACACTGTGACTAGTCTCTCTCCTTTGGGTTTCAAGATATTAATTCCTCCTGATTATTACATTACTCCATTCTGGCAGCTCCCCAGGCTCGATGGGGGTTCTTTTTCTTTCTCTACCACTTATGTGTAGATGTCTCTCTTCTTTACTGATATTATACTGGCCCAGGGTGATACAATCTATTGTATGGCTTTGAATCTACTGATGTTCTGGCCATGTTTAAATATTCCATACCAGTAAATCCAATGGCTGCTGGACAACTTTGTAGCATGTTCCATAGACATCTTAACTCAATTGTTTTTGAACTCAAAGGTGCCTGGATCTATAGCACAACTGAAAGCTAAGTTCAGTATCTACACAGAGCCAGTAGAAGTAGCTCAGGTACTGTGGCAAAGTCACCCATGCTAATTAAAATGTCAATTTTCTTTGCATTAGCCTGGAATTATAATTAGCACACTGTGCAAATATTATAATCCCAGTATGATTAGAAGCTTTGATGGGTAGTTATGTCTTTGATGAATGAAACTCAGCAAATGAATTAATTTACTTAATAAATAAAGTTTGGTAGATAAACATCTTTCAAAACATGGGAAATAGAAGAAAAGATGTTTTTGGTAGTAGGAAGATTAGGAGAAATTGTACATAAAATGCATTTTGTACCTTGAAAGCCGGAAAAAGAACAGCATTTGTTGATTCGACAGTAATTTGCAACTATCAGCTGGCCTTTGCCTCTCCTTTTGGATTTGGTCCTTCTTTTATGTTTGGCTCATGCCTAAGCAGTGAGTAACCCAAAGATGCTCAAGCAAATCTCCCATTCATGACCTGTCAAATGCCCCAGACCTAACCCACACAATAACCTTGATTCCATCACCCTAAGTGGCAACTCAAGGGGGACCTTTCCTGCTCCCATTGTGCAGTTGATTATCTTGTCAGTATGGTCAAGCTGAAAGAGAATGCACAGAGAAGAGATTTGTCTGCTTGGTTTAACACACATGAGTGCCACCACTAAGACCGATGAAAGTTAACCATCTTTGGGCTTGGTGATGTTACCTTCTGCATCTGGGCCAGCAGTGATGGCCACACCAACATTGACATAATGTGACCACTCACTTGTATGCAGAACAGGCCACTTGTCTCACTCTATTTCCTTCACTGCAGTCAAAACAGAGACTTCAGTGATAAATGTAGAGAAGGAGTATTTGAGAAATCTGCATGTTTTGGGGATAACATTGAAAAGTGTGCTTCTATTTACCACTTGTCTGGCCTGAGCAATTCATCTCTCTAAGGTCTTGCTTCCTTCTACGTAGTAGGATTCTAATATCTATTTGGCTAGGTTGTTTTAAATCTATGTAAGTAAAGTCTCATATACAGGCGTGACAAAAGTAGGTTTATAATTGTATGGAAAATAATACAATCATTTATAATAATAATAAAAACATAATATGCTAATTATACCAGACGTCCGTCCAGACGACCTTCTGGATGAAGCCGGGGCTGCGAGGGAAGCCTAGGTCCCAGGTGCCAGAGGGAAGCCATTGCTGGCAGCTGGGGGAAGGAAGGCCTACTCTTGCATGAATTTCGTGCATCAGGTCTCTAGTTAAGAAATAAAAATATAAGAATAAACTCTGTGGTTTGCTTATTTATAACTGTAAACCTACTTTTGCCCCAGCTTATATACCAGTTGGACCTTCTCATGGATTGAATGTTTGTGTCCATGAAAAATTCATATGTTGAAATACTAACCACCAAGCTGATGGTATCAGGAGGTGCATCTTGAGAGCTGATTAGGTCATGAGGGTGGAGCTCATGAATGGTTTTAGTGCCCTTATAACAGCAGCCAGAGAAAGCTCCCTTGCCCCTTCTGCCATGTGAAGTTACAGTGAGAAAACAGCAGTCCATAGGAAGTGGGTTCTCACCATACACTAAACCTGCTGGTGCCTTGATCTTAGACTTCCATTCTTCAGAACCATGAGAAATAAATTCCTGTTGTTTTTATGCATTTCATTATAATAGTTTGAATGCATTAAGATAGACCTTTTCTTAACATTCTGTTCTGTGAGTCTGCTCTCACCATGCTCATGTGCCAAGTTATCTCCCTTCATAAATGTCCGTTCTTTCTCTCTCCTAGCCCCATTCTATCACTAGATCTTTTCTCAGATACAAATATCTGTCCATTTCTCTAAGGACAATGCTTACTTACTTCTCAGACATCTACTTTAACTGCTGTGATAAAGAATAATTTCAAACTGATAATTATCTCTTTTCCGGTTCTCTGATGTAAGCAAAATCTATCTATTTCATTATCCTCCTGGTGAGTTCCACTTGCCTCTTATAGATTGCAGGTACAATTTTTTTATTTGTGACAATGGGAGTTCTTCCTGTGAAATCAATTCAGAGGAACCCCAGGTGGGGAAGAAAAGGGTGTCAGGCAAAAGTAAAAGCAGAGACATTTGCTCTAGGCCTTTCAATGCTTCCTTGGGAAGCCTCCGTAACAATAGAGAGCTCCTGGTTGGCATTAACCATATATCTTTTTATATATTTGAGTTCTAATTACTTCATTGTTATTACATCTTTGATCTTAGGTTTAAACAAATACCACCATTAACCCTCATAAGGTTATTAAATTAATTTGGATCACTATCTGTCTCATGAAATGGGACAATCAAAGGTTGAAGAGAAGGAGAGAGGGAGGGTCCTAAATTTAAGAAAGCAGCGAGTTACTTCTGGTGTTGTCACTCACAATCTGCATGACCTTAAAGTAAGTCACTTCATCTCTTGAAGCCGAGTTTTCTCACCTATAACACAAGGATAAGTATAGGAATTAAATCAGACAACGGATAGGAATGTTCTTCCACTCCCTCTACAAAAAAATCAATGGGGAAAAATATCTTTGGGTGAGGATATTTTTAATAGAATTAAAACAAAACAAAAAGAACTCTAGAATGTTTCTATTTATGTACAGAGTATACTCAAGATTCTCTTTTACTAGCATTAATATTTATTAAAAGGTTTGTTCAAAGAATTATATCAGTTCTTAAGTTAAATGGACTTTATTTAGTTTTCACAGGTAACAGTTGTTGATGTGATGAAAAGCACTGAATTATTTTTGCTTTTCTAAGATATTTGAGCTTGCTTTGTTTTTGGTTTCTTGGTCGAGAGATACTTTGTGGCCAAATGGAAACAAGAGCATTTAAAATATTATAGCAAGAAGAAAATTATTAATAAGAAATGTATATTAAAGAGTCAAGCACACCATTGTTTCTCTGACACTTCATTAGAGGCAAACTACTATGGGCCAAGAACATTCCTATCCGTTGTCTGATTTAATTCCTATACTTATCCTTGTGTTATAGGTGAGAAAACTCGGCTTCAAGAGATGAAGTGACTTACTTTAAGGTCATGCAGATTGTGAGTGACAACACCAGAAGTAACTCGCTGCTTTCTTAAATTTAGGACCCTCCCTCTCTCCTTCTCTTCAACCTTTGATTGTCCCATTTCATGAGACAGATAGTGATCCAAATTAATTTAGTAAAGAAAGGGGAAAGGAGAGAGAAAGAGAAACACTGATGTGTGAGAGAGAGACACACATTGATTGGTTGCCTCCAACAGGAGCCCTGACCGGGGCACATTCCCTTCACTGGGAATCAAACTTGAGACCCTTTGGTGGGCAGGCCAATGCTCTATTCTCTGAGCAACACCAGCCAGGGCCATTCTACAATTCTTTACCAGGCTTTTATTCACCTAGAGATTTCAATGTTGTTTTAAAAGCCAAATGATTTGAATGCCCTGGTATTTGCCTACAGACTTTCCTCTTATTCCCTTCAGCCTAGCTCAGTTATTTTCTATTTTAGTGCATGTAAGATTTCTGTGCAGAATTTTTTATACAAACCATGCTTTAGGTAAATTTAAGAGATTTTTCAAAGTTGCTTTGATTATATGCAAGCATGGCTTTATCTCATGAGACAACAATTAATTTGTCTAACACCAATCCCCTGCAAGCTGGCCTCCCAGTAAAATAACTGGTTTGCATTGAACCTCCATGCAAATTAGTTTTGTGTCAGTGCTCAACAATCAATCCTAGTCAACTGCAAGTTTGGACTTCAACCTTCTATTCCCATGTCATCATGGTAGGGAGGGGCTGGGATTACCATCAACAATGAGTGCTTAAGATGGAAAGATAGGATTTGAGCCAGGATTCTGTCAACAGATATTGCTATTGTATCTTGGCCCCTGATCAGCTGGGGGAGGCGCCATGTTTCCATAATCATGCAACATAAGAGCCCTAGAGTACAAGGGTTGGGGTCCCTCCCTTAAAGTATTTAATACAGGCCCGCTGTGCACAGCCCAGGCAAGTCTGGTGTATGTGATGATGGGCTGTTTGCACTGGTTTGTGTGATACCCATTGATTTAAAATCCTCCATTCTTTCTAAGACACAACTCCATTGAATTAACTTCTCATCATCTGTCTGTCCTATCCCACTGAAAGCATAATAGATGGAATAATAAGTATACATACATTATCTGCATTAAAATTTTTTTTTATTTTGAAGATGAGAATTTCTCCAATTGCCTTCTTTATCTTTTCAAACAGAGTTAGAAAGGTAAGAAAGATATAAAAGCAAAACCCTAAACCTCAGTTTTTCAGTCTTTAGCAAGCACTGTTCTGCCATGTTGCTACATTATTGAAATCCAGAACTTTTTATATCTGTCATGTGACTAGAAGCTGTTGGCTCAAACCATCAGAAACAACGATACTTTTAATTTGAACACAACTTCTCAAGTTCTTGTGACAAACACTTTAAAATATTATCTTATTTGTCCAGCCAGTGTGGTTCCATGGTTGAGCATTGACCCATGCACCAGACAGTCCTGGTTTGATTCTTGGTCAGGGCACATGCCTGGGTTTCGGGCTCAGTTCCCAGCAAGGGGCATGCAGGAGGCAGGCGATTGATGTTAATGTCGATGTTTCTCTCTCTCCTTCTCCCTTCTTTTCTCTCTAAAGTCAATAAAAAAAATTAAACAATTATCTTATTTAATTCTCATAAGTACCCCCTCTGAGGAAGCTATTGCTATTTATGCTTATAAGTGAGTAAATTGATGCCCACAGAGGCTGAGGGACTTGTTTGTGGAAACATAGTAAAAAATGATCAGTCTTTGAATCAAACCCAAATCTGCCTGTCTCCAAGTCCCAAGCTCTAAAAAAAGGATTATCTACCACTTTTCACTCCAGAAGTGAGAGGGATACCCTGATCTGCTACTTTACCCCAATCTCTACTTATGTTTCTTCCCCCCCCCATATTTCATATAAAGAAGCTTATGTTTTATTTTTCTTTAACTGTATAAGGCATTTTCTTAAGCAGTTACAGATCAAATGTTTTCTTCTTAATACTTCATCTATAAAACTCATTATCAGTAATAAATTTATAAGTTCACTTACAAAGACATTCCTGGAACATAAGTTTAACATATGTATACTTTTCTACTATGACTATCCAATTTCTACGTTTACTGTACCTTTGAAGCCTCAAAAAAAAAAAAAGATGGTAGACATACTGATAGAGGCTAGATGTAGTAGATGACTACTATTATCCTACTCAAGATATAGTTTTTTTGTTTGTTTGTGTGTGTGTGTGTGTGTTTTTAGAGAGGGAAAGAGAAACATCAATGTGAAACAGAAACATCCACTGGTTGTCTCCCATTGGACCTGCAACCAGAAATCAAACCTGTGACCTTTCGGAGTATGGGATGCTCCAACCTACTGAGCAACACTGGCCAGGTTACAGTTTTATTTTAGTTTTAGATTGTCCTGACTAGTGAGAGAGGTGACAAAAAAATAAAAGCTGATATGACAACTTAAATTTAAGATATGGGGTAAATAGTTCCACTAATCTCATGAGACCCTAAAATATAAACCTATTCAGTACATTATAGTAGCTGATGTTTATGTTGGTTTTGAGCCATTATTCCATACAAACGCTCTCCTAAAAATGGTAAGAACATTTTAAATATATTTTAGAATGCTTTGATTACAAGTTAGATTGAGTAGTAAACATCCTTTATGACTATGAGGGTAAACTCTAAATTAGAAATCCCTCATTCAGAAGGATACGTTGCCTGGGGAATTCCATTTTTATGGTAGAGAGCATAAACCCATAACAACGGAGTCTACCATTTTATTTACTTCCGAAATGTGTCGGACTTGTGTGGTGCATATAACATCAGTCTTCTCTCCTTAGCTAGTGTAACTATACAGTAGTCATCCCTAATCCACGGGGGATATGTTCAAGACCTGATGCCAGAAACCCTGGATAGTACCAAAGTCTATATATACTATATATATTTTTGTTTGTTTGTTTTTTCTTTACACACATACCTTTCACTTAAAGGAAACGCCTATGGCTTCTCTTTGACATATCTGAACTGCCAGCATCACTACTTCTGTGCTTTGGGGCCATTGTTAAGGAAAATAAAGGGCTACTGATCACAAGTACTGGGAAACTATGACAGTCAATCTTAAAACCAAGACAGCTCTTTGTGACTAAGGGGCAGGGAGCGTATACAGGTATGCTGGACAAAGAGATGATTCACAGCCTGGGACGCACTGTGCAAGATTTCATCACGCTAGTCAGAACGGTGTACAATTTAATATTTATAAATCATTTATTTCTGCAATTTTCCATTTAATGTTTTCAGACCGTGGTTGACCACAGGTAACAAATCATGAAAAGCAAAACCATGGGTAAGGGAGGACGACTGTATGTTCCTCTCTTCTCTAGGGTGGGAGTGGCTGGGGTTCGCAGTCAGTTCAGGTGAGAATAAATCCCAGCACTGTGGTCTCGGGCAGGATTTTTACCTTCTTTAGGAGAATGTGGTAGCTACATATTTTCTTGCCAGGCATGTTTTCCTTTCCTCATTGTGATCATTGAACTCTCCTTTCCTGTGGAGGCCTTCTTCATGTGATTTGTTGAGTCTGACCACACTCTCTCACCATAGAGGGGGGCGTGGGACCAGTTCTGGCCTGAGCACTCTGTTCAGGTGATTGGTTCAGGTAGGGAGCTATGGGCCAAGCCAAAAAAACCCAGAGTCTTCCTCCGGACTTTATTTCTGGAGCTGTTAGGGAAAAGGCGTTCTTTCTCTCTGCTGGATTGCCAGCTCTGAGGATGACATTGTCCTGGAACTCTCTGGTCATCCTTCATACACACGAAGGGAGCCTCTTGGAGAATAAAACCAACACAGAGGGAAGCAGAGCTGAGAAATGAAGTGTCAGGAATATGATGATAAACTTTTACACCTGTACACTCAGCCAGGCCTGAAGGCAACGCTGTAGACGTTCCAATTGTTTGAGCCAACTCAATTCTCTTCTACTTAAAATAGTTTGAGTTGGATTTCTGGCAATTTCACCCCCCCACCCCCCCAATCCTTATTCATATTCTTCCTAAGCCTGGGCTGTTCTAATTTGTGAAATTAGAGGTGATGAGGTTCACTACAGCGTGGAGTGAGATTTAAATTTAAATGATAGATGTCAACTATGCAGCACTTATTACGTCCTCAGTGAACTCAACAGCAGACAAGCTCTCAGATTTCCTCCACAACAGGACCCCTCGCTGTGGTTTGCCTCTGCATGGCTCCCTGCTGATGGCTGTTGTTCTCGCCTTCTCCTGTCTTCATAGGATCATAGAGCTGCATGTTCCCTAGCTGATTGGTCAGGGAGCCTCCCCCTGCTCTCAGAGAGCAGATGTTCTTAAGAAGTGAAGGTCTCTGTCCTGCCGAGCCCTGGAATTGTGAAAGATCTCACCTAGAGAAGACAGCAACCCCACAAGAATTCCCAAGAAGACCACATTGAAGGCACAGATGAGCTGATTTTGGTCCTGGTTCAGGAACATCTGGAGGAACAGCTGTGGATGACCAGAACGTGTTTATCTCCTTTGTAAAGAAAAGTAGGGGAAAGGCAGGGAGTGCAGCATGACAAAATAGAGATCTGTTCCCATCGTCCAAACTTGGGATGGAAAATAATTGAGTAAAAACACAGCTTGTTTTTAAATCAAATAGCTTAAAGGGTAATGAGTTGAGAGGGTAGCAAAGAGGACTAAAGTCTTTAAGCCATTAGCCCTGTGCCTCCCATCTGCTGCACATAGTTGTCGTAGGGATCTATAAAGTATATCTGTGTCTGATCTCAAAATTTCCTTCACCAGCAAAACATAAACTTCTTCCTTATTATTGGAAGGTTAACTTCATTGGGAGATGGTATTATTGATATCCTGGAAAAGTCCTTAAAATTTACTATACTTTCACAAGTCAGTATTTTTTTTTTCTTTTGGCAAGATTGAAATGACTATACTGTGATTTTTTTTTTTTTATGAATGAATTCAGTAGCTTGGGCTTCAACCTTACAAATTTATGATCATGGCTTTGAAAAGAATTTTGTTGTTTAAAAAAGTACCTGCCTCATACTTCCTAAAACTAGGAAAAATAAAACTTAAGCATGCTTGGAAAAAAGGAGACTAGTTGCAATTTTATGGTCGAAACTCTAACTATAATAACCATGTATTTTTTTTCTTGTAGTCAAGTTATTGAGGTTTTTCTTTTTTTTTTTCTTTCCTCATAAGCCGATGAAACTTGAGGAAATGAAGACTTAGAACCTGAGAATAAACTGGCTGTGTAGGCATGTTAGACTAGTTATTAAAACACAATTTCTAATCATCTTCGGGGGAAACGATAAAAAAATCAATTATAGAATACTCATCAATGGTAGTAGAAAAGAAAAGTTCAGGTTTATTTTTAAGTGAGAAATAAAGCCTTATAAAACATATGGGTTTAGCTTTATAAGAAACAGTTTCTAGACAAACATAGATGAATGATTCAATAGCAGCAGGGCACCCCTTTATGTAAATACTGAACTGTTGGATTAAAAAAAAACAAATTCAAAGAAAAACATTATTAATCAGCTTGAGTTTTTCCCGTCCTCTCAACAGTCTAAAAGAACAAACAGATCAACATGAAGGAATGCTTTCAACAAGAACAACAAGCAGAGATGGTGTAGAGTTGCCCTTGACAAAACTTTCCGGATATTTAGAGGCTTTCTCTTAGCTATTCTTCATTTTGATGTATCAAATAGGTGAAAATAGTCAAACATCAAAATACTATAATGTCCTAATTGCTCTTCCTTGACAATATTGCTTGTTGAACTTCCGGTTGACCCAGCACATATACTGCACCCCCTTATTAGATAAAAGTAGGAACTAAATACATACCTGGCTTAGAGAATACCTTACATACCAACATTCAGAGTACCTTCCTGAACAGTGTCTTTTGTAGAAAGCCACAGTTAAGAGTCTTAGTTTGGGATCTTACAGGAACTAAATATGCAAAGTCAAGTGGAGATATAAGATGTTCTCCCGATCTTCTAAAACACGTTCACATAAAATAGTCAGGAAATGGACCGAGAATGATTTTTGTTCCTTGATTTTACACAGTAATTTTCTTCACTGAATGCCAAAATCAGGGCAAATATAGCTATTCTGAGAGTCATAGGACAGACTCCAGGCACCTGTAAGATAAATGTTCAGTCACCCACATCTTACCAAGCAGGAGACAGGGCCATGGGCTCAGTTACTTTGTGACCAATCATTTTCATACTCTTCCCTTTAGATAGTTTTGCTTACACATGAAGAAGGCCATTGCAGGGTTGGGATGGGAGGAAATTCTAGATATGAAAACTGTCTGCATATTTTAACCATGCAGTATTAACCATGAGGCCAATGCATTCAGATTATTGGGTGGATGATGTTAATTTTAAACTGTATTTGAATATCTTCATACATGTCTTTGTTAGGGCTAAATGTGTATTTAACTATATTTGCCATGCCAAAGATGCTATTAACTTTATTCTTATAAATAAATAGTTTTAAGTACATATAAAAAGTTCAGTGAATTGTAATAGGCAGGTAAATAATTTCTCAAATACATTTAATATATATTTATAAAAATGTAACCCATATTGGGAAACATTTATCAGTAAAAATAGTTACATAAAAAAATTTCTCAATAGGACTATTACTTATAGTAGATTTGAAATCTGACTAATAGGTAGATAAATAGATCAATCAAATTTCTAGATTAAGGGCTTATATAACTTAGTATTACTAAAAACTGATCATTTTAAACGTGTGTATATGTCTGGAGACTCAACTTTAGAAAAAATAAGCATTCTAGTTGGCTTAATTTTATATTTATATTAAATCTTTATAACATTTAATAAGCAATTATTTATCTTCTATTAGGAATTCTAGTAATAAGCATTTTTAGCTATTTGAGAATTTGTTGTGAATTGGGTTTTGTAAATTATTACAAATTAATTCTTTGGCAAATGAGATTAGTTATCTATTTTTTACTTGTATCACAAAAACTAATTAGCAATTTTCTACAAATAGCTAGTTTTTCAAAAGTGTTTTAGTAGATATGGTTCTGTGTACAGTTTAAAATATTGTGTAAACATTATAACAGTAAAACAATTTTAACTACTTTATTTTCCTGAAACCTTCTCTCTTCAACAAATCAAGCTGTTTTTCTAATATCTGTTTTCTTCTCCTTATCTATATGCATACAACATTTTAAACAGTTTTAATTTCTATAACATGCATTTGTAAGGTATATGCATATTCTATTAAGTGATACTTAAAGTACACTATTGTTATCTATACATTGGCTGTTGTGTTTCAGCTGAGGTTTGAATGAAGTGCTTTAGACTGTGTGCTTTTTGGATATCTACATTCATAACCATGGAAAGTAAATGTGGGTCTTGGGATATTAAATTTTTTAAAAATGTTGAAACCATATTCTTTTTTGTTACTTAACCTTAAACATTACATTTGCTGACCATAAGGATGAAGGGTAGTATGACAAACAGAAAGCTGGACAACAGCAAGAATTGTAACTTCTGATCTTATGAACTTCTTATAGTAATTGAATCGAACCCAAACATGAAATTATGTTGATACTATCCTTGTCCTGCTGATCTGATACACACTGAAGGATTTCATTATATCAATCGGCTGCTTCTTGACTTTCCATTCTGTAGGGAGTCAAAAAAGAAGAGAAGATTCAGAAAAAACATGCTCTGCTCCTAACTATCCATGGCGCCCAAACATATGCAATTATTAGCTCTTTTTTTATCTTTACTTATAGCTTTTCCTTTTCTTTTTTTAAAATATATTTTTATTGATTTCAGATATGAAGGGAGAGGGAGAGAGACAGATAGAAACATCAATGATGAGAGACAATCATTGATCGGCTGCCTCCTGCTCACCCCTCACTGGGGACCGAGCCCGCAACCCGGGCATGTGCCCTGACTGGGAATTGAACCATGACCTCCTGGTTCATAGATCAATGCTCAACCACTGAACCACACCGACACTGTACCAAATACATTACCAATGTTTTTACTTTAAATTCTCCTAATGAGCCTACAAATTAAGACCCATTTTGCAGGTGAAGAAATTAAGATTCCCAGAGCTCGAGAACTTGAAAAAAGTCACCTCTTTCTGGAGCAATGCTGTAGAGCCAGGATTTGAGCTCAGGCAGACTGCCTCTAGAGCAGGTACATAAAACCATTAGAACGCCCTCCACCTAAGAAAGGAAAGTTTGAGAACTTCACAGCTGTTGAAAAGTATCTCCTCACTGTCATTGTCCAAGGATTTAAATGTCAATGTCAAGATCATTAGTCTGGATAGAGCATTCCTCAGCCTGTCTTAGAGGTATCTCATTTCTCTTAATATTATGATTTTGTGGATTTTATATACAATATACTGTGGAACTACCTTGCATATAGGACCATGACATGGTCCTTCACCATTTGCTCAAGGGATTGAATTCCTCTTTCTTGAAAGGCCTTGGATATATTTGGGGGGAAATAGATAAAAATATGGTTCACTTTTCTTTATGTAGATGATCTAAAGATTTATGAGACAGAAGAGAAAGTAGTACAGATGTTGCTTTCTTCATGTTACTGCCCAGCCACTATTGCAGCATACTTAGCCTTTGCCACAGATGACGGAGATCATATACTGGAGATTTCAGAGCCTGTGTTATATGACATGTCTGGTACCAACAGTCTGGAATGGCAGGGAGGGACATGTGGATCATTCCTCCCAGGGATAATTGATAACAGTTAAATCATTATATGTAGCTACTCTAGAGTCTAGAGCCACTTAAGGGAACATTTTAGCTCAGTCCCTTGTGGAGTTAGTGAAGAAGAAAGCAACAATTTATCTCTAACCACTGAGAATGCTGGAGTATTACTACCATAATTCTTTTGGAGAGGCATAGTACGAAAGTGTTTCCTCTCCATGGATCAAGTTCTCTTTAAGGACTAGATTTGGCAAGTGAATTGACATTGCCTGGGCCAATTGTGCTTCACATTTTGATATCTATATTTTGTTCTTTCTATGAGATATTATTCTGGTAAGTATGTCTTTAGTGGTTATACGATAGGTGTCATCCGGTTCTGTTAAGGCTGTTGAACTCTCTGTAGACAACATAATCAGTTGGAAAAACTATCAAAATTATGCATCAGCTGTCTTTCTCAAAGTGGAAGTCTTTCAAGAAATAACCAGTGAAAGCATGTTCCAGATGTGTTCATGAGACAGAAATGGAATAAAGTTAGCTAGAAATAAGAATACAGATTTCTTTAAAACATCTTCATGATATTCTGCATTTATGCATTGTTAATTCCCACTTTGACTAATCACTGTACTTGGCTCTGTTTACATAATTTTAAAATGTGTCTGACTAAAGAAATCATAATAATTACTCGAGAACCATCTGCCCCTTTGCATCTTCATCAGCAGAGAATGACATGCTCTAGCATTTTAAGTTATTTAATTAGCAACTAATGAGAAAATTTTAGAACTAATATAGATTTTGTAGTACAATTTATAGTCTAATTATGTAACACTGTACATAATTATGGAACATATTTTTCAATAACTTCTTAAGTATGTATACCCTGGGTAAAAGAAAATCAGATAAATGCATTAGCTTCTTGTAGAGAGACTTCATTAGGAAAAAAAATCTAAGAATGTATATGATTCATTAAAGATTTATTAAATATTCACAATGAGTTATCAATTTGATTTACTATCTAGAGGGAACATGACATTAAATTATGTGATGAAGGATTAGGAGCCAGTAGAAATTAAGATTATAATAAATATTGTACTTGCTCTTAAACAGTACTTACTTTAGATCAGTGATTGCAATATCAGTGAAACATAATGATAATCTGTTTTATATAAAAAGTTGATATCACAAACTATTAGTGTGGCATATGTTTCACAAGAGTCCTGCATTAACTTGTTAACAAACTCTTCTTCAGTATCTTTAATGACAACAGCAACTCTAGAGTTATCAGCTGTACCAGGCTTGGACTAACTAACTTAGATTTTTTTTTATTAAACTTAAATCCCATATGCATAAGCCATTGATATCCGGTTTTGTTATTTGACTGTCTGCTGCATTTTTCACAGTTAACATTTCTCTCCTGAATGCAACTGTCTGAGAAAAACACGCATTTCTGTCTTGTAGCTCAGCATCTTATAAATGCCTGACATAGAGTAAGCTCTTAATTAATATTTATTAATTTATGGCTAGAACTTGAAGAACACACACACAAAAAACTATAAAAAAGTGCCAAATCACACCTTGGGGAAACATAATTTAAGCATGTATGACATTAATAGTGTTAATACCTTTAAAATATGAAGATTTGTATAAAGCAATAGGAAAACCATTATGATTCCAACAGAAAAATGGGCAAAATATACAAAACACCATTCACTGCAGGCAGTAAGATTAATAAATCATCTGTTGTCTCTATCAAAAGAGATTTGTGATTAAATAGAAAGTAGCTATGTCCTAATTAAGCATTTGAGCAAGTGTTTTGGCATTGGCTTAGGTAGAAACTGTAAGCAGGCAATCGAGATAATTCAGAATTCAGTCCTCATTTCAGTCCTCATCCTAACTCAAAACCACTTACATTGTGTCAGAAAATATTTCCTACAGAGTTGATAGGCTTTGATGTAAACATACCTAAGATGTTGGAGAACATAGAAAAAGATGGAAGAAAGGAGAGTGGCTAAGTGGAATGGCTGAATTGTTAATTCTGTGATGTATGAAAGAAACAAATAATTATCTGAATGACTCTCTGGGGGATTCAATTTGGAAAGTAATCAGCTCAACTCTCTATTTCCTTCCTCTCTGAATAGTCCTTTCCTGTTTTGTGTGAGATCTGGTCCAGCTGAGACTGAAGTTACTGTGTTGCATTGTATGCTGTCATTTGAGCTCCTGTTTTTGTCTATATAAGCCAAATTAAATGGCCTTGGTGGAAATGATAAATTCTGTCCCTGACACAATTTCATAAAAATAGCTGCCATTTGTAAAATGTCTATTAGGTATCCATCTTCTATTGTGGATTAGCTCAGTGAATTCTCACAGTAGTTCTGGAAGCTAGATATTATTATTTCATATTATTTTTTCATATTTCATGGGTAGAGAATCAGAGGCTCAAAGAGGTAAGCTATAACTGTGACAAGGTATGCTGGCCTATCTGGTTCCAAAGACCATGATGTTAGCATCACACATGCAGCTTAAAAAAATTTTTTTTTCTCCTTTTGAGACTTAACTTGCCTGTGCAGATGTGATTTGAGCTGTTCATTAAAGACAAGGGTGAAGAAGAGTTATTACACATGTATGGCATTTGCAGATCTTAGTGTCTCCGATTTAGGAAAGAATTGTAATGATGCCACTCAATATTCCACCTACCTCTGGTAAAAGGACGATTAGAAGATTGGAAAATTTGACATGACTTTGATGTGTTAAATGCTAAATAGGGCTGCACAGGATGAAAATTCTTTGGAAGAAGACTGAGAGTATAACTACTTTTGCAGGTGTTTTAGAGCAAAAATCTGTTCTCTTAGTGGTTCCACATTTTTGGGAAGGACCATAACTAGGAAAAATTTTAGTTTCTTTTTTTTTTCCATGGAGGGAACATGAAAATGCCAGAAATGTAGAGGCAATTATTTTGATCAAGCATTTATGTTACTCATTCTGATGGCAAAATCAATTTATACATTCTAGAATCATTTGTCAAAAGCTTGGAAATATAGCATATTGACAATTGCAGCAAAAGCAATTACATCTGGATTCCTGATTAAGAAGAGAGAAAATGAGTATTACCCATTAATTAAAATTATGTGAGTTTCAATTCAAATATGCACTTATTTTCTTGATGAATACAAGGTGATTTGACCTTCGTAAAATCCTGTTGCAGTTTGGGTATGGAGGTCTAAACTTTCTCCATGTCAAGGGAAGAGAAATTTAAGCTTTCTTGGTAACTCATTCAATGAAATGCTTAGGTAAAAAAATTAGAGTTTCCAAGAAGGAAAATGTTGCTGTATGAGGACACATTAAATTATTGGGGAAAAGGGATCCAACTTAGAAATCCTTCACATAGTTGTGGAATATAGCTTCATATTTGGCTCTAATCTAAATTATAAATGTGTTTAACCAGTTGACAACTAAGGTCAAGTTCTTAATCATTCAACAGCTTGATCCAGACCTTTTCTGAGGCCCTGCTGGCCTTTGAGACTCTCATCGATCATCTGAGTTGACACTGAGAAGCATTGAATATCCCAGGACTGCATCAGTGGGGAGTCTGCTCCAAAATAAGACTCATTTCCTTTAAAACCATGGATTCCTTTCCATTAAGCACGCAAGAGTTCTTTTAGAAACTTTTTGTGTGGGCTGGAGCTCATTTTCATTACTGTATTTTTTCCCTACCACTTAAGGACAATTCATTAGAAAATCCATCACATTTATTTGAAGTAACCAATTAATCCTTTGAGATGCAATAATTAACATGCAAATTGTACCACATTAAGAGTCTCAGGAGAAACGAATTAACTGGAAAATATACAGCCTTTCAGAAATTAAAGAAATATATATTGTTTTACTGTCACAGAGCCTCAAAAACCACGTGATTTTTCTTCTGTGGTTCATTTTATTATCTCCTTGCCTAGAAGAACCAAGATGGATGACCGTGCCTGTCTTAAATGCATTACATCAGGATACTAATAGGATATTACACATGATAGTCATATTGACGAAAGACCTGATGAGGCAAATAACAATATACATACAAACTATGGACTCAGAATGGAATAATTACATCAAAAAGTAAATAATTATCATTGCCATTTCCTTCTCAGACATACTCACAGGGAAATTAAGGTCTGAGGGGTCATTTTGAGACCAACAGGCAAAGTCTTTACTCATGCATGCAAATTCTGTGCTGCAATTAGGCTTTCAATGGTTTTTCCTGACAACTGGACAATGTTAGGGAGATATGAATATTGTCAATAGAGCACCTGTAAAATAGTGCTCAGTACCCTCGGAGGGCTTTCTATATGCAATTTACTGCTCTCAGTGCCTAGCACGCCATCTAAACATCACAGCAGCTCTATGACATGGGAACCGCCATTGCTATCTTATAGGAGACTGACCCAAGGCTGCCCAGAGAGCAGGGCCAGGATCTGAGCGCCAAGATTTAACACTGGAGACCATGTGCCTCGTCACTGTGCCAGCTCTGAGAAAGGTGACAGAATATCATTGGCCGTTTTCTGAGGTTAAATATTAAGGTGTTGGAAAATGAGAGAGATACATATTGCCGCTTAGAAATTTTATCTTGTTTACTTCTTGCTATTGTTGTTGTAAATCTGCCGTGGAATATGCAGTAAGGATGAGAACACTGGTGCCCTGTTTCTCCACTGAGCCCGGGAAGCTTTCAGTGTGTCCTCTCATTGTTTTACCCTCCATTTTCTCAATAAGAGACTGGAAGAAGCCACATTTGTCTGCATAGGGTAAATAAACATATTGAGGTGGTTACGTAGATATTGGTGGTGGATATTTGCAAGAGCATTCATTATCAAAATTATTTTGGAAAACAGTTACTTTCTATAGGACTACCCAATACTAGACTTACTTTCTTTCTCTTTCTTTCTTTCTTTCTTTCTTTCTTTCTTTCTTTCTTTCTTTCTTTCTTTCTTTCTTTCCACTTACCATAATTATTCATCATTTGCATTATCATCAGCCCCACAGTCATCATCATCCTTGTTCTCCCCCCCAAATTTTGAGACAACTGCTTAGAATGCTATACTTCAGGCAGAAGTCAATTTTTACCTTAGATATTAATGAATACAATTAACAAGTGCTTATTATGTATGTAGTCCATGTAAAACCTTGCCTTAGATGCTTTGTGATAGTACTTTTAAAAATGTTCTTTCAAGAGCTTGCAGTTTCTTGGGTTAATAAATCAGACACACAGTTGTAATCCAAAGACTTCTGGGATAAGTCCTCTTAAAAGTGCAGAGTTGTGTAGGAATTCATAGGTTATTTCCACGTGGGAATTAAGGGTAGGGAGGAGGGAAATCTGAGGATGAGCATTAAGATGGGGGCTTTCGAATTGAGTTTTGTGAGAAGACTCCGTTGTCTGTGTTCACGTAAATCTGTGATGTAACGGCTTTGCCAGCATTTTTCTTAAATATGGGATGGTTATTTTCTGCTGTGCGAGGTGATCAGTGTAGCACAGCTGGAACTTCGGCTCCGTGGCTTAGTCACTGTGTGATCTTGGCCAAGTGACTATGCTTCTGTTTCCTCACCTGTGAAATGAGGATGATGGCAACATTGGCCTCAGAGGTTATTCTGAGGATGAAATGAATTAATATGGGCAAAGCAATCACAGCAATGCTGGCGCTGTGTAGAAGTTAGCTACAAGATTATTATTTGAGTGGGGATGGCAAATTCTAATCAGTGATGTATATTAGAATGAATAGGTCTTAAGGCAAGAATCATATTGTAAGTTTCACATTCCTTTGTGTTTTGTTTGGAGGAAAGTGTGATTTTAGTTTGGACTTTAAGTCACTGTTATCTTATTTATAAGGCATATTGATAGGCCAGATATAGAATGATAATGTTTTGAGAACTCATGTGCATTAACTGTTGAATTCTCTACTTTGCCTTAGATGTCTTATGTTTTAATAAGACTATAGGAGCACATATATTGTCCCCCAATATTGCCTATAGGAAGTGGATAAAGAACTATAGATAAAACAGGGCAGAACCCATTGAAAATTAATTGGTCCTACAAGAGGATTATAAGTAATCATTTTCTGCCCCACATGTTTATGTAGCAAAGAAGCCTTTTATGCTTGATCTTCCCAGAGATTAAAAACTGTTATCAACACTAGACAATAATATGACTGATTTCTATAGGAAACTTCTCACTAGCAGTTAGTTATCCATCACTCGGATCACTCAGCCCATCCAATATTGTTAACCCAGGTGAAAGAGAAGGTCCTTCATTTCCAGTCTCCTATTCCAGAAGCTTGTTGATTTATTTTTATAGGGCTGCTTAGATTTTTCTAGTAAAAAGCCACTTAAAAAATCTTGCCTAAATGCATTCAGGTGCATGCTAATTGGTTTTCCTCCTTCTATGGAAATTTGCACAACAAGAGGAACAGCTGGAGACAAAGTTTATTAACTAATTGGAAATCTTGGGCTTGGGAGCTACTTGGAAAAGAACAGAAGGGGAAACTTGCATGATATGAAAGAAGATGAGTGCTCTTCTTGACAATGAGATATAATATTACTAGAGGCCTGATGCATGAAATTCGTGCAAGAGTAGGCCTTCCTTCCCCTGGCTGCCGGCACCAGCTTCCCTCCGGCACCTGGGACCCGGGCTTCCCTCGCAGCCCCGGCTTCATCCGGAAGGTCATCTGGAAAGATGTCCGGTCTAATTAGCATATCACACTTTTATTATTATAGATTCCATTTGCCCATTGACTACTTCCTCTATGAAGCTTCTGGCTCAGAAATAGACTGGAAATCAGACTAAATCCTGCATGATGCTCCAGAATGTAAATGTATGTATCTCTTGGCATTTGATAGTTGCTGGCTGATACTGCCGTGTTACATATTTCAGAACTCTCTGGTTCAGGTGACAGTCACTCACCTCAAAATAGTTTAAGCAAAAAAGGGAATTTATTTGACTGGGAATTTCAAGGGTGGTTCTAACGTCAAGCAGGCCAGGAACTCATAATGTTGTTTGGGTTCTATCTTCCTATACCTTGTAACCCTCCTTCCTTTTGTGGACTGGATACACGTTCTGGCTAGTTTTCTATGTGGCAGGAAAGATGGCCCTCACAACCCCAAGCTTAAATCCTTATGGCCTGAGATTAAAAAGGTAAAGGGAATCCCTCTTTCTAAAATATATATCATTTCTGAGAGAAGACCTTGCCTGATTGAGCTTGCTTATGTCAAAAGTCTTCCCTCTCACATACGATAAAAATCTTCTCAAACTTTAACATATATACTAGTACATATTGTGCTTATTACTTGATGCCTTGTTAAAGTGCAGGTTCTAATTAAACCCATTTTTACATTTGTTATGTGGATAACTTAACTTTCAAGGCCAGGAATCAATAAAATGTGATTCATACCAAGAAAGGAGAAAGGTAATAATCAATGAAATAAACAGAAATCAATGAACTGTAGGAGGCTGTTACTTTATAAAAAAAATACACATGCTTGGCCAGTGTGGCTCAATGGTTCAGTGTTGACCTATGAACCGGGAAGTACAGTTTGATTCCCTGTCAGGGTTTTGGGATCAATCCCCACTAGGGGGCATGCAGGAGGCAGCTGATCAATGGTTCTCTTTCATCCTTGTGTTTCTATCTCTTTCTCCCTCTCCCTTCCTCTCTGAAATCTGTCCAGGCCCTTCCCCAGAACTATTTAGTTAGAATTCCCAGAGATGGTTCCAGGCATAGGTATATTCCAAAACTGTCCAAATAATGCTGATGAACCACCTGGGTTAAGAACCACTCCAGTAGAAAAAGATCCATAGGCAAATATGATGAGTTTCTCCATAGAGCTATAGCAATTAAAACAGTCTGGCAATAATGCAGGGACCAAATGGGCATGCTACCCAGGCTCTGCCACTCAGTGGCACTCAGGCCAGACTTGAACTCTGAAGCTAGTGACAAAAGGCAGAAGGGCAATGGTGTTGGTGATGGAAATGTTTGCAGTAACATCAAGTTCAAGAGTAGCAAGTTTACTGCTTGGCGACACCAGTCATTCCCTCCCCAAACCGGTTCTACAGTATAATTTTGGATGTTTTTCCTGGAAGATTACCTGGAGCTAGGAATTCTGTGAGCTGCCCTATATCCTTAAGCAAACACATACACTCCTGCTTGTGCTTGTTCATTCAGAGTCAGCTTCTATTACTGCAGCTACGAATTCTCCCACTGTGCAACGGTTTCAGCTCTCCCTTTTCCAGCAAAATGTGCAAGATCAGGATCTATGTTTAGAAGCATATCAAATTTAGAAACAAACGAGGCAAGGCATCCTTGTTCAATCTAAGACAAACGTCCCTCTTCAGAAGTTCATGAAGATGATTTAAACGGAAACTGCAGCTGAGGAGAGTTGGTAAATGAGGTGGATTGCTTTTACGTTTTCAAAGCGACATGCAATTTGTGTGTACCTGATTTTTTTTCTGATGGTGACTCCTTTTGTTGTACCTCAGCCCAGTATTAGTTTTCTTAAATAATTATTCATGTAACTGTTTAATGCCTGCCTCCCTGGGAGGCTGTAAGAAGTGCTTGTCTTGTTCACTCCGATATTCCTGTAATTAGCACATAATAAGTGATTGATAAAAATATTCTAAGTTAAATGGGAAAAAATGAATGAGTAGAATATGGTAAATGAAATTTTGGGAGGTTTTCAAATTTTTTAAAATAATTTTATTCTTCATTTACAGTTTATTCAATATTATTTTGTATTAATTTCAGGTGTACAGCATAGTGTTTAGACAATCATGTACTTTACAAAGTATTCCCTCCAATATTCCCAGTCTCCACCTGGGACCACACCTAGTTATTACAGTATTACTGACTATACTCCCTATGCTGTACTTTAGATCCCCGTGACTGTTTTGTCACTACCCCCAAAATTAATTTTACTATATTATTGACAACCTCTTTATTTGTTTCCTTTTTTTTCAAGAAATGGCCAGATTGAAGAACTGGTAAGTTCTTTGGTGTGTAGACATTAGCAGTACTGATCAATATTAAAAATATCTGAAAAATCAGTTAGTAAAATGATCATTTTAGTCTGAGTATTTTTAAATGTGAAGAAACACTTTAAAGTATAACATATCTGACATGATTGATTAGGAGGGAAGAAGTACATGTTCTATTTTCATATCTCCAACCAACAAAACGACTTTAGATTTACAGATAGGTTTACAGTTCTCATTTAAAGTTCAATTGTTTCACAATTTTAAAAAATTGCAAACCCTTAAAATGTTTAAGGCCCTTTCCCAGGATTTTCTTTAAGAAAGTCATTAAATCTTCCATATTTGAAGAGCAGATTAATCGCCAGAGCTTTCTTCTAGACGTCTACCTGACAGTATCTGCTCTAATACATGTTTCTTGCCTTAAAAATCCTTCTTTTTCAGTCTTTAAATAAATTACCACTTCCTCCCAGGACCTTTTCAATTAAACAATTCATCTGCCTAGACAGTGTTTATTTATTCCTCTTCTAGATTAATAGTCATTTGAATTTTTTACTCAAAAGCATTTCTTGATTTAAAAATATTTTCATTGGTTTTAGAGAGAGAGGAGGGGAGAGAGAGAGAGAGAAAAATATTGATGCCAGAGCGCAACATTGATCAGCTGCTTCCTGAATGCCCCCAACTGGGGATCAAGTCCACAACCCATGCCTCGACCTGGAATCGAACTGGCAGCCCTTTGGTGCCCGACCAACTAAGCCACACCCATCAGGACTTAATCTCTATCTCTATCTCTATCTCTATCTCTATCTCTATCTCTATCTCTATCTCTATCTATCTCTAGCTATATCTATATATCTATATCTATATCTATATCTATATCTATATCTATATCTATATATCTATATAAAAGCCTAAGTGACCATTCAACCAGTAGCTATGACACACACTATTGGGGGGCAGACGCTCAATGCACAGGCATGGAAACATGGAAGAGACTGATGAATCAGAGGGAAGTAGGGAGGGGGGAAGGAGGGAAGCGTTTAATCAAAGATCTTATATGCATACTAGAGACCTGGTGCATGGATTCATGCACCAGTGAGGTCCCTCAGCCTGGCCTGCAGGGATTGGGTTGAAACCAGCAGCCCAACATCCCCCAAGGGGTCCCAGATTGCGAGAAGGCACAGGCCAGGCTGAGGGACCCCACTGGTGCACAAATCTGTGCACTGGGCCTCTAGTATAGATATAATAGGGCAAT
This sequence comes from Myotis brandtii, assembly GCF_000412655.1. Lineage (NCBI taxonomy): Eukaryota > Metazoa > Chordata > Mammalia > Chiroptera > Vespertilionidae > Myotis > Myotis brandtii. The sequence goes on along the minus strand of NW_005357346.1, from coordinate 149,579 downwards.
ATGCTAATTAGATCGGAGGTCTTTTGGACATGCTTCCTGCCAAAGCTGGGGTGGAGAGAAGCCAGCCCGGGTCCCGGGTGCCTGCGGGTGGCCAGAGGAGGGAAGCCCTGGTCCCGGTGCCAGAGGGAAGCTGGTGCCAGCAGCTGGGGGAAGAAAGGCCTACTCTTGCACGAATTTTCATGCATTGGGTCTCTAGTATATATATATTTTGAAGTATAATTTCCATTTATTTTTCTCCCAGAGAACTTTTCTTCACTCTTTAAGGACTTAGCTCAGCAGTTCTCAACCTGTGGGTCGCGACCCCTTTGGCGGTCGAATGACCCTTTCACAGGGGTCGCCTAAGACCATCCTGCATATCAGATATTTACATTACTATTTTCATAACAGTAGCAACATTACAGTTATGAAGTAGCAATGAAAATAATTTTATGGTTGGGTCACAACATGAGGAACTGTATTTAAAGGGCCAGAAGGTTGAGAACCACTGACTTAGCTCCTTACACATGGGCTTCGGTGGAGGTCGTGGGGCAGCACCCACAGGTCTAAATCAGGGTGGGGGTGTTTGGTCCTTCTGGGCTTCACCAGAATGATTCCTGACTACCTTGCTGTGAATGGCACATCTCACACAGTATTGCAGCTTCACATACAGCTTGGGAAGCACATAGGCATCGAAGACACTCGCTTCAGAGATGTTCCTAACGGCTGTGGCCTCTACTATGTTTCACATGACAAACTTCTTAATGGACTTGTCCTTGGGCACACACCAGGTGCAGTTGGTGCAACGAATAGGCTGCGCATGGCCTCGGCCTTTTTTTGGCACGACCGTTATTCCTTCTTTTCTTGGTCATCTTGGAAACGAGGACCCAAGAGACCAGGGACTTGATATTTTTGATAAAAGTGAAATCTGAAGTAAAATTTGCAGTGAGCTTCCATGATTGATGTCTTACTTTGCTAGCATTGAGGGGAATGTGTGGGGGTGGAGGTGGTGGTGAGAGTGAATGAGTTGGGTCAACGTTTTTTTAGTATCTTTGTAGAGAAGCTGGCTTCCATGTGACCCCTCTAGACCTGATTTCTCATTTTTTATTCTTTCTACACTCCAATCCATATTTTTTTATACTTACAGCCCCTGCCTGAATAAATGACCCTTACCCCATTCCCAGGGAACCAAAGGTATGTGGGGCTTTCTCCATTCTTCTTGAACTGTTATTATGGCATAAATTCTATGTATTAGCTTGCTAGGGCTGCTATAAAAAACTACTAGGTAGCCTTAACCAACAGAAATAATTTTTCTCACAAATTTGGAGGCTAGAAATCCGAGAGCAAGATGTCAGCAAGGTTGATGATATCTGAGGCTTTTCTTCTTGGCTTGTAGATAGCAATCTTCTCCCTCTTTGTTAAAGTAGTCTTTCCTCTGTGCTTGTCTGTATCCTAATCTTTTCTTATAAGGGCACCAGTTACATTGGTTTATCCTAATGACTTTATTTAGCCTTAATTACCTCTGTATCTCCAAATACAGTCACATTCTGGGTTAGGGCTTCAACATAGGGATTTTGGGGTGGTACAGCTTAGCCCATAATACTGTATATCTTGCTTCTTTGCATTCCAAGAGCCTATTTGTGAGTTGTAAGAAAATAAGAACATTTGTTGTTTCTTCTTCGTTGTCTTCATTCTAGAACATTGCCAGTTTTCCTCGAGGAAATGCTTGAGCAATAATGTTATATATGAAGAGAAGTACATGGATTTTAAAACAGTATTTCACTGCCTCTGCACTCTGCCAGGAACTGTGCTGAGCACTTGCTACAATTACTGCCACAGGCACTGACGGTGTCAGTTCGCGTAAAGAGAAGCAGACTTGCAGAGGGTGTGGGTCGGGGGCCGTTACTCAGCCATCGGTAGTAGTGACAGCACTGAGAGGCGGGAATGTTTGTGTCTAAAACCCACGATCTAATTAAGATGACTTTTCAATTGAATTTGGACAAAACTGTCTTAGTGTATGTATATACCACTAATAATTCGTACTGTTTATAGTTAATGGAAGAAGAATGTGGAAAGAGTAAAATGGTGGACTGCTCTGAAGTTGGCATGGTAATAACTACTGGAGGCCAAGGCAGGTTCCTCTTATTGCCATAGACTACTCAGTGAAGAATGAATGAACCTATGTTTCTGCCCTGAGGTTCTAAGACCTTCTCTAGGACAGGATGGGAGAGAAAGTTTCTCTTCTACACCGATTAAAGCAGAGCTCAGGCCACCCAGGTCTCTAGGTTTTAGTCCACTCCTGGGTGAATAGGACTAGTTCCTTTGTCACTTTGTGCCCCTTGGTTATAGCACTCCTTACAAAACAATGCCAAGAAATGACAGAGCGAGTAGGTATAGTATTAAGCTACTGGGATAGGAAAGAATTTCAATGGATGCAGATTTTTCCCCACATTTAAGGGATAATTTTATCTGCAGAAAGGAAAATAACCAATCTAATAATTATGATGATTATAATCATAATGACAACGAAATGGTGGAAATTATTACCATGTGCTATGTTGTAGGCAGTGCATATAATTCTATTAGTGAGCAAAAAAAAAATGATCTTGACAAACCCATTGAAATGGAATAAATCACAAAATTAATTAAATCTATTTGTCATTATTCCTGGCATATTTTATTTTTAGATTTTATTTATACCAAAATAAAAAATAAGTTTATTTATGACACAGTAAGTTAGTTATGTGAACTCCAAGTCATATAAATTACTGTCTTCAGGAGTAATGCAGAAAATGTCTTTTGCCACTTTCTTATTTTCTTATTAATAATTACATTTTACCGAGAGTTTGGAAAGAACACATTAATGCAGTGGTTATTTTCTAGACCAGAGGCTACAGCGAGAGGACCATAAACTGAGAGTAAAGAGAATCATGTAGGGTGAAATGGGGAGAATGTGGGAGTGATCTGAGCCTGGGGATTCTGAACCAAGAGCTCAAGGTTCTGAGACCATTAAGGAGAGGTTGAAGGTTTAGGGTTATGTAACAACAGAAAAGGAGAGGGGTGTGTAAAAAGAATATTATTCAGGAATAATACATGTTCACCATCTCCAATAGAGATGAATTAGAGATGCATTTACATTTCAGATTTTAATCAATTTCTTCAACCTTAAAGTTGCAAAATCCAGATAAAAATTAATAAAGGAAGACCATTCATTAATTCATTTAACCAGTGTTCGTTGAACAGACGTATAAGCCAATGAGTAGGCATTGGACATGCCTCAATAGATAAGAGAGATAATCATTGGCTTATTTATCTTAAAGTGTTACAGGAATTATATAATATTCTCTTGTTTGGTAAAGAGGGATTTGGGGAATAATTCTTAACTCATCAGAGTTCTCCCTCTTTTATATTCAGTTTATAAAGACGCTAATTCTGGTTCAGTGGGGGTGTGAAGATGTTAACTATGATTAATGATTAGTGTGTGTGTAAACCATAAAGTTGGAAGCTATTTGTATTGGTTGAATAATATATGGGCTAAGTTTACCTCTTAGAACTGCAGATGATCATGAGAGAGAAGATGCTAGTTGAAAATGTTAAGCATAAAACGGAAGATGACAACGTACCTTTAATAATAAGAGCTACCTGGGCACAATTGGGCACATGGGTAAGTGAAGAGCACTGAAGCTCACCCTAGAGACAGGGTCTGATCACTGGACCCACAGGCCAACTTATGGCTGCCAGAAGAATGAGAAAATAAGTTGACACAGCCTCCTTAGCATGGCACAGCTCCGTGGTCTGCTCCCACTCAGAATCTGTGAGGAGCAAGTCTTCTATTCCTCGTCTAGATGGATCTCAGAAACTGCTCTGCTGTGACCTGTGCTGCCACCTTTAGAGGTTTCTAGCCTTTCACAATTTTAAAGTCCAAGTTCTAGTTAGTACCCCAGGTAACAAGAGGGAAGGACGAAGGCAAAGGTTTCAGCTTTCTCTTCTCTGCTCTCTTAAACAGCTTTGGGACCAACTCTCCTTTATGAAAGAAAAAGGAACTTTAATTGGAGTTTTGAAGTATAAATCCAACTCACCTTACTTGCTACAATACTGCCTTATTACCAGAGTTTCCTGTCCAAACTACTCCAAGGCCTCCTGGATGGCAAATTCCCTGCTTGTATTTTGGCCTCTAATGTACCAGACTAGTTATCATATTTTATTCACTTATTAATTCAATTGAAATTCAAAAACATTTAATAGGCAACTATGTTCATTACTGACAATGGGTAGTTAAATAAATATAGTCCCTGATTTTAATTAAGGAACCTAACAGATGAACTAGTAGGTGGCATAGAGTGATACAAAGGTATGATAAAAAATATCTAGAGGATAAAATGGAGGCACGTGAGGGAATAATCAGATGCCATAGTTGAAATGACCTTTGGGTGAGCTTGAAAGTCCTCTTGGTCAACCCCAGTGGCCGTTGAGTCCTGGCTCTAGCAAGTTCAGGCCAGGCTTGCTTCCCATAACAAAGTCCCTTGGCCTCTTGGATTAATTGTTCTTGTCCACAATACAGCAAAGAAACACCACTGCAAAGTGTTTGGTTATCTTCACCTTGATGCTTTAATTAACCAGGGTTTTGCTGATCTATCATAATCTCAAATTAAGTGCCAAGAAAGTGTCACAATAGAATGGAAAGGAATTTTTCTTTCTCCTCAGAATGCATTGAAGATTGAAAGCTATAAAAAGGCAGCTTAGATCTGGCTTTGTTGTGTGCTTAGACATCATCAATTTGGGACTAGGGATGCCTCACTGCTGTTTAAAAGCAGAAACAAAAACCTCACCTGCTACTTGCGTTTTAAGAAACTGGCATTCAACATGTTTTGAGGAATTGACATATGGCTTCATTTTCAGCATTTCAGCAGCTGTGCCTCTAAGGGTTGTCTGGGGATATAGACAGTCACGGTGGCTTTATGGCTATAGTTTTTAAAAAAGTATTGACTACCAGTATTATAGGACATGTGATTCTATGGTTATGGGAAAGAAAGTCATCAGACCTTGAGATTGGGAAGTGGGTCATATTTTCAAATATCGAATGCTTTTTCCCTGGCCTGGAAAAGCTTTTAGAAAGATAAAACTAAGGTTGTTACAAATAGACAAATGGTTGTCAGTGACCTAACAATAAAAAGTTTTAGGTTAAGAGCAAACTCATCTTGAAAATTTGTCTTACTGTTTCCTCAATAGCCAAGTCTTCCAAAGATAGACACTGTTGGCTGTTTTAGAGTAGTTGGTGGCAAAATGTATTACTATTATTCAAATGCTATCATCTCATTTCACTCTCATGTGAACTGTTTAGTAGACGATGGATTCAAATGTAAATGAAATTAGGTGGCCTTTTAGTCTCAGAAAGGTGGCATGGGGCAGAACTGAGACGTGAGCACACCAAATGCATGTGATTTCCATTATATCACTCTACACTTGTGCAATAAATGCTGAAAACTTTTTAGCATTTTTTCCCCTCGTTGTACCAAATATCACTCTAGGAGTGGATGGCTTGATTTCCTCAATCTTGGCACTATTTTCTAGGGTTGTAAAGGTAACTATACCAAACAAAAGCCAAAATCTGAAACTACAAAACCCTATTGACCCACATATTGCTTAGAATAAAGTACTTTCAAAAACTGTGAAGGATTGGAATTTACCTATTTGCAAGCTATGAAGGTAACCTGCCATGATTTCATAGAGCCTTGTGGAAGACACAGAATTCTCAAAGCCGTAGCAGTAGCTGGAACCTCAGCATTTTTGGTGAAGGATTGGAATTTACCTATTTGCAAGCTATGAAGTTAGCCTGCCATGACTTCATAGAGCCTTGTGGAAAACAGAATTCTCAAAGCCGTAGCAGTAGCTGGAACATCAGCATTTTTTTGTGCCATTTCTCCAAGCCTCAGTTCCTATAGGGTGATGCTGAGGGGGCCAGATAATACCTGCAGGTGCAATGGGTCACCTTTTAGGGGGGAACCTTGAACTTAGAAAACTCAAATCTTTTTCAATTTTTTAATTTTATTATTATTTTTATCCTCACCCAAGGAGTGAATTGAACCTGCACCCAGGTACATGTCCTGACTGGGAATTGAACCTGTGACCTTCTGGTGCACAGGACGATACTCCAACCCATTGAGCCACACCAACCGGATGAAAATTCAAATCTTTTATAGTGGGTAGTAAGCATGCCAGCCTTTTACTCCAGAGGGAGACACTACCATACTTCTATCTTACCAAACTGTTTTCTATACAAACATCCTTAAAAATGTAGTCCAGAGCGAAGGGCAGGTAAGCAGCTTGCAAGATGCTAGATAAACAAGAGGTCCATGTGGAGAACTGTATCCTAATACGTACTCGACACCTTTATGTGTTTAGAGGGAGGGTTCTGCACCCAATTCCCATTTGTAGGGAGGGAGGTTTCCCAAAACTACCCAACAAACAAGTCTCCAACACCAACTGGGTATCTTGTACACCTGAAACTAATATAATCCTATATAATAAAGAGCTAATATGCTAATTAGACTGAACAGCAGAATGACCATCCGGACGACCTTCTGGACAAAGCCAGGGTTGCCAGGGCCGTCTGAGGCTGGGAGGGCCTGCGAGGGCCTTCGAGGGCCTGTGAGGGCCAGCTGGGGCTGCGAGGGGTTGTGAGGGCCGGCCAGGGCTGCGAGGGCCGATCCCCTTGCATGAATTTTGTGCATCGGGCCTCTAGTATTGTATATTGACTGTACTTGAAAAATAAAAAAATGGTTTATAAATAAATAGATAGATAGATAGATAGGTAGGTAGAAAGAAGAAAACCTGCCTCCTTTGAGTTGGAAGGGTTGAGAGACCTGAGTGTTACACAGAGCATCTTGGAGAAGGGGGTTTGTTTGTGCTTCGATGTGTGGCCAGAGCTGTTTGTAGGACGAATCACTGTGCGATGTTGGCCTGAAGCCTCTGCCTGACAAGGGCTGGTTCCCAGCGACTGCTGCCACCTGCTCGATGTGGTTAGTGCTGCCTCCCAGGGTTCTGAGACGGCTTTGTCCCCGCAGTGCACCTTGAAGTCCTTCCGTTTGCTTGCCACCATTTGCTCAGGCTGTTCCATTTCCCTGACAATCTCTTGTCAGAACTATTCTGCTGGGGAATGAGGCTCTTCATCTCCCGCCTGGAACCCTAATAAAGGCAAAGCGGTTAGAGAGCCTCAAGGGAAGTCTGGTCACAGCATCTGCTACCAACCTTGAGGTCTGTAGTTAGCACCCTGGGTGAACATGCTGCAAAGGTGTTTACCATTCACTGCGACCCGACTCAACTAGCTTGTGGACTTGCTTGTGGAGGTGGCTGCTCTGGCCGTCCCTCACCAACACCAGGGGCCCTCAGAAGGGGCCCTGCTAGCTTGGTTCAGACACTTCTGACTATTTGAATGTTCAGTCAGGGCCAAGGCAGCTACTTGGCTTATTCAAGGAGGAGAGAGACTCCATTTCTATGGCTATAAGACTGAACTCTTTTAACCCTCTTTCTCCACTCCTCCTGGACAGTCTGTATTTCTTCCCCTTTAGCCAGATTCCCTTGCCTTATCAGCAGATCTGCTTCCATACAGGATTATAAATTTTAACTGGGCGCTTGAAACTTTTTCACAAGCTGATATGGATTCTAATTCAGCCCCCACCAAGGCCTTTTCTGTTTCTCTTTCCAATTGTATTGATGCTCCCCTAAAAGAGACAACTTTACGAAAGGGGAAGACCACAGGCTTTGGAATCTCCAAGCCTGGTTTCAATTCCAAGCAATGTGGACTTGGAATTAATTAATTTTGCAAAGCCTCAGTCTTCCCATCTCAGAAATGGGGATAATATTTTCTATCTCACAGGATTACTTTGAGGATTTAAAAAATGATGGCTAGAAATCACTTGAGCCCTGGCCAGCTACCTCAGTTATTTATAGTGTCATCTTGATATGCCAACATTGTGGGTTTGGTCAGGGCACATACAAGAAGCATCCAATGAATGCATAAATAAGAGGAACAAAAATTGATGTTTTCCTCTTTTTCTCTCTCTAAATAAGTAAGTAAAAAAAGAAAAAAAGAAATCACTTGACATGTCATAGGCATTAAGTTTCCGAAGCATCCAATGAATGCATAAATAAGAGGAACAAAAAATTGATGTTTTCCTCTCTGTTTCTCTCTCTAAATCAATAAGTAATAAAAGAGAAAAAAAGAAATCACTTGACATGTCACAGGCATTAAGTTTCTTTCTCTTCATGTTTGTAATGATTGCCACAATTAATCATCCTTGGAGATGATCTACCATCTGTTTTCTGTATGTGTCATGCCAAAGAAAATGGTGCTGCATTATATATAGAACAGCTACAACTCAGCAGCACTGTCTAGTTAAAAAGTGAATGAGACCTGTGAATTAACTAGAATTTTTCCATTCCTGTGCTTTTGCAGAACAAGATAAGTGACAGAAGTTAGGCCATGATTGTCACATCAGCTGAAATAAACAGGGAGAATTTCATGGCATGCTCAGAGGCTGATGTGTAGAGTGGTCTCAAATACATGTATATTATTGTACTGGGGTCACCAGTGAAATATTTTCATATTGACTCTCAACACACCTAGACCCTTAGTTACCAAAAAATACTATATTTATTATTGCCTGCCATGTTTGAATGATCTAGCTAGGAGATCCTGATGGTCAGAAGATTCCAATTGATCCAAGTTTTGTTAAATAAATAGCCCATCAGCTGAAATAAACAGGGAGAATTTCATGGCATGCACAGAGGCTGATGTGTAGAATGGTCTCAATTACATGTATGTTATTGTACTGGGGTCACCAGTGAAATGTTTTCATATTGACTCTCAACACACCTCGACCCTTAGTTACCAAAAAATACTATATTTATTATTGCCTGCCATGTTTGAATGATCTAGCTAGGAGATCCTGATGGTCAGAAGATTCCAATTGATCCAAGTTTTGTTAAATAAATAGCCAATAAGTGACAGTCACCACTGCTTCATTTTAGTACCTGGAGATTGGTTGCCAGATGTGTATCCTGACTCTTGGATAATTAATTTCAGGATCACAGTAGCAAATATCCAGAAGCTTCTAATTAGAGATTAATAGCTAATTACACCCAAGATCTCATAAGAAATTTTAGCCTCATTATACCTCAAACTATATATCTTTCTGATTTAAATGTCAAAGATTTGCTTATAATTTATAGTCATCTATAGTTAAAATATAAGTAACAGAATGGTAATTGATGACAAGATACATTGGTACATTATCATTTCTGATTCAGAAGAGAGTCAACTTATTCATAAATTATGCATATATGCATAACCCATGAACACAGAAAATAGAGTTGAGAAGGCCTGGGGTGGGAGGCGGGGGGCAGGATGAGAGAGATCAATGGGGGAAAAAGGGGACATATGTAATATTTTTAACAATAAATATTTTTAAAAATATTCATAACTTATAATCACAAGTCTTATATTTTCTTAGATGCTTTCCAATGGATTGGCAAATTTATTAATGAGACTAAAAGTCTGACTCAAGATTTAGTATATTTGGTAATAATTAGATTTATATATAGGGTCTCACTGGAAAACATCAATTCCTAATACACTGTGATTCTTTTATTAGACTGGTCCTAAAAGATAATCTATATATATAAAAGGCTAAGCAACCGTCCAATTGTCCATCCAACCAATAGCTATGACATGCACTGACCATCAGGGGCAGATGCTCGATGCAGGAGCTGCTGAGCTGCATTGGCTTAGCAGTGGGGTTCTCAGGTGATGCACCCTAGAACCAGAGAGAAGGGAGCTCGATTCCGGGGGCGTCACCTGAGAACTGCCCTCTCGCAATTCGGGATCCCTTGGGGGATGTCGGAGAGCTGGTTTCAGCCTGATCCCCACAGACCAGGCCGAGGGACCCCACCTGCCAGAGGGACCCCGTTCACTCTGCAGATGCCTTTCAAGCCGCGGCACCACCCCAGGTGCAGCCAGCCAGAGAGGGACTGAGGGAGGTTGGCTCCAGGGCTGTCTTTCCCAGTCCTACCCTGCCGGCCACCTTCTAATTCATTTCCTTTCAATATGCATGAATCCATGCACTGGGGCACTAGTACTTAATAATGTATTCTGCTACCGGTTGATCTTGGTCAGGGTGATTCACTTATATATCTCATTTTTGATTGTCCATAGCCAAGAACTGTAATACTAACTTTAGTAAATAAAATCTACAGCTGACATCAAAGTATATTTTGGTCACTTATGGAGGTGTGTGTGTGTGTGTGTGTGCTTTTTGAAGTGCTGTGTGCTACATCTAGGAACAGGAAAAGCTGGCTCCAATATTTGAAGACCAGAGCTGGTAGTGAGGAGTACTGATTTGTTGGCATAGGACACAAACTTAGTAGAAATTAAATTAAGACTAATTTTATTTTGTAGAGATAATATGTCTATGTATCAGGCCAAGGGAAGAAGGAAAGGAAGGATATAATGACAAGAACTGTATGTTCATTGAACAACCAGTGTCAAAATAGTGGAGGATTAACCAGCAAGTACATACATTCCCAAGCCAAATTTTGCCAAGGAGATTCTACCAGCCTTTCACATAAAAACACTTCTGCCATTAATCGTCAAATACTGTAAAAGCCATTTGAGCCTAGAGTGTCTTGGAAATGTTTGGAGAACATGACTGTACACAGATACCTGACTTAATGGAGCCTGCACACAGGCTTGTGACTTGTCTATAGACTTAAATAAAGGCAGGGATCTGGAAGTCACTATCAAAATCAGCTCTAGTGAATTAGTTTAATCACAGTGAATCCAGGATTCTAGCCCTCTCTGGCTCTTAAACACCCAGCTAGAGTCTTGTTTTTGTTAGGGTCTCATCCCAAATTTAGGTAGGCAACGAGGAACCAGAAACAGATTATTAATGAAGAAACCAAATCTGAAAAGCCACCATCTTGAAAGGTAGCAGATTAAATCTGAGTTGAGCAGCAGACAGCAAAAAATATTCATGTCGATTTACTTTAATTAGAGAATCATAATGTCATGATTTGGAAGCGAAGAATCTCTTTCAGGGGGATTTGTAACAGTGGGAAATCTTGAGCATCTCTGATAAACTGGAAAGAGCTTGGACATGAGTAATGAAAATGATGAAGGAGCTGGAAGAACTGACTTATAGGGGAAGATGAAAAGAATTTAACATGGATAGCTTGGCTGAGTGAAGAAGAGATCCTTTGATTAATAACTAGGCATTCTTGAAGTGCATAAGCACTAAGAAAAAAATCAGTACATTTTGGGTGTGGAAAACATGAATAATGGAATCAATTAAGCACAGTAAAATAAGCTGAATGTCAAATGTAAAATATCTATTTCTGGGTTTTTTAGATGTGCCTCTTGAGGTACTTTCAATGTTAAATATTTTCTAGTAAAAAGTTCTTAATATTTTCAATCTCCTTTTTTTAAACAAAAGAAGCAAAATCTCCCAAGGGTTTTGAAAAGATACATTTTGTTCATAGGGGCATAGTGGTTAGATTTTAACTGTGGTTGCGAACCAAGCCAGCCAAGATCTTCAGGACAAAGTCTCTTAAATCGAATATTATTGGTCCTAACACCATAGAAGAGGTTCTGTTTTGCCTCTGGGAAGTTTGTCTCAGGCCTCTGAGGGAGGCAGAGGGAAACAGTTGACAAGGCTTTGACACCGATTGGTCCAGGACAGCCTGAATGCACATTGTCATCTCTTACAAGGTGTCTGGTTCCATTCAAAGTTGGGAAAGTCTGGTATTAAAAATCTTTAATAAAATGTCATCGTAATTATTCTAGGGGTCTGATTGCTGAGACAGACGCTACGAATGTACCTAACTAAGGTGGGGGAGGAGTGAATTCAGGATTCTAGGCAGGTTGGCACGGCCGTTTAACGTTCAGACATGGATATCAGTTAACGCAATAAACCTTGAAATCAGTAGGGTGTCAGCTTGTGTACAATGACGTAATTTCCATGCTCAGTGATCCTAGGAAAGTTGGCGTAAAGAACGACTACTAGCGCCCTAGCTGGTTTGGCTCAGTGGATAGAGCATCAGCCTGCGGACTGAAGGATCCTGGGTTTGATTCTGGTCAAGGGCACATGCCTGGGTTGCGGGCTCGATCCCCAGTGGGGGACACACAGGAGGCAGCCAATCAATGATTCTCATCATTGATGTTCCAGCCTCTCTCTCCTTCTCCCTTTCTCTCTGAAATCAA
>NW_005357346.1:108856-130021 GCF_000412655.1 Myotis brandtii | reverse complement strand
TAGCTATGACATGCACTGACCATCAGGGGCAGATGCTCGATGCAGGAGCTGCTGAGCTGCATTGGCTTAGCAGTGGGGTTCTCAGGTGATGCACCCTAGAACCAGAGAGAAGGGAGCTCGATTCCGGGGGCGTCACCTGAGAACTGCCCTCTCGCAATTCGGGATCCCTTGGGGGATGTCGGAGAGCTGGTTTCAGCCTGATCCCCACAGACCAGGCCGAGGGACCCCACCTGCCAGAGGGACCCCGTTCACTCTGCAGATGCCTTTCAAGCCGCGGCGCCACCCCAGGTGCAGCCAGCCAGAGAGGGACTGAGGGAGGTTGGCTCCAGGGCTGTCTTTCCCAGTCCTACCCTGCCGGCCACCTTCTAATTCATTTCCTTTCAATATGCATGAATCCATGCACTGGGGCACTAGTACTTAATAATGTATTCTGCTACCAGTTGATCTTGGTCAGGGTGATTCACTTATATATCTCATTTTTGATTGTCCATAGCCAAGAACTGTAATACTAACTTTAGTAAATAAAATCTACAGCTGACATCAAAGTATATTTTGGTCACTTATGGAGGTGTGTGTGTGTGTGTGTGTGCTTTTTGAAGTGCTGTGTGCTACATCTAGGAACAGGAAAAGCTGGCTCCAATATTTGAAGACCAGAGCTGGTAGTGAGGAGTACTGATTTGTTGGCATAGGACACAAACTTAGTAGAAATTAAATTAAGACTAATTTTATTTTGTAGAGATAATATGTCTATGTATCAGGCCAAGGGAAGAAGGAAAGGAAGGATATAATGACAAGAACTGTATGTTCATTGAACAACCAGTGTCAAAATAGTGGAGGATTAACCAGCAAGTACATACATTCCCAAGCCAAATTTTGCCAAGGAGATTCTACCAGCCTTTCACATAAAAACACTTCTGCCATTAATCGTCAAATACTGTAAAAGCCATTTGAGCCTAGAGTGTCTTGGAAATGTTTGGAGAACATGACTGTACACAGATACCTGACTTAATGGAGCCTGCACACAGGCTTGTCTATAGACTTAAATAAAGGCAGGGATCTGGAAGTCACTATCAAAATCAGCTCTAGTGAATTAGTTTAATCACAGTGAATCCAGGATTCTAGCCCTCTCTGGCTCTTAAACACCCAGCTAGAGTCTTGTTTTTGTTAGGGTCTCATCCCAAATTTAGGTAGGCAACGAGGAACCAGAAACAGATTATTAATGAAGAAACCAAATCTGAAAAGCCACCATCTTGAAAGGTAGCAGATTAAATCTGAGTTGAGCAGCAGACAGCAAAAAATATTCATGTCGATTTACTTTAATTAGAGAATCATAATGTCATGATTTGGAAGCGAAGAATCTCTTTCAGTGGGATTTGTAACAGTGGGAAATCTTGAGCATCTCTGATAAATTGGAAAGAGCTTGGACATGAGTAATGAAAATGATGAAGGAGCTGGAAGAACTGACTTATAGGGGAAGATGAAAAGAATTTAACATGGATAGCTTGGCTGAGTGAAGAAGAGATCCTTTGATTAATAACTAGGCATTCTTGAAGTGCATAAGCACTAAGAAAAAAATCAGTACATTTTGGGTGTGGAAAACATGAATAATGGAATCAATTAAGCACAGTAAAATAAGCTGAATGTCAAATGTAAAATATCTATTTCTGGGTTTTTTAGATGTGCCTCTTGAGGTACTTTCAATGTTAAATATTTTCTAGTAAAAAGTTCTTAATATTTTCAATCTCCTTTTTTTAAACAAAAGAAGCAAAATCTCCCAAGGGTTTTGAAAAGATACATTTTGTTCATAGGGGCATAGTGGTTAGATTTTAACTGTGGTTGCGAACCAAGCCAACCAAGATCTTCAGGACAAAGTCTCTTAAATCGAATATTATTGGTCCTAACACCATAGAAGAGGTTCTGTTTTGCCTCTGGGAAGTTTGTCTCAGGCCTCTGAGGGAGGCAGAGGGAAACAGTTGACAAGGCTTTGACACCGATTGGTCCAGGACAGCCTGAATGCACATTGTCATCTCTTACAAGGTGTCTGGTTCCATTCAAAGTTGGGAAAGTCTGGTATTAAAAAACTTTAATAAAATGTCATCGTAATTATTCTAGGGGTCTGGCTGCTGAGACAGACGCTACGAATGTACCTAACTAAGGTGGGGGAGGAGTGAATTCAGGATTCTAGGCAGGTTGGCACGGCCGTACGTTCAGACATCAATAAAAAATATATATATATTTTTTAAAAAGAATGACTACTAGGATGAATGTGATAGATCCAAAGGTGATGAGAACTCTAAGTCACAGTTGGCTTCCGCATGTGTTGCTTGTCTGCTTCAGCTTGTACCTTCTGATAGTGCTAATGTTCCTCACTCATATGAATTTTTTCCATCCTTATTATCTTATTTTCTGGGAACTCATTGTACACACAAGGGTTCCATTAATAGCTTTGACATCTAACGTTTTTAACACCAAATGCTTTACAAGCACCATCTAATCTGATCACTAACTTTCTTGATTTCATCTTCCTAAAATCTTTGTGATTCTACAGTCAGAGTCAGAGCAGAGTCAACTGCATTGAAAGTCCATCTCCTCCAGGTTGGTTACTCCAACAACGATGTCAGAAGCTAGATTTGTAGATACAGGATTTGGCTGAACTTTCCTGCCTGGGTCAATTGTTGTGAGGACAGGCTATGTGTTAGAAAAGCCTAGAAAAGGATTGGAAATTAGAGCCTGAAATTGGAAATAAGCATGTTGGCTGAACCAGATATAGAATAGGAAAAGGGCTCAGGAACACAGATGGGATATGTTTGCTAGGACCAGTCAGATATATGGGCAAGGAATTAAGTTTGGTAAACAAGTAAACATCAGAAGTCTAAGCCAGATGATGTGCAATGAGGAAACTGAGACTCGGAGAGCACATGTTTCATGCTCATGGCCACAGAGCTGATAATTGGCAGAACTGGCTTCAAATCTAGGTCTGTTTATATGAGAGCTCCTGTCCTTGACCTCTGTTATAAACTTTTGTGCAAATTTCAAAGTTCCTTTTACTCAGGTGAGCAAATGTGTGTAAATTCCTTCACTTGTCTATTTAAACTTTATTTTTATCTGTAGTCCCCATTGTTTCTGATGCAAATTTTTAATTTAGTCATTACCAGGAAAACTCAGTCATGTTCAAGTCTATTGTCTGTCATTTCAGGTTTGAGGTTATTCAACTACACCCTTTTAATGCTATGCTCTGAAGGCTGTTATGCAAATGGTGGAGAGATGTTTATTTCATGACTTGGATTCATCTGGGTGGCCTGCTGCTGTCCATTCATTGGACTCTCTGGCTCTTCTCTACCACACTGGTACCTGTCACATTTTATCAACATTCTCAGCTGCACCCCTACTAGACACACGCTTTGTAATTTCTGAATTTGCCCCCCTGCTGTAATTTTTCTGTAACCCACAGCACGTTGTTCTTGAGCCAACTGCTACCTCCAGTCTGGAGAACCACAACAACCTTTGGGCTGAAGAACTCCTGGGTTGTCCCTAGCCCTCTTCCTTTGTAATCTGCGGCGGCCACACCACACTGGCACAGCCAACTGCCACCAAGGACTTTACCTGAAAATTAAGGCCTATGTTCTCCCACCCTTGAATCCAACAATTTAATTGCAGGGCTAAGGTATTTTTGGCTCCCCATGGAGGCTAAGCCTGAAGCAAGGGGTTAAGACACAGCCACCCCACCTGACTCATTAATGGTTACCTTTCATGGTTTGTATCTGTTCTGTCTCTAATGTCTCTCTTCCCCAGCCCACAGCATTCTCTATCTAGACTGATGTGTAGGTGGAGCTCTGATTCAGGCTGACATCTACTTCCTAATCCTTCAGTCTTATTTGTGGATATGAAGTGTTTGAGTTTGCTTGTCCAGTTGTTCCATTTGAAACTCACCCTTAGAGCAATTTAGCCACTGAGCTCCCAGCCTAAGCTGGGAAGGGTCACTTCTGTGGGGGGCTGAAGTGGAACCATACTCCAGTTCCTGCTTGCATATTATTTTCCAACTTCAGTAAAAATAGTTGACCTTGTTAGAGCTATCCTTTTTAGAGGTGATTCCAACAATTAATAATTTTATTTTGTAGAAGTTGCTGGTGTTAAAGTGTTGCCTAAATACTTGGGACTTTATAAGTTCAGTAAAAGTTACCCAATTTGCTAATCTGCTGTTACGTCAGGAACCTTGACATTTAAGACACATAAAAGGGAATAATTATGTAAGTTATAAAATTGACAAGTACTGTGGCAGTTCATAAAATACCTGAGCCAAGTCTATCTTACTGCAGGTGTTGGGGATTCAAGGGTAAAAAAAAATTGGCATTGACAAGGGATGCTGATTATGTGGGTTTGTGCAATGCACACTATCAATCATCCCTGTATGCACAAGAAAAACTCCTGTTACAACAATCTTTAAGCAATTGCTCAGATTCTTGCTCACATTAAAATGGTTTTAATTCTGACCTCTTCCTTCATGTCCATATCCAAGCAGAAACCAAATTCTATCTCACAAATATTTAGCCTGACTCTTCCATCCCTACAATTACAGCCTAAGTTCAGACCCTTATCTTCTTTTGTCTGGAATATTATAACAGCATCTAGACTTTTCCTGCTGTAGACAGTCCATGCTCTGCTTATGCACAGGTGTTCTTTATGGCAAGAAGATTGAAATTCAGATAGAATCTGCTGGTCAGTATTAAAGTAATATTAAATGCATCACATTCCTTTTTTTTGAGTCAGAATTTTAGAATATGATGGTATAGTTGACCATTATTAATATCTGCCAAACTGTCCTCCCTACTTCTGGAATAATATTCCCCTTCATTTTGGAAATGTGTCCAATCTCTTATATTATGTGATCCTGGTGAAAGTTTTGCATCATAGTAACCACCTTCTGGGCATGGGGGTGGGCATGGAACCCATGCTGAGCCAATCCATTGCAGGATCTTTTCAAATTTGACTAAAGGAAGAAGAGTAATCTCTTTCAGTGATGAGTGAAGCTGAGATATGAAGTGAAGACCAGTAAACGGTCATGCTCTGACCCTCTAAACCAGTGGTTCTCAACCTTCCTAATGCCACGACCCTTTAATACAGTTCCTCATGTTGTGGTGACCCCCAACCATAAAATTATTTTCGTTGCTACTTCATAACTGTAATTTTGCCACTGTTATGAATCATAATGTAAATATCTGATATGCAGGATGTATTTAGGCGACCCCTGTGAAAGGGTCATTCGACCCCCAAAGGGGTTGCGACCCACAGGTTGAGAACCGCTGCCTAAACAAAGCCAGTTTTGAAAGAAGGAAGTTGGAACTCAAGAAAAGCTGACTTGAGAGGTTGGAGAGCATTCTGGTACTGTTGTAGGTCCCACCCCAGTTGTCTCTAAGTCCAACCATAGCCTAGAGCTGTTGGCAGCTGATTCCTTGACTCCCAGATTCCTCCTTTTGCCATACAAGGTTATGTTAAATTTCTAACATGTGCAGCAGAAGCTGATCTGGTGAGTTTAATGACTTAAGATCCACAGAATTAAGGGCTAACCAATATTTTACTTTCCACTATCATCTACACTCTGACTCAAAAAATGCCCAACTATTTTTATGATAGTCTAGGTTAGAACACCACTTCCCCAACTTCTAGGAAAAGAGGGTCATTAAGAGTCATCTTCTTCCATCCGGGGCTGAATATCACGATTCCAGCTTTCTCAGTGTGGTGAAAAGGCATTAGAGTGTAGAAAAAACCAGTCTGTTTCCTGGCAACTCAGAGTCCAATGTGCTCTTGTTGCTTTAGGTGCATCTGAGATTCTACTGAGGGACTAATGGGCCCCTGCAGTGGCCAGTTTGTTTTCATGTTTTATCTATTTTCTTTTGGAAAAGGTTGAGCTCTCTACTTTGTTTTGTGATGTCTAAGGGGATTGTGTTCATGTGGATTTTGGCAAGTTTGCTTGACCCTGGATTCCTCAAAGTGTCATTCTCTGAGGCAACAGCATATGCACTGAAGACTCTTAAAAATACAAGACTTTTTGGAGCAGTCTTTGATTGATTGCTAGAATGAATATATTATTATTATTTGACCATTTTGGAGCAGAAACAAAATACCTAAAAATTCAGCAATGATAACTCTATGTAAGAAAACTAAGGTGTCTTTTGGTGATCTCTTTAAGATTCCTATTGCCATTACCACCTTTGTGTCAAGTGTGTATTCAGTAGAATCTAATGGAGAAGATCTTGCCAAAACTCAGGGACACCAAGATGAGTATAATATATTTCTCAACATCTAGGAGATTGCAGTTTTGTAGTAAGTTAGGGCACATATTGGTACAACAAAAGTGTGCTCAGGCTATGCAAAATAGCCCCCAAAAGTTCGCAGTAATAGTAAAAACAAATACCAAACCAGCAATATTTCTCTGGCTTACCAGCTATGTATATTTTGGCCTATCATTTCCTCCTGAAAATTCTCCCAACCAGTTCAGGAAGCTCTGAGGGAGTCTCGCTTGTGCTAAGGACACAGGTTTCTTGTCTGTTAGGTGGAGTCCATGAGTTCTCATTGTGCATCACTGGGCAGGTCTCTTGGCCACCCTGTGAGGCTACCATGTTCTCTTTCCTGCTTTTGGTTCTTCGGGGATGTCCCTTGCCAGCACTGATCTGTAGTGTTGTCCTCCCATCTTCTTTCCCTGTGTAGCTCAGCCCAACTTCTGAATCAGGCTTCCATGGTTTTTCTCCCTTATTACATGGAGATCTGCCTCCTGGGTGACTGCCTTGCTCAAGAGAGGAAAATGCCTTCTGTGCCCCCTTGTTGCTTTGGCCTATTGCCTGGGCTGAAAAGATACAGCACTTCGTGTGTTCTGTGCCTTACAGAAATCTTAATAAAGCAGCACTTCTATTGGTTTACTTTATAAACTCTAGGTCCCAGGTATTTTGGTAAAGTTCTGGTGATTGATGGCTGGGAACAATGGAAAAAGCATACTTCAGGTGGGACTTCTCTCCCATACTGACCTAATAGGCCTGCATGGCCTTGTTGAAAATAAATTACTTTCACAAGATGCTTCTTTTCCTTTGTAGGCATATAGCTTTCATGCTTTCTCAACCTCAGTGTTCCTCAACATATGTATTTATTTGATAAAAATATATCGATATCTACAATGTGTCAGTTACCCGGCTAGCCCTTGGACATAGAGTGGTTGAGGAAATATTTCTGTTTCTATCATCATGCATCTTGGAATAAAGTATTATAGCCTAAAACTGTCTAAATGTTCAGTGAGTAAATAGCTTATGTTGGCTTCTAACCTCTACTGTAGAACAGATGAACGACAGCAGGTTGCATTTGTTAAATGCCAAGGAAAGAAGCCCCCGAGGATTTAAGAGGAGCAATGGATTATTAGAAAGGCTGGGCTGAGCTTGTGAAAGAGATGGCAGTTGAGCTGAAACATTGAGGAAATGCGAAGACCAGGTGAATGGAAATGAACCGGAGCGGCATTCCAGAAGGAATGTATATGCAGGTCCAAGAGGAGAGAGGCAGTACAGATTTGCACACATGCCAGCCAGGAGGAAGGCTCAGGACAGTGTGAACTTAGTATGGCTGCATCTGATGTTGGGTTAGTTAATTATGTTCTCTGAGCCTTAGTTTCTTATTCTGTAAAATGGCTTTTCATATGGATTATAAGAGCCCAAAGTACAGAGATGTAGGTAGAGCCCTAAGAATCATGTCTGGCAAATATCTTGCCAGTTTGGTTGAAGCAGATGATGTGTGTATTGGAAGGAAGTATTTGTTTAGAACAATGTTTTTATTTATTTCAGAGAGGAAGGCAGAGGGAGAGAGAGATAGAAACAGCAATGATGAGAGAGAATCATCCATTGGCTGCCTCCTACATGCCCCCCTACTGGGGATCAAGTCCAAAAACCGGGCATGTGCCCTGACCAGGAATCAAATCATGACCCTCCTGGTTCATGGGTCAATGCTCAACCCCTGAGCAGCACCGGCTGGCAGGATGTATTTCTTTTGGTAATTCTTTTTTGGAGTTTACTTATTATTAAAGGCAGGTGGAAATGACTGAGGAGCACTCTGCTTTGTTACCCACAAGAGGAGAAGAAAAAAAATGGGATGGAAAATAAATGAAGGAAATGTACTATTTTCTTGTACTTCTTCCAACCTCTTATCAGGTGTGTTGAGCACCTAAATTACTCAGCCCAGTTTAATCTGTGCACAGGACACATGCTGGACCAGCTGGGGCTTGGTAATGGACACTTCTGTTCTCTCATTGCTCTCACTTTGCCCAAAAGCTGGGAGAAATACTCGTAAGAGATGATCTGACCATGGCACTGTTACCTCAAAGCATCAGGTTGGCTTATTTGAAATATAAAAAGCTATTTAATAAACAGGGCTCATATGTTTCTCTTCCCCTCATAAAACACCAGCATCTAAACACTCGGCTTTATCTGCTCTAATTTTGTCCTGCCCTTTATTTGTGGCAAAATAAACTTCACTGACTGATTCAACTTGCTCAGCCCTACTGTTGACTTCTAATCTCTTTCCTTTATAATTAGTTTACACCCAAAATCAATTGTGGTGCCCTCTGCACTGCAGCTTCAAAGTGAAGTTGCCATTTTACATTGAAAGGGCAAAATAGATCAACCCTCGCAATTCTCTTTCATTTAGATTCTGCACACACAAGGCTTGAAAGCAAGTCCTTGCTGAAACCTCACCTGAGTGGCTGTGACAGTCACAGTTAGGTCAAAGTAGCAGAATCCGAAATAATATGTCTGGCTCTGTTTAGTTCTGTTTCTCTTTGCTAAAAAGAATGCAAACTCATCCCCGAAAAGCTATGAGAGGGAAGCAGAGAATTTTCAGTAGGAGGGGGACATTGGATAGTTACAAGGAAAACTAAAACCAGGAAGAAAGTGAGGGCATTTGGTAAACACAAAAGAATAAAGACAAGAAGTAGGCAAAAGAATTATTTGGGATAGGTTGACAGTTTGCAAACAAGACAAAATGCAGATTTTGGGTGGTGAGTTAAAAAGTTGTCTGGCTTGAATAACACGGAAGCAATGGAAACTAAAGAATTGATTGTAGGGGGAAGACTCAAATGGGATTATAATTTCATTCCAGTCGGCTTCTTTTATTTTGAATTACTAGCAGATTGAATAGCTCATATCATGATTTAATTAAGCAAGGCATCCCTGAATTTGTATTCCCTGTTCTTTTTGTTCCTAATATGGTTTCTGAGCCTTTCTTCTGATATGAAAGCCCTGAGACCATTGCGTTACAGTTAATTGATGCAGCATCTCACTGCAGTGTGCCACTGAGAACATGAGGGCTGGGATGTGCTATTTACGACTGAGTGTCCTGTGCCCGGCCCAAGACTAGCACATTTTCGGTGTTCCATGGCAGTTACGACATGTATCAATAAAGGAGGGCCCCTTTTGCTCGGCCAAACAGGCTTTCATTTCTTTGAGTATTCTTTAGACAGATAGTCTATCCTTTTATTTCCTCTGAAGCAATGAATTACCTCTGATATTGAAGAAACATTAAAAACACACACACACAACACCACGAAGCCACAGGACTTTGATTCCTCAAGGGGTTTCCCTGCTAACACCACGTATTTCATGATGAAAGAACCCCAATCAGGGCGGCACCGTCATGACCGTAACTGACAGGCTGACAAGCTGAGCTCAGCCTGATGAATCACTGAGGGCTGGTGTGTTTTCCATACCCTGACAGTTTAAGCTTCTCCTGACAGATGTCTGTCAGGCTGCAGCAAGAAGATTGAGCTTCGGGGACGCCTTTGCTGCTGTTGGCACGCGTGGCTGGATGGGAAGGTTGGCCTCACTTTCCCCGCTACGTGAACTGTTCTCCTGGCCTGGGCTCTGAGATATTTTCATTATCCCAATTCCTGAAATTTGAGTCACTGTCAGTCACAGAAATGTGATTGACCTTCTATTCTAGTACATGGAGACAGCCTACTAAAAAGGGTAGGGATTCGAGAATCAGAGAGGCACATTTTAGGTGGGTGAACGTGCTCCAATATCAATGAGCCCGTGATTCTGAATCAGTAAGTGGGGACTTCTGTTTCACAGAATTGCTGTGAGAATGGGATGATGTGCCTGGAATCTATGAAACGGGGCCAGCTATGCACTGAATGTTTATGTTCCACCACATTCACATGTTGAAACCCAATCTCCCAGGTGATGGTATTAGGGGGTGGAGCCTGCGGGAGGGGATTAGGTCATGAGGCTGGAGCCCTCCTGAATGGGATCAGTGCCACTGTCAACTCAGAGAGCTCTCTTGCTCCCTCCCACCCGGTGAGGACACAGCAGAAAGATGGGCTGTCTATGAACCAGGAAGTGATGCCTCACCAGACACTGAATCTGGTGGAACCTCGATCTGATCTTGGACTTCCCAGTGTCAGAAACTGAGAAATGAATGTTTGTCATTTAAACCAGCCAGCGTATGGTAGTTTTTGCTACAGCCGCCCAAATTAAGCAATTGTTCTTAACTGGAACAATTTTGTATTGTTTCGTATTCCCCTCCCTCAGGGGGCATTTAGCAGTGTCTGAAAACATTTTTGGTTGTCATGGCTGCGGGCAGGTGCTACTGGCATCTAGTGGCTAGAGGTAAAGGATGCTGCTCAGAATCTTATAATGCACAAGACAGGCCTCCCTCTCCCCCACTCACCTATGCAACAAGGAATTCTTCTGCTCAAAATACCATTAGTGCTGAGGCTGAGAAACCCTGCTTGGGCAGCATGAGTGCTATAGCCCTGTGCAGAAGCTTATGGGTTTAATTTGTAGAAGGTTTGCTGACTCATTCTACTTAAATACCCCCCACCCCCCA
Organism: Myotis brandtii; assembly: GCF_000412655.1. Classification (NCBI taxonomy): domain Eukaryota; kingdom Metazoa; phylum Chordata; class Mammalia; order Chiroptera; family Vespertilionidae; genus Myotis; species Myotis brandtii. The sequence continues at coordinate 119,164 of NW_005357346.1, read as the reverse complement.
CTCAGAAACCCACTAGCTGATGCCTGCTCCCCATTTAAAAAGTATTTGGGCTTTAATCTATTAAAAGGAGGTTAAACAAATAGGTTCTGTAAACATATACTTCAGTGACTTAAAGAGCCACCGTAGCCTTTAGCTCTGAAGCCTGTGTCATCCTCCCCCAGTCTCACAAAGTCCTCTAGAATATTTCCCCATGCCACCTCGCACGCATCTTTGGACACACTCCATATAATGGTGTCTAGGGGTCTGCTGTCTGGCTCCTGGTTTGCTGTGATTTCAGTGTCACTGGTGGGCAGAGTTTGCTTATCACCCTCAGTTTACTGGCTGTTATGACTAAACTAGAGGCCCGATGCACAAAATATGTGCAAGAGTAGGCCTTCCTTCCCCCAGCTGCCAGCACTGGCTTCCCTCTGGCACCTGGGACCCAGGCTTCCCTCTGGCCACTGGCAGGCACCCAGGACCCGGGCTTCCCTTGCAGCCCCGGCTTCATCCGGAAGGTCGTCCAGAAGGACGTCTGGGAAAACGTCTGGGAAAACATCCAGTCTAATTGGCATATTATGCTTTTATTATTATATAGATTGTATCCCTTCCCAACCCTCACATTCATAGGTTGAAGTCCTGACCCCCAGCACCTCGGTCTAATTGGCATATTATGCTTTTATTATTATAGATTGTATCCCTTCCCAACCTTCACATTCATATGTTGAAGTCCTGACCCCCAGCACCTCAGATTGTGACTGTTCTAATCAAGGGTCTTTAAAGGGGTGATTTAGTTAAAATTAGGTCACTAGGTCACTTCTAAGGACAATATGACTGGTGTCCTGCTAAGAGGAGATTAGGACACAGACAAGTACAGAGGAGAGACCAGGCATCAGAGTCAGCCGGGAATTTGTTAGAAATGCAAACTCTCAGGCCCCACCCCAGATCTGCTGAATCAGGAACCCCAGGGGCAGCACATAGAATCCCATGTTTCTAGCCAGCCTCCCAGGGGCTTGTTAGATACTCACGTTTGAGACTCTAGTCATAGGGTCTTCCATTCTCTGAGAATTCCCTTTTGCGTTCTGAGCACAGTCACTGAGCACAGCACCAGGACTCTCTGCTCTCTGAATCTGGCAGTCCCTGTCCAGAGTGTCCTACTGTCCTTTCCTTCAGACACCTTTCAACTGCTTTACTGTGAGGAAATCGGCAGAAGGTTCACAGATTCCACAATGGAAAGTTCAATTCTCTGATCATCCTTCCATCGAAAAGAGAGCATTGCCTCGTCTTCCCCAGGAAATTATTTTTCCCTGACCAGGGTTGTTACATCTTTGTCCCCAGCTGCAACATTAAATGTCCTTTTGTGCTATCATCGGTCTATAAGTCCCTAATTCACAGAGTTGAAGAGCAAAGGGGGAGGGCAAGAGACCTTTTCGGTGCTTTTAGGTAAATAGTAACATTAATAACAAATTTGTAAAGTACTTTTCAAGGTACAAAGCTCTTTTTATATCCTAAAATGTTAATTTTCTTACCTGTAGAGTGGGGATCATTATATTTAGCTAACAGGACTTTTCAAACAAGCCCATGGGTTTGGTTCCCTACTTCCCAGGTGAGAAACTGATACAGAGACATTACATGACACAAGTGGTCTGTCCTGTGAAGAGATAACTTGGGCCTGGTTCTTTCTGACACTGTCACTTAAAAACTAAGACACCATTTGCAATTGCATGGATGGACCTAGAGAGTATCGTGCTAAGTGAAATAAGTCAGTGAGAGAAAGACAAATGCTGTATAATTTCCCTTATATGTGGAATCTAAAGAACAATGTAAATGAGCAAACAAAACAGAAACCGACTCATAGATACAGAGAACAGACTGATGGTTGTCCAAGGGGAAGGAGGTAGGTGGGATGGGTGAAAAAGGTGAAGGTATTAAGAAGTACAAATTGGTAGTTACAAAATAGCCATGGAGATGTGAAGTATAGCATATGGAATATGGTAAAAAATATTGTAATAACTACTGGTATGTATGGGGCCAGGTGGGGACTGGAAATATTGGGGGGAACCCTTTGTAAAGTATATGATTGTCTAACTACTAGACCATACACCTGAAACGAAGATAAAATAATATTGAATGAAAACTGTAATTGAAATAATAATAACAAAAAAATTTAAAAACTAAGACAAAATTCATTTGTTCCCAGTTTTTAGTACTGAGCAGGAATGGCCCAGCCTCCAGGCCCCAGCACATCCACCTGATATGTGTTTAGGAAACAGATTTGCTTCTTTCCTCTTCTGCTGCTGATCCATGGCCTCACTATAAGTAACTAAATTGTGCAGCCCAGGGGGCCTTGCTTTCAATTCTCTCTGTGAATGCGCAGAGAGGAGAAGCTAGAATTCCTACTCGGGCTAATTAGAGCTGTTAGAAAAAATGAGTGGTGACAAATACAAACCATCAGGGGCACGGCATGGTCAGCAGTGGGAGGACAGGGGAAGGGGGTGCTGCAGGGCTGCAGACACCCTGGAGACGAAGGTGACGCTTCCTATGATTGCCAATGCCTGCACCTGAGGACCACCAAGGCAAGACAGGCTCTGTCCACAAGTTGGACAACTCCTTCTGTATTTGAATGTTGAATATGGCCTGGCTCAAAAACTGGCTGATGCAACACATCATGACAAATAATTATCCAAAAAGCAGCAAAGGTAGATTTCATGTAAAAGACTCCACTGAAACCTTGGCATGGCAGCAGAATGAGAAAGAATGTGCCTGTGCATGTGTGTGTGTGTTTATGGGCGTGTGTGCCTGCTGGTGTGTGCATGTGAGTGTATGTGCATCTGTGACTGCATGTGTGTGTGTGTGGTGTGTGTGTTGTGTGTGCTTTAGTTTCTTTTTTATGCCCTTTAAAATCCCCAAAAATGTTTAGGGGAGACAATTTTGAATGATGTGTAGGCATGTCTGTTTGTCTTTGAGAATACATGCATTTCTGGGAACCATGGACATGGACATGCTCATTTTGTGAAAGTACATACTAATTGATATTGCTTATTTTTTATTTAGCATGCAGTAACGTGGTTCGGTGTTTTATGTGATTGCATTTTTTGGACCTTAGTCATTGTGTCATGGTGTGTTTTACTATGTATCCCAGAAAAAAATATGCATTATACCTACAAAGCTAATGGTCCAATAGGACAGGAGGCCTATTATTCCCTCCTCCTGGAAGATTTTGTACTTTGCTTGAGAGCACATGCTCTCCTGGTTCCCCTCGAGCTCCTGGCCACTCCTTAGTCCCCTCTGCTGGCTCCTTCTTATCATTCCAAACTCGGAAAGGCTGGAGCACACAGGCTCAGTGACCTATGCTCCATAGTATTCCCTGGGTGAATATTCCATAGCTTTTAATGCCATCTCAATCCAGATTCATCCAACATTAATATTTTCACACCAGAATACTGCCTTTCACTCAGGGGCAGCTCCGCTCAGCAAGGCAGTAAAATTTGCAGTCACCCTTGACTCTTCCTTCCACACTCACGTCTAACCCCTCAGCAAATTTTGTTGGCTCTGCCTTCAGAAGAGCTCCAGGATCTGACTGTTTCTTAACATCTGCACCACGCATCACCCTCCAGGCCTCTGTCATATCCTGCCTGGAGCATCTCAACGCCTCCTCCTCGAGGTCACCCTGTTTCTATCGTTGCTCCTGGTAGACATTTTTAATTTTTTTTTAAAAAATTTATTGGTTGATTTTAGAGAGTGAGGAAGAGAGAGAGAGCAACATCGATTTGTTGTTCCATTTATTTATGCATTCATTGCAAGACAACTGCAAGAGGGACCCTTTTCAAAAGCAAGCCAGAGCATGTCTCTCTGCTGCTGAAAACCTGCCACTGGCTTCCCAGTTCACACAGAGAAAAGCCAAATCTGTATCAGTGGCCTAAACACTTCACAGCATCCTTTGCCCCAGTCTGCCACATTGCTTCTCTGATCTCATCTACAGCTTGCCTCCTCCCCTGGCCACACATTCCAGTGGACTCCTTGCTTTTCTTTGCACATGCCAGGTGTGTTCCTGTCTTGGAGCCCTTTTATTTCCTGTCTGGAATACCCTGCTCCTGGGTATCTTACTTCCCTATCTCCTCATGTTCTTGCTGCAATAGCACCTTCTTGGTGAGGCTTCCTTGACTACCCATCCTTTTTTTCAATGCATCCCTACCCCAGGCTTCCCTCTGGCCACTGGCAGGCACCCAGGACCCGGGCTTCCCTTGCAGCCCCGGCTTCATCCGGAAGGTCGTCCAGAAGGACGTCTGGGAAAACGTCCAGTCTAATTAGCATATGATGCTTTTATTATTATATAGATTGTATCCCTTCCCAACCCTCACATTCATAGGTTGAAGTCCTGACCCCCAGCACCTCGGATTGTGACTGTTCTAATCAAGGGTCTTTAAAGGGGTGATTTAGTTAAAATTAGGTCACTAGGTCACTTCTAAGGACAATATGACTGGTGTCCTGCTAAGAGGAGATTAGGACACAGACAAGTACAGAGGAGAGACCAGGCATCAGAGTCAGCCGGGAATTTGTTAGAAATGCAAACTCTCAGGCCCCACCCCAGATCTGCTGAATCAGGAACCCCAGGGGCAGCACATAGAATCCCATGTTTCTAGCCAGCCTCCCAGGGGCTTGTTAGATACTCATGTTTGAGACTCTAGTCATAGGGTCTTCCATTCTCTGAGAATTCCCTTTTGCGTTCTGAGCACAGTCACTGAGCACAGCACCAGGACTCTCTGCTCTCTGAATCTGGCAGTCCCTGTCCAGAGTGTCCTACTGTCCTTTCCTTCAGACACCTTTCAACTGCTTTACTGTGAGGAAATCGGCAGAAGGTTCACAGATTCCATAATGGAAAGTTCAATTCTCTGATCATCCTTCCATCGAAAAGAGAGCATTGCCTCGTCTTCCCCAGGAAATTATTTTTCCCTGACCAGGGTTGTTACATCTTTGTCCCCAGCTGCAACATTAAATGTCCTTTTGTGCTATCATCGGTCTATAAGTCCCTAATTCACAGAGTTGAAGAGCAAAGGGGGAGGGCAAGAGACCTTTTCGGTGCTTTTAGGTAAATAGTAACATTAATAACAAATTTGTAAAGTACTTTTCAAGGTACAAAGCTCTTTTTATATCCTAAAATGTTAATTTTCTTACCTGTAGAGTGGGGATCATTATATTTAGCTAACAGGACTTTTCAAACAAGCCCATGGGTTTGGTTCCCTACTTCCCAGGTGAGAAACTGATACAGAGACATTACATGACACAAGTGGTCTGTCCTGTGAAGAGATAACTTGGGCCTGGTTCTTTCTGACACTGTCACTTAAAAACTAAGACACCATTTGCAATTGCATGGATGGACCTAGAGAGTATCGTGCTAAGTGAAATAAGTCAGTGAGAGAAAGACAAATGCTGTATAATTTCCCTTATATGTGGAATCTAAAGAACAATGTAAATGAGCAAACAAAACAGAAACCGACTCATAGATACAGAGAACAGACTGATGGTTGTCCAAGGGGAAGGAGGTAGGTGGGATGGGTGAAAAAGGTGAAGGTATTAAGAAGTACAAATTGGTAGTTACAAAATAGCCATGGAGATGTGAAGTATAGCATATGGAATATGGTAAAAAATATTGTAATAACTACTGGTATGTATGGGGCCAGATGGGGACTGGAAATATTGGGGGGAACCCTTTGTAAAGTATATGATTGTCTAACTACTAGACCATACACCTGAAACGAAGATAAAATAATATTGAATGAAAACTGTAATTGAAATAATAATAACAAAAAAATTTAAAAACTAAGACAAAATTCATTTGTTCCCAGTTTTTAGTACTGAGCAGGAATGGCCCAGCCTCCAGGCCCCAGCACATCCACCTGATATGTGTTTAGGAAACAGATTTGCTTCTTTCCTCTTCTGCTGCTGATCCATGGCCTCACTATAAGTAACTAAATTGTGCAGCCCAGGGGGCCTTGCTTTCAATTCTCTCTGTGAATGCGCAGAGAGGAGAAGCTAGAATTCCTACTCGGGCTAATTAGAGCTGTTAGAAAAAATGAGTGGTGACAAATACAAACCATCAGGGGCACGGCACGGTCAGCAGTGGGAGGACAGGGGAAGCGGGTGCTGCGCGGCTGCAGACGCCCTGGAGATGAAGGTGACGCTTCCTATGATTGCCGAAGCCTGCACCTGAGGACCACCAAGGCAAGACAGGCTCTGTCCACAAGTTGGACAACTCCTTCTGTATTTGAATGTTGAATATGGCCTGGCTCAAAAACTGGCTGATGCAACACATCATGACAAATAATTATCCAAAAAGCAGCAAAGGTAGATTTCATGTAAAAGACTCCACTGAAACCTTGGTATGGCAGCAGAATGAGAAAGAATGCGCCTGTGCATGTGTGTGTGTGTTTATGGTGTGTGTGCCTGCTTGTGTGTGCATGTGAGTGTATGTGCATGTGTGTCTGCGTGTGTGTGTGTGTGTGTGTGTGTGTGCTTTAGTTTCTTTTTTATGCCCTTTAAAATCCCCAAAAATGTTTAGGGGAGACAATTTTGAATGATGTGTAGGCATGTCTGTTTGTCTTTGAGAATACATGCATTTCTGGGAACCATGGAAATGGACATGCTCATTTTGTGAAAGTACATACTAATTGATATTGCTTATTTTTTATTTAGCATGCAGTAACGTGGTTCGGTGTTTTATGTGATTGCATTTTTTGGACCTTAGTCATTGTGTCATGGTGTGTTTTACTATGTATCCCAGAAAAAAATATGCATTATACCTACAAAGCTAATGGTCCAATAGGACAGGAGGCCTATTATTCCCTCCTCCTGGAAGATTTTGTACTTTGCTTGAGAGCACATGCTCTCCTGGTTCCCCTCGAGCTCCTGGCCACTCCTTAGTCCCCTCTGCTGGCTCCTTCTTATCATTCCAAACTCGGAAAGGCTGGAGCACACAGGCTCAGTGACCTATGCTCCATAGTATTCCCTGGGTGAATATTCCATAGCTTTTAATGCCATCTCAATCCAGATTCATCCAACATTAATATTTTCACACCAGAATACTGCCTTTCACTCAGGGGCAGCTCCGCTCAGCAAGGCAGTAAAATTTGCAGTCACCCTTGACTCTTCCTTCCACACTCACGTCTAACCCCTCAGCAAATATTGTTGGCTCTGCCTTCAGAAGAGCTCCAGGATCTGACTGTTTCTTAACATCTGCACCACGCATCACCCTCCAGGCCTCTGTCATATCCTGCCTGGAGCATCTCAACGCCTCCTCCTCGAGGTCACCCTGTTTCTATCGTTGCTCCTGGTAGACATTTTTAATTTTTTTTTAAAAAATTTATTGGTTGATTTTAGAGAGTGAGGAAGAGAGAGAGAGCAACATCGATTTGTTGTTCCATTTATTTATGCATTCATTGCAAGACAACTGCAAGAGGGACCCTTTTCAAAAGCAAGCCAGAGCATGTCTCTCTGCTGCTGAAAACCTGCCACTGGCTTCCCAGTTCACACAGAGAAAAGCCAAATCTGTATCAGTGGCCTAAACACTTCACAGCATCCTTTGCCCCAGTCTGCCACATTACTTCTCTGATCTCATCTACAGCTTGCCTCCTCCCCTGTCCACACATTCCAGTGGACTCCTTGCTTTTCTTTGCACATGCCAGGTGTGTTCCTGTCTTGGAGCCCTTTTATTTCCTGTCTGGAATACCCTGCTCCTGGGTATCTTACTTCCCTATCTCCTCATGTTCTTGCTGCAATAGCACCTTCTTGGTGAGGCTTCCTTGACTACCCATCCTTTTTTTCAATGCATCCCTACCTCCCTACCTTGCTTTATTTTGGCCTTTGTAAAAATTATTGCCACCTGAATTACCATGTGTTTATTTATTTGTTCATTGTTTCTTTCTCTTTGAACTGGAATGAAGCTTTCCAAAGACCAGAGTGTTCGTTTGTGTATCCCACGTGCTACAATGGTGCCTGATACTTAGCAGGTGCTCAATAAATATCTGTTGAATAAATTAATGAGTAAATAAATAGGCTTCAAGTGAAATGTTTGCAATAAATGGAATAGAGTCAAAGGAATAGGTAAAACAAGTAAGGACTGAAAATTACTAGAACTATGATGAAGAAGGCATCAGTTTCTTCTCTCAACAAAGAAATAATTATATCTGCACTAGAGGCCAGGTGCATGAAATTCATGAACTTGGGGCGGTCCCTCAGCCTGGCCTGTGCCCTTTTGCAGTCTGGGACCCCTCGGGGGATGTCCACCTGCTGGCTTAGGCCCGATCAGACATCCCTCTGTCAGTCCGGGGCTCTCACAGTCTGGGACTCCTCGCTCCTTATCGCCCACCTGCAGGGGAGGCGGGAGAGGCTCCCACCACCGCCGCTGCACTTGCTCAAGCAGTGAATCACACCAGCTGTGTTTAATGCAATATTTTTTAACAGTCAATATTAAAGCAAAAATCTGTGATAAATAACATATCAAGATTTCAATAAAGATAGGATTAGTATTCCTCACTTCCTTTACCTTCAGTCTCCATGATGGCTGCACTCAGTGTTGATTTTATCTTTTGGTACTTAATATCCATTTGTTGAGGGAGTGAATAAATGAAGGTCAGCAAAGGTGTGCTAGAGGAAGAGGAACATAGGTCTTCAAGACCTTTCTTTGTACCTTGGCTTTAATAACTAAAGCAACCAACACTTTCTATATGTCAGGTACTGATCAACGTGTTTCAAAGAAACGATATGATAACTTACTTAAATCTTCTCCAAAGCCTATGAATAGTTATTATTGTTATCATCCCCATTTTACAGATGTGGACATTGAGGTCCAGAGAGCTGGAAGGACTTGTGTGAGCTTGTACACTAGTAAGTGGCAGAGCTGGGCTCGATAGTGGCTGTGTCAGATCTTCTGTGGATAGGAGGTCTGATGGGTTTGCAAGGCACCAGGAGACATTCCAGGAAAAGGGAATCTAAGCAAATTCCTTTTACTATTATACAGCAAGTTCACACGGACACCAAAATAAATCATGCAAACATAGGAAAAAACAGATGTCACGATCCAAACCCTAGGCTGGGGAAACTAATGTGGAATTATTTTACGAAGCATGTCAAACATATGGAACAAGTTACAAAGCAGGGCCATTATAGATTTTTTTTTTAATACCATTGGCTTCAGGATCCAGGGTGTAGTATAAAAGAAAGAAAAATGAAGGCAAGAGAGAAATTATCCTATTCTCAGCAGCAGCGGAGAGAGGTTTGTTCTGATACGATTTTTTTTTTTATCATTATAAACCTTTTCACAATGATCTTTCCCAGTGAGAAATTATTTATGGTGTCCCTTTGAGTATGCAAGCCATGCACTAAGCTCTAAATGGTGTGTGTGGAAAGGATGGAATCACAGGTGGGGATCACTTGCTAGAGATTACTTGCAAGTCTATTCATAGCAACTGCCTTTGGCCTCAGCTACACTAATTTGGAGTGTATGCTATAAGGGCTCTGTTGAGGGTTATTGTTGGGAAGAAGACTTGCCATTTAAAATGTGGAAACAACTTCTCGGGGAATAACATTAACACTTTAATCGAATGTAATCTCTCTACCCTATAGAGAAGCATGATCTCCCCTTGCTTTGTGTGGCATAGGGAAGCTTTATTGCATTTTGTGAATGTTGGCCAGCACATACATACAAGTCTTTGGGAAATACGTTAAGGGCGAACAATGTGAGAGGACTTCCTATTTGCAGTCTCTATTTTTTAAAAAATGGCATAGTACTTGGGTAGTGACATAGGTTTGAATTCCAGGCCCTCCAATGAGAATTTAGGATTTCCCTCTCCTCCTCGCAAACTTGGTCTGCAGTAGCAGATTTTACATGGGCCCGGGAGCCATAGGTTTTCCCTACTGCGCTCCTGAGCCAACCACCCTGGAAGCTCTACCTAGGAATGTAGGCTGGAAAAAAAAAATCCAGCCACAGATTACAAGTGGAAATTTATATTCGAACTAGAGGCCCGGTGCACAAAAATTTGTGCACTCGGGGGGGTCCCTCAGCCCGGCCTGTGCCCTCTCGCAGTCTGGGACCCCTCGGGGGATGACCACCTGCTTGCTTAGGCCCGCTCCCCGGGGGATTGGGCCTAAGCTGGCAGTTAGACATCCCTCTGGCAGCCCAGGAGCCCTCAGGGGATGTCCACTTGCCAGCGGGGAACAGGCCTAAGCTGCATTCAGACATCCTTAGCGCTGCTGAGGAGGCGGGAGAGGCTCCCACCACCACCGCTGTACTGGCAGCCATCAGCCTGGCTTGTGGCTGAGCAGAGCTCCCCCTGT